>NW_022196906.1:70629028-70643611 GCF_008632895.1 Mastomys coucha | reverse complement strand
AAAGTACCAAGAACCTTGACATGCCTCCTTTATAAGATAATAGACCCAAAGTAATATAATGGCTAACTGGAAATGTCTGGGGTGGGAGGTTCCTACATTTCACTTGTGTGTCTACATAGATTAGAATTTGGATCCATGATAAAAATCCCCACATTCATGGTAATAAAGAGTAGCTTTCTGCTCGGAGTTCAGGGTGAGCTAATTTGTACAACTAATCTTCCCAGCTTCAGGAGACAAGCTGTCATCACTAGACATGGTCAAATATCAGGGTCACAGCAAACACAACGCCTGCTTTGGGTTCTTCTGCCGGTTATCCTCGGCTGCTAGGGTTGCAAGGATTCGCTACATTCAGACATGACCAGATCTGAGGATTTTGTGCTGTGTCCTGCTCTACCTCAGACAGCATGTCCTAAATGTCTTGTATTCAGTGGATGACAAAGAAATTACAAAAATGTCAAAGAGCTATTTTTCTGTCAGTTATCATGGGTGCTTAAATTACTTAAGTGGCAACACCAATCAAAAGACATAATCCATACATTAGGAGCTGGACAGACTCTTACAGCGTTTCCGGCTCTCCTAGCTAAAAGACCCACCAGGGGGACTGAGACTTAAAAGGACTTGCTTTTCATAGCCAAGAAGAGAAACAAAGGAGGCTGTTTTTGGCTGGAGGCCCAAGTCATGACATATAACTACCATTAATTGGTGAAATAAAGCCAAATCCATTCAGATACCCCGAAACTCACAAGTCAACAGGAGTCTCACTTCTTCCCTTTCCAAGCGAATGGCAGCTTCACACTTCTGAAAGGAAGGCCATCGGCTCCCAGACACGGGGAAAACATACATACGAGAAGACTTGTATTTGAAGTCACCATCCTGCATGGTATATTGCCAACATTTCAGCTATTTGTTTTCCAGACTTTGCATTTCCTTCCACAATGAAACAAAAGTTCAACTCAGTGATAGAGCAGGCAAGGAGCACACACAAAACCTGCAGCTCAGTGCCCAGCGTCGTCATTAATAAACAAACAGAAAACCAGCAGGGTCAAGTAATGTTAGGTGTCTAGATGACATTAAATATTTGCAACATTGGTAATAATGATTAGATGCAAACCAGCAAGAATTATTTTACATAAAATTTGCATGAATTGTATTTTAATAAGTACTATCGGCATTTTGGTATTTTTCAGTTTTGTGTTCTTTGAATAACAAAGCAAAAAAATCAAAATAATTGCACTCATCAGTAGTACAAGCAAATTCTTAAATACATGTGAGGATCCTGAAAGTGATGAGCTGCTGACATTATTGTACATGAAACCAACTGGTATAGCTGAGCCAATGTCTAAGCTCCATGCTATTTGAAACTTAAATGTATAAGAGGTAGGAATCCATATAATTTTAGTGAAAGCATGAGTCTTTTCAAAAATCAAGGTTTACCAGTCTTCATTGTGTCTTGGACTCACATAGGGGGCTGCTAAAATATGAGTTAATGAGCCTTAGACAAGCGCTTTGATTTAGCTATTCTGATATAAGATCCTGGAGTGTGAATTTTTTCACAAGTACCATATATTTATGCTGCTGGTCCACTTTGAAAACTGTTGATTTAAGGACCTGAGAAATAGTGTGAAAATGGTATCATTTGTTATTCTAGAATCTCCTGTCTACAGCTTATTTAAGTAAATTACTCAATGTTCTATGTTATGTAACCATAGATCTTCATGTGGGAAAAGTTCTCTGCTATGGTTCGTCATTGACATTATTGTCTATTATTACATCTATACAGCTCAATTGGTCTATAACACCTATTAGGATACTGAACTTGCCAACCTTTTAAAACTGAATAATAGATTTTTTGACATCATCAGATGTTGCTAAGAAGCCAGCTAAGGTTGAAACTACATCCTTTTGGAAATTCAAGAATATAAGACTTGAGATCTGACTGCAGTCTTAGAATTGAATACATCTTTAAGAGTTAAATGAGAGCCATCAAGATGGCTCAGCAGGTGAAGGTGCCCGTACCCAAGCCTAAAGACTTTAGTTCAATCCCTGGTACCCACATGGTAATGGAGAGAAACAATGAATCTTACAAGTCTCTGGCCTTTAGACATGTATGCCTTGACACATACTGCACACGTATTCATGCATGCACGTGTGCACACACAAACATAATAATGTAATAATTTTTAAAGTTATATAAAAAATCATGTATTATTTTTCTGCAGATTATTATTTATCCAATAAGACAGATTCTTTCCCTGGAGACAAACTGACGAGTTCAAGTGTGTACCATCTCTGGGTTTTCTCCTGCACTTAACTTACATTTCTCTCCATAAAAATATATTCAGTAAAAAAAAAAAAAAAAGATTTTATTCCGTGATAACACACAAACGTTCTATTGATTCAATAGCTAAGGGAATTGAAAAGTTTGGGTGGAGAGAAAGTTCATTCACTAAACTTCCTCATCCAAAATTTTCCTTCCCCCCCCCTTCTATTTTTTCTTTTAAAAGAAACCTTTGAGAGCAAAGTTAAGCATGAGAAGGGAGTTGATCCAGTTGCTGCTGCAGGCTCCAACACCAGCGAATGCTTTATCAACAGAGCTCTTGCCAAGTTTCCTACTGACAGAGAAGCCCTGAAATATGAACCTTGAAGTCAATTCATCAGAAAACAAATATTACATATAAATTAGCTGGAGGAGATGAAAACTGTACACATTCTCCAACTTCCATAATTATTTTGAAACAAAACAATCCCCTCCTACTTCTGCCAAAGTATTTGGCGCGCATACAAAAGTCGCTACAAATTAGCATAAAAAGACTTAAAACTGCATTTATCTTCCTAGATTAGTTTGAATATCTTCCCATTTCTTAAGTTTTGTAGAATGATATTTTCAAATGCTTTTTGGAGTACTTTTTAAAGACTATGCATATAATTTACCAGACTCTTTAGGTGAAGACAAAAGGCAATTTTAACTGCTAATATATTTACACTAGGTAAATTTATTAAAAATACAATGAAAAATTCATAGGATATTGGCAATAAATATGCAGTTTTAAGAGTTTATTTTACTTTTGAAATTAATCATCTATGAAATGTTTCATTGGAAATTTTCCACCTACCAGGAAACCTAAATCTATAGAAGAGATTACTGTTAGAATGGTGAATATCATATAGATTATAACCTTTTTGGATACAGAAGATTATATTGATATTTTATACTCACAAACAGTTGCCACTACTTTACAGGGAATATTCTAAATGTATTCACATGCATCAACTTCAATAATTCTTTTTTTAATTTGTTATTTTACTTATTTACATTTCAAATGCTGTCCCTTTCCTGGTCTCCCCTCTGTAACCCCCCCCCCATCCCATACTTCCTCCCCTTTGCCTTTAAGAGGATGCTTCTCCACCCACCGACTCCCATCTCATCCCTTTAGCATCCCCCTATGCTGGGGCAACAAGTTTCCACAAGATCAAGGGCCTCCCCTCCCACTGATGCCAGATAAGGCAATCCTTTGCTATATATGTAGCTGGAGCCACAGACCCATCCATATATACTCTTTGGTTTGTGGTTTAGTTCCTGGGAACTTTGGGGGGGTCTGGTTAGTTTATACTATTGTTCTTCCTATGAGGTTGCAATCCCCTTCAGCTCTTTAGTCCTTCCCCTAACTCTTCCGTTTGAGTCCCCAAGCTCAGTCTGATGGTTGGCTCTATCTACATCTGTCTTAGTCAGATGCGGGCAGAGCCTCTCAGAGGACAGCCATACTAGGCTCCTATCTGCAAGCACTTCTTGGCTTTAGCAATAGTGTCAGGGTTTGGTTTCTGCAGATGGAATGGATCCCAGGTGGGGTGGTCTCTAGATGATGGTCTTTCCTTCATTCTCTGCCCAACGGGGATGACATTAGCCAAAATAACCAACAGAATGGAGATAGAACCTGAGACCACCTCCAGTAGATAGGCATGTCCCCCAGTGGAGGGATGGGGCCTCCTATCCATCTCAAAATTTTTAACCCAGATTTGTTCCTGTCTAAAGGAAACACAGGGACAAAAAAACTTTAATAAATCTTAACGAGGGAAGACTAATTATATTACTTAATGTAATGATATTTTAATTTATGATATACTCTGTAATTTTAAAAGCTAGAGTTTTTTTTTAAGTGGGGGAGAGCTAAAGAGATGGCTCAGTGGTTAAGAGCACTGGCTGCTCTTTTAGAAGACCCAGGTTCAATCCCCAACAACCACATGACAGTTCACAACTGTCTGTAACTCCAGTTCCAGGGGATTTGATACCCTCATATCAATGCACATAAAATATTTTAATGGAGTTTGACATTTCCAGTGAAGCCCCAGCTTCTAGAAGTACTATTGGCAGGTAAGCTTCAGCTGACAGCACTGCCATCTACTTTAGTATAAAGAACAGGAAACACTTCATCCAATGACTAATGTGGACAAAGGTAAAACATTTTAACTATTCCATCTAAAAATTGCCCAACTCTGGCTACCCATAGCTCCAAAGGCCATGTTCAGCCTTTGACTATTTGCTCAACTCACTCCTGTTTCCTTTTCCCTTCCACAGACTGGGATTCCAAGAACACTTCATAATACACATCTCACCTACCAATCTCCATCGTAACATCTGCTTTAAACCGAACCCACAATGAATGATATTTCCACATAGTACTTAAGTACATTTGTGTTTACAAACATTGATAAAAATTTGTACTCAAATGGTTAGGATGATATATTTTATTTGTCAGTTAATATTTCTTGACTTTAGGATTCTATTTTTCTGAAGATTTTTCCAACATAGCAAAATATATACTCACAAGAACACTATAATTTAAAGTCTCACTACAAACTGTAGATTGATTTCCACTTCAACAGTGCTGATTTCTGCAGTAACAGAGAGAGTCCAGTAAATGTTACCACCATGTCAACTCTCTAACTCCTGAGAGACATACTTCAAATACCACTTCTTTTTTCAAAACTCATATTTGTTATATAGACCCTGTGCTATTAGTTTATTATAATTCTCCTCTGACAAAATAGCAATATGTTGTCCTGTATTATTTTTCTTTTTTGAAAGAGATGAAATAGAGCAATGCCTTCATTTTTATAACTTTATTATTGGGTAGGCTAATGTACTGGAAAGTTTTGTGTCAAGTTGAAACAAGCGAGAATTATGTTGGAGGAGGCAACCTCAACTGAGAGAATGTCCCCAGACAATGCCTGCCATGCATTTTCTCCATGGTTTCTACATCAGCTCTGGTCTCTGTGCTCCCACCTTGAATCCCTGCTCTGACTTGCTTTGGTGATAAAAGTGTTAGCTGAAAGAAACATTTTTCTCCCCAAGTTTCCTTCTGTCATAGTGTTTAATCACAGCAATAGACTCTCTAAGACAGACACCGGTTCCAGTCCTGGAGTATTGCTGTGACAGATCTAACTCTGCCTTGGGAGGATCATGTTGGTAATGGAACTTTGAGCTGGAGAAAGAATTGAGTGCTCGGAGATGAGTAAGTTGTCCTGTGAGGGCTTAGAAAAAAGGAAAGGTAATTGTTTAACTATGATGCATTTGTGTGTCAAGTTGGCATGTGCTGGCTAGTTTTACGTCAACTTGACATAAGCTAGAGTCAATTTGGAAGAGGGAACCTCAACTGAGAAAATGCCCCCACAAGAATAATCTGTGGCCAAGACTAAGGTATACTTTCTTGATTTATGATTGATGTGGGAAGTATTAACTCACTGCAGATGGTACCATCCCTGGGCTGGTAGAGTTGGAGGCTATAATAAAGCAGACTGAGCAAGCCACAAGGAGCAAACCAGTCAGCAGCATTTCTTTATTGCCTCTTGTGCAACAGTCTCCTCCTAGACTGAAATACTATATCCTGCAGGGAAACTCTTTAAACAAGAAGGAAACAACTCAAAATAGCTGTGAGACCCAATGTGGTTCCTGGAAGAAGCAGAAACAATTCAAGATGCCTAAAAGAGTTTATGAACTTTTGCCCATGCTGATGTGAGCTTTGGTGATGCAGCTGTCTCTGCGCCATTTCTGCCCCATAAGTAACCCCTCACCCATATTCCTGAAAGTAACCCCAATAAAACCCATTGTTTTGCCAGGATGGAAAGACAAAGGTGACACCTATACCTTGGTCTGTTGTAAGTCCCCTATCTGGGGTGAGTAAACATGTGTTGTGACTCTCCAGGAAAAGTTTTGTCACAGGACACCTTCTCAGTTCCTGCTTATAGGTTTCTGTTCTGAAACCCTGCCCTGACAGCCTTCACTAATGAAATTCCTTCAGTAATGAATTGTTTCATGGAAGTATATGCTGAAGTACATCATTTTCTCCCAGGTTTCTTTTTGGTCATGGTATTTTATCACAGCAATAGAAATCCTAATAAAATTTATTTAAGATATAATTTTAATAATTACTTACTGGCAGAAGTAAGATTTCAAGTAATGCATTTTAGCTGGTCTTTCTATAATTCATTAACTACCTTCAGATTTCTATTCTGCAGGTGAAGACAAATTGAGTCACAGAATAAGCCAAAGACAAAAAACAAAAACAAAACAAACAAACAACAACAAAAAAACAAAACAGAAGATTAGAACAAATTGCCAGAGTTAGTTTGAGGCCAAGCAGAGCAATTCTGTGAAAAGCTGAGGAATTTTAATCCAACAAAATGGTTGCTCTGGCAAGGGATCAGGTTCAAAGACCTTCTACATCTGTGTAATCTGGCTGGAATACAGGAACACATTTAATCCCTCTGGCTTGGATACAGGCAAGTACACATCTTTAAGGTAAAATTAGTTTGTAAAAGGAAGCAGTCATGTTTCAAAATGGCTTCTAATTGGGGGGCAAACAAAGTGATGAATCAGAAAAAGAGCTGACAGAATGAGTCAGAAATAGGAAAAGCCTAACTCTCATGACAACAACACAGGAAAGAGAATTTATTTAAGACGAGTGTAAGGAAAAAGGGTCAGTCAGTTGGGAGTTAGTGATATGAGTGCAGTGCAGTGAGGTTGAGTTCATTCATGAATTCATGCAGTTCAGTGCAGGTCAGCAGGAGCAGTTGAAGCCAGAGAATGAAAAAGAGAGACAGAGAGATTGAGGGGGAACAGTTTTACAGAAACAAGTTGCAAGTGAAGACAGAATGAGTCAGAGAATAAGAAACTAGAAGATTAGAACAAATTGCCAGAGTTAGTTTGAGGCCAAGCAGAGCAATTCAGGAAGAAGCTGAGAGATGCCAGTTTGAATCAGTCAACTTGGAGAAAGGCTTGAGCCAGAACAGCTGAATTGAACAAGCCAGGCAGAGTTCAGAAAGAGCTAGAAAGTGTAACCTTATTCATTAGTAAGACTGACATAGCAATTATATCTGGTGAATAAAAGTTACATTTACACTACTTATACTCCTTCTTTTAATCTGTCATACTCACAGTTAAGTAATTATTTGTAAGGACTTCTTGGCATGTATCCCTAAAAGGAGTCTTCTACAATCCAAGAGTAACTCTTGTTAAAATTAGGTTTTCTCTAGGCTGTAAAGAGAATAACGCACCAACTCTCAGAATATCCATACACTAATCGACAAACTTTAACATGTCCCCTTAACATGACAAAGATTCACATGTGCTATTGTGAATTTGAATGAGATGTTTATCATCGACTAAGAGTTACAGAGGGATTCGTAAGACAGAAGCAGAAGAGTCAAAAATCAAAGGAACTATGACAATAGAGGGATAAGGAGGAAGAGGGGACAGAAGTAGGAGGAACAGAGGAAGAGAGAGAGGGAGAGCAAAAGAGACAGAGAAAGACAAAAATATATTACTTATTTTAACCAATTGTGACTCATTTGAGATTTTGACACACAAACTATACCATAATTTTCCAATGCTGATAGAAAATAAGCTTGTAATATTTAGTTATAAAGCAACAGAGAACCTGCTTTGTGCTTGCATTTCTGCAAGCTCCTTCAGGTGGAAGAGATGAAGTGAGCTAGAGTGGCTCATTTTTGTTCTTATACTTGGAGTACAGATAAAAATATGTTTTATGATCCCACAAAATTTAGTGCTAATATTACCTGTTAATGAGGTGATATATGAAGTTAAATTTTATATACATAACAAAATACTACCATTCAATATTTTGGGAGAATAATGCCTATCCCTTGTACTCAACTGCATTCCCTAACATAGCTTAGAAAATAAATCATCAGCATAAAGAGAAGTGACTCCATCATCTGAAGGTTGCAAAAGGGAGGAGGTGGTGTGGAAAGCACTAGGTTATGTTTTCAGATCATTCATCAAAAACAGGACTGCTGCTCTAGGCTCCAGAATGTTGACAACAAATGATTGCAGCTTTTAGCCCATTTAGTGTCAGCCTCTGCTACAGAGAACCACCATGACTATGCCCTTCCCAGGGTGGCCCATATGAAATGATCACCCAGAGAACAAAGAGCTGGGATTTTAGCCCTGCTTTGGACAGTGTCAATGGCTATTACAGTACACTGATGGTCTCTGTAGAGCAGTGTGGTTGTCCCTAGACTACTCTCTCTATATTCACTCCTATATTCACTCATACTTTGTTTTCTCTTTCTAAGGTGTTGATCTCAAGTGTCTGCTTTGGTTAACATCCTGATGCCAAATTCTGCCCTAAGAACCTGCTTGTTCTAGAATCCAATTTATAAGAGACAGGCTTCCATGAATATCAGTGAGCTGCAGAGTGGCTTTCTTTTCCTTTAGTTAATTACTCTGTAAGAAGAAAAAAGCACACCCACACTCCCACACACAAACTACAATGCACATTTCTAACTTCTATTCTCACATATGAAAGATATCATTAAAGATACCTGAAAGGAAAAAGGACAGGATCTCACTAGCCTAAACTGGTCTCAATCTGCTGAGGCACCTGACTCAGCTTTCTGTGTGCCAGGACTACAAGAATGTGTAACCAACCATTATTGGTTTACTTCTGGCTCTCTTCTGTTCATTTAATACCATTAATCCCAATCCTTTTTCCTTCCCAATACAACAAGACCATTGCTTTTAATATTAACACATTAAATTCATTTCTCATACTACTAGTAAATATTTAGGATAAACAATGAGCTCCTCCTCAGTTTTCTTAAGTATTTTAGTTTATCCCACTCAAAACTGCTCTTGGCCAATTAGAACTGACTTTTCCTACTTAGTCTCTTACCCTTTCTTCAAAGATGAGATGAAATGTTTTTTTTTTTTCATATTACCTCTGTGTAACCCATTACATATATAGTACGTGCATCTTTAAAGAAGTTAGCAACCTACACAAGTCTCTGTCACATAAAGTTTATTGGATGGATAAGACAATGGCTCCAGAGAGGTATGTGGGTGCTGCGATTTGTCTCTTTCCCCTAATCCATACTTAGGGGAAGGCCTTGCCAAGGTTTATGTCTTGTTTGGAACTCAGACATTCTTTAGATAAAAGTTTTCAGAACAAAATTTAGGAGCAGGCACTAAACTAATCAGATTCAAGAAAGTTGATATTAGGGCAGCCAAGAAGATCAGTCATAAAATTGCAGTAAACTCTATAGAATAAGTTTGATTTACCCTGCTCTCATGACTTTTTCTAATCATTTACCATACATTGCATGTGCAGAAATATAGAAAAAAAGATTTCTTTCCATTCTTATGTAAAACAATTTCTAAAACACTGTCAAGCCTAGAGAATAAATCTACTTGAGTAGTAATTATTAAAAATTTATTCTCTGTGATGTTTTTCCACTTACTCTATAGATATATGTATATTTATATGCAGAAATATGTTGATGTATATGTAAATAAATTGCTTTAGAAGGACTGTCATAGTGAGGGTTTCTACTCCAGGACCAAGAAAGCAACTTGAGAAGGAGTTTATTTCAATTCTCAGGTCACACTCCATCACTGAGGTAAGCCAGAGCGGGAACTCAAGGCAAGAACGTTGAAACTAAGTACCTTTCAGGTTGGGGAATATTAAACAAGGGTCCAAACAACCACACCACCCAACAGAGGGGATATCAGATATCCATACTAAGAGCCACTTTAAAGACCTATTTCTAGATGCTTAAGTCCAAATGCAAATAAAATAAAATAAAATAAATATAATATGTCTCCTCCAGAAATTAGCAGCCACATTGTACTATTCTCTAAGAGAAGCAACTTAATTAATATACAGGACAATGATTTCAAAACAGCAATTACAAATATTTTCAAGGCACTTAAAGAAGATATGAACAAATGCCTGAATGAGAACTATGGAGAGAGACGGAGACACAGAGAGACAGAGAGAATCAGAAAGAAAGAGGGAGACAAAGAGACAGAGATAGAGAAAGAGAGACTGAGACAGACAGAAAGACAGAGACACAGAGAAAGAGGAGGTGAGTGTTAATGGTGCTATCCTGCAATTAGAGGGGTAGAACTTTAACTAAACACCTCATGAAGGGAAATAAAAGCCTCAGCAACAAAAACAGGTGAGATGATAGATAGATGGATAGATAGATGGATAGATAGATGGATAGATGGGTGAATAGATAGATAGATAGATAGATAGATAGATAGATAGATAGATAGATAGATAGGTTAATCTTTCACTAATGGGGTCTCACAGACCCTCAAAAATTACAAGCTATTGCCATTGTTCTTGGTTACCACACAGAACTTGGCAGAAATACCCTATTGCTAAACATACTATGTACTTGAGACACAGAACCTGGAAACGTCAGGCTGGTACTCATCTGAAAGTTTCATTCATACCGGCTCATGTTCGTTGTTGCCAGATGGTGCTATGCACACTGCTGGAGAAGAAAAGTGTTACTCAATCTCACCTAGCTGTGAACCAACCATGTAAATCACAACCATGACTGGTCTGAAAAATACTGTAGCACGAATGTTATAGAATTAACCAGTCATTCTTTGATTGTATCTAAGGCCTACTCTCTGAGATGGAATCCATACCTGGAATTGTTAAGGTTGCAAAGAACCTGAAGCTAGATAGGCTTAATGTGTGTGTGTGTGTGTGTGTGTGTGTGTGTGTGTGTGTGTGTGTGTGTGTGTACATGGTTTAGAGGAAAACCAAACAGTATTATTCTGGTAATACACATAGTACTAAAATGACTCTTAATAACTTCTTACAATACCCATGCCATGGATCAGAGCATTTCAAAACCCTCATCAGAGTACCTTGTCTTTGCAGTAGATAGCAATTAACACAGAGAATCTCATCTAGTCAACATAAGACCTGGCCAATTAAAGACTGTGGAGTGCTCAGCATCAAATACAATATTTATGTAATATCCACCCCCTAGAGACTCACAGATCTCTGCAGAAGAGTAGATAGGGAGATTATAAGAGACAGAAGAGTCAATAACACCATGTGCATTGTTTTCCAGACACTTCAGGGCATTTGTACAAATGAACTCATTGGGAATGCACGAGACTTGTACAAGTCCTACAGTCTCAGCACAGAGCGGGAGGTAAACATAAAACATCACTACTAGCGGAGGAGATACTGGCATTTGATAGTTGCTTTGATAGTGAGAGTCAGGTTTTTTGGTTTGCTTGTCTGTTTAAGATTTATTTTATTTATGTGAGTACACTGTCACTCTCTCCAGACACAACAGAAGAGGGCAGTGCTCTTTTTTTTGTTAAATATTTTCTTTAATTACATTTCAAATGTTATCCCCTTTCCTGGTTTCCACCCCAGAAATTTCCTATCCTATTCCCCCTCCCCCCTGCTTCTAGGAGGGTGTTCCCCACCACCCACCCACCCACTCTGGCATTCCCCTACACTGGGGCATCAAGTCTTCACAGGACCAAGGAACTCTCCTCCCATTGATGACCGACAAGGCCATCCTCTGCTACAAATGCGGCTGGAGCCATGGGTCCCTCCATATGTACTCTTTGGTTGGTGATTTAGTCCCTGGGTGCTCATGGGGGTCTGGATGGTTTATATTGTTGGTCTCCCAATGGGGTTGTAAATCCTTTTAGGTTCTTCAGTCCTTTCTCTAACTCCTCCATTGGGGACCAATTGCTCAGTCCAATGGTTGGCTGCAAGCATCTGCCTCTGTATTTGTCAGGCTCTCAGGAGACAGCTATATCAGGATCCTGACAGCAAACACTTCTTGGCATCCACAATAGTGTCTGAGTTTGGTGACTGTATATGGGATGGATCCCCAGGTAAGGCAGTCTCTGGATGGCCTTTCTTCAGTCTCTGCTCCACAATTTTTTCTCTGTATTTTCTCCCATTAGTATTTTGTTCCCCTTCCTAAGAAGGAGCAAAGCACCCATACTTTGGTCTTCCTTCTTGAGTTTCATCTGGTCTGTGAATTGTATCTTGGGTATTCTGAGCTATTGGGTTAATATCCACTTATCCATGAGTTCATACCTTGTGTATTCTTTTGTGGCCGAGTTACCTCACTCAGTATGATATTTTCTAGTTTCATCCACTTGCCTAAGAATTTCATTAATTCATTCTTTTTAATAGCTGAGTAGTACTCCATTGTGTAAATTTACCACATTTTCTGTATCTATTCCTCTGTTGAAGGACATCAGGGTTCTTTCCAGCTTCTGGCTATTATAAATAAGGCTGCTACGAACATAGTGGAGCATGTGTCTTTGTCACATGTGGGAGCATCTTTATACCCAGCAATAGTATACCTGGGTCCCCAGGTAATACTATGTCCATTTTTCTGAGGAACTGCCAGAGTGGTTGTACCAGCTTGCAATCCCACCAACAATGGAGGAGTGTACCTCTTTTTCCATATCCTCTCAAGTATCTGCTATCAACTGAGTTTTTGATCTTAGCCATTCTAACTGGTGTGAGGTGGAATCTCAGGGTTGTTTTGATTTGCATTCCCCTGATGACTAAGGATGTTGAACATTTCTTTAGGTACTTCTCAGCCATTCAGCATTCCTCAACTGAGAATTATTTGTTTAACTCTGTACCCCATTTTTAATAAGGTTGTTTGGTTCTATGGAGTCTAACTTCTTGAGTTCTTTGTATATATTGGATATTAGCCCTGTATCAGATGTAGGGTTGGTAAAGATCTTTTCCTAGTCTGTTGGTTGCCATTTTGTCCTATTGACAGTCTTTGTCTTAAAGAAGCTTTGCAATTTTTTGAGGTCCCATTCGTCGATTCTTGATTTTAGAGTATAAGCCCTTGGCATTCTGTTCAGGAAATTTTCCCCTGTGCCCAAGTATTGAAGGCACTTCCCCACTTTCTCTTCTATTAGTTTCAGTGTATCTGGTTTTATATGAAGGTCCTTGATCCACTCGGACTTGAGCTTTGTACAAGGAGATAAGAATGGATGAATGTGCATCCTTCTACATGCTGAAAGACAGTTGAACCAACATCATTTGTTGAAAATGCTGTCTTTTTACCACTGGATGGCTTTAGCTTCTTTGTCAAAGATCAAGTGTTAATAATTGTGTGGGCTCATTTCTGGGTCTTCAATTCTATTCCGTTGATCTACCTGCCTGTCTCTGTACCATTACCATACAGTTTTTATCATTATTGCTCTGTAATACAGTTTGAGGTCAGGGATGGTGATTGATTCCCTCAGATATCCTTTTGTTGTTGAGAATAGGTTTCGCTATTCTGGGTTTTTATTATTATTATTATTATTATTATTATTATTATTCCAAATGAATTTGAAAATTGCTCTTTCTAACTCTATGAAGAATTGAGTTGGAATTTTAATGGGAATTGTTTAGATCTGTACATTGCTTTCAGCAAGATGGCCCTTTTTACTATAATAATCCTGCCAATTAATGAGCATGGGAGATCGTTCTGTCTTCTGAGATCGTCTTGATTTCTTTCTTCAGAGACTTGAAATTCTTGTCATACAGATATTTCACTTGTTTGGTTAGGGTAACACCAAGGTATTTTATATATTTGTGAATATTGTGAAGGGTGTTGTTTCCCTAATTTCTTTCTCAGCCTGTTTATCCTTTGAGTAGAGGAAGGCTATTTATTTGTTTGAGTTAATTTTATATCCGCTCACTTTGCTGAAGTTGTTTATCAGGCTTAGGAGTTCTCTGGTGAAATTTTTGGAGTCACTTAAGTATACTATCATATCATCTGCAAATAGTGATATTTTGGCTTCTTCCTTTCCAATTTGAATTCCTTTGACCTCCTTTTGTTGTCTAATTGCTCTGGCTAGGACTTCAAGTCCAATATTGAATAGGTAGGGAGAGAGTGGGCAGTCTTTTCTAGTCCCTGATTTTAATGGGGATTGCTTCAAGTTTCTCTCCATTTAGTTTGATGTTGGCTACTGGTTTGCTGTATATTGCTTTTACTATGATTAGATATGGGCCTTGAATTCCTGATCTTTCCAAGACTTTTTACCATGAAAGGGTGTTGAATTTTGTCAAATGCTTTCTCAGCATCTAATGAGATGATCATATGGTTTTTTTTCTTTGAGTTTGTTTATGCAGTGAATTACATTGATTGATTTCCGTATATTGAACCATCCCTGCATCCCTGGGATGAAGCCTACTTGATCATGATTGTTTTGATGTGTTCTTTGATTGGGTTTGCAAGAATTTTATTGAGTATTTTTGCATTGATATTCATAAG
>NW_022196906.1:70601206-70628568 GCF_008632895.1 Mastomys coucha | reverse complement strand
CTCCTGGTTTGGTTGATTCTTTGTATAGTTCTTTTTGTTTCTATTTGGTTGATTTCAGCCCTGATTTTATTTCCTGCCTTTGACTCCTCTTGGGTGAATTTGCTTCTTTTTGTTCTAGAGCTTTCAGGTATGCTGTCAAATTGCTGGTATATGCTCTCTCCAGTTTCTTTTTGTAGGTACTTAAAGCTATGCGTTTTCCTCTTAGGACTGCTTTCATTGTGTCCCATAAGTTTGGGTATGTTGTGGCTTCATTTTCATTAAACTCTAGAAAGTCTTTAATTTCTTTCCTTATTTCTTCCTTGACCAAATTATCATTGAGTACAGTATTGTTAAGCTTCCATGTGTATGTGGGCATTCTATTGTTTATGTTGTTGTTGAGGAGCAGCCTTAGTCCATTGTGATCTGATAGGATACAAGGAATTATTTCAATCTTCTTGTATCGGTTGAGGTCTGATTTGTGACCAATTATATGGTCAGTTTTGGAGAAGGTACCATGAGATGCTGAGAAGAAGGTATATCCTTTTGTTTTAGGATAAAAGTTCTATAGATATCTGTTAAATCCATCTGTTTCACAACTTCTGTTAGTCTCACTGTGTCTTTGTTTAGTTTCTGTTTCCATGATCTGTCCATTGCAGAGAGTGGGGTGTTGAAATCTCCCACCACTATTGTGTGCGATATAATGTGTGCTTTCAGCTTTAGTAAAGTTTCTTTTATGAATGTAGATGCCCTTTGATTTGGAGCATAGAGGTTCAGAATTGAGAATTCATCTTGGTAGAGCATACCTTTGATGAAATGAAGTGTCCCTCCTTATCTTTTTTGATCACTTTAGGGTGAAAGTCGATTTTATTCGATATTAGAATGGCTACTCCAGCTTTTTTCTTGGGACCACTGGCTTGGAGAATTGTTTTCCACCCTTTTATTCTGAGGTAGTCTCTGTCTTTGTCACTGAGGTGGGTTTCCTGTATGCAACAAAATGTTTATGTACCCAATACGTATTGGGGAGTTGAGTCCATTGATCTTAATAGATATTAAGGAAAAGTAATTGTTGCTTCCTGTTATTTTCGTTGTTAGAGCTAGAATTCCGTTCATGTGGCTATCTTCTTTTAGTTTTGTTGAAAGATTACATTTTTGCTTTTTCAGGGATATAGTTCCCCTCCTTGTGTTGGAGTTTTCCATTTATTACCCTTTGAATTGCTGGATTTGTGGAAATATATTTTGTGAATTTGGTTTTGTCATGGAATACTTTGGTTTCTCCATCTATGGTGATTGAGAGTTTTGCTGGGTATAGTAGTCTGGGCTGACATTTGTGTTCTCTTAGGGTCTGTATGACATCTGCCCAGGGTCTTCTAGCTTTCATAGTCTCTGGTGAGAAGTCTGGTGTAATTGTGATAGGCCTGCCTTTATATGTTACTTGACCTTTTTCCCTTACTGCTTTTAAAATTCTTTCTTTGTTTTGTGCATTTGTTGTTTTGACTATTATGTGGTGGGAGGAATTTCTTTTCTGGTACAGTCTATTTGGAGTTCTGTTGGCTTCTTGTATGTTTTTGGGCATCTCTTTCTTTAGGTTAGGGAAGTTTTCTTCTATAATTTTGTTGAAGATATTTACTGGCTCTTTAAGTTGGAGATCTTCACTCTCTTCTATACCTATTATCCTTAAGTTTGGTCTTCTCATTGTGTCCTGGATTTCCTGGATGTTTCCCTTGAGTTTGTTTATATAGTGGATTACATTGGTGGATTTCCATATATTGAACCTTTCCTGCATCCCTGGGATGAAGCCTACTTGATCATGCTGGATGATTGTTTTGATATGTTCTTGGATTCAGTTTGTAAGAACTTTATTGAGTATTTTTGCATGGATTCATAAGGGAAACTGATCTGAAGTTCTCTTTTTTGTTGGGTCTTTGTGTGGTTTAGGTATAAGTCTAATTGTGGCTTCATAGAACAAATTGGGTAGTGTTCCTTCTGTTTCTATCTTGTGGAATAGTTTGAAGAGTATTGCTCTTAACTGCTAAGCTACTTCTCCAGCCCAAGCTTTCTTTAATAAATTGACCCCTGCTATGGTGACCACACAGTGCAGGCCCTCCTCCCAAGCATAGCTGGGCAATACATACTGTTTTCAATAGAAAAGAGAAAAAAGAAATAATCTCAAAGTGGGGTAGGAAGGGCTTGGGAGAGTGGACAGAGTGATAAAGACAGGAGTTACAAAGAGGAATGAATATAATCAAAGTTTTGGAAAATTTTAATCTGCTATTTAAAAAATTTAGTATTCCCAGTATTTTTGTTTTCACTAACTCTTGTTGTTTAAAGAAAGTTTGGGGTATAAGTTTCAAATTCTACAATTTTCTAGAACTTTAATTATTATTACCATTACAAAATGTCAATATTTACACTAAGAAAACTATCACTTAGCTTAACCAGCAGCAACTCATATCCCTATAATTGTTTACTTTCTCTATTAAATGGAAAAATTCATTCTGTAGCCTATTGAATATGTCTATAAAAGTAATATCAATGAGTTGAATTTTGCATTTATAAAGCATCTGGGCCTTCTAACTGGTTTTTACTAGATGCAAAATAATTTTTTAACACTAGGTTATTTGGAAATAATTATTAAATCACTCATTTGAATAAGATAAAATGAAAAGGAAAATGTTCTACCAACCTATCTATACCCTCTATTTCCTATCTAAAATTTATTATTAACACCCACAAAAAAAAAAAAAAAAAAAACAGCAGAGACAACTGTAGAGCAGGTTACAGAGTGAACACATAGATGTTAACTGCATTTCAGAACCTGAGAAAAGCAAGCCCAAAGCTAGCCATTAAGGAAGCATTAAAGAATGTAAAGACATTCAATGCACTTTTTAAAATACACATGGTATTGGGTTGGGGCACACCTTTAATCTCAGCACTCGGGAGACAGAGGCTGGCAGATCTCTGAGAGTTGACCACCATTCTTGTCTACATAGGGAGTTCTTGGCTTGCCCGAACTAAACTGAGACCCCACATATTAGTCACTTTTCTATTGCTGTAATAAAACACCAACTCTGAAACAATTTATAGAAGGAAGGCTTTATTTTGAGCTTGTGGTTCCAGGGGTTAAGAGTCCATTTCTGCGAAGAAACCTGGTATCAGGCAGGCATGGAGGCAAGGACAACTGAGAGCTCACTTCTAGAGCTGCAAAGAAGAATGGCAAGCATCTCAAAGCCCTCACCAAAGAAACACATCCTCCAACAAGGTCACACCTCCTAAACCTCCTCAAACAGAGTAACCAGCTGAGCGCTAAGTGTTCAAATGCCTAAGATTATAGATGACATCTCATTCAAACCAACACACTTTGTCTCAAAAAGAAAGAGTGAATACAAGGAAATTGAAAGACAGAGGGGTTGCTAGCCACCATCATGAGCACTTCCAACTCTATTATAGGATGTCTGGCAAGATGCTTGTGAAATAGCTTAAGTGTTAATTTAGTGTTTGATGCCAGAAACCCACAGCACTTGAATTTTGCACAAGAATAGAAAAACGTACCCATAATATATTTCTGAATAATATCATCAGGAAAATCTTACTTCAAAGCTCATTTTTAAAAAGATTTATTTTGTTTTTAATTATGTATGTCAGGCTTAGTCTGTGTGGGAGTCTGTACATATTAGTGCAGATGTCTATGGGGGCAGATAGACATTGGATCCCCTAGCATTGGGGTTCTAGGTGCTTGTGATCTGTCTGATATGGACTCTCAGAACTGGTCTTGGGTCCTCTGCAAGAGCAGTACATGCTTTTACCTGCTAGGTCAGTTCTTCAGTCTTAACACATTACAGTACCACCTGAAATTCCAGCATTCTTTTTATTTATTTCTTATTTAAAGGCTTTTTCTAGCCAAATCTGTCCTTTATGCCTCACTTGCAAAAGATCAAATACTTACTACCTGGAGATGTTAAGTCAGAGGGTCAACTGCTTTAATGTCAATAGAGAGAAAGGAGTGTGGGGGTGCAAATAGGTGCAGAGAATTCCCAAGAAATTCATTATTAGTGACTGGTGTTGCTTTTCCAGCATTTTCTCCCAACTGTAACTTCGATAGTCAGACTCGCATCCTTTAAAATTCACTCTTGGTAAAATATTCCTAAAATACTTACAGAATATGATATTTGAAAATTCTCCACAAAACAGCTGGAAGCCATTCCATTGCAGATGATAAACATAATCACAGAGTCTGCTCATGCATCTTGTTGTATAATGTTACAGATACTCCCACTTAGAGATGGGAGCAATTTCTCCACCCTGTGTATCTGGGCTTGGTGCGTAGCTTGCTTTGGCCAAAAGAACATTTATAAACACAATACAAAACAGATGCTTATAAGCCACTCTTGCATTAGGTCTTACTTGAGGTACTAAGAATATCATGTAAATAAGCCCAATCCTGCAAGAGCAGGAAACGAAAAAAAAATGTCTTAGACAAAAAGCTGCCAACTCCAGCCCATGAGTTCCTAGCCCATCAACCTGCCAGCTGGTGATTACTGAAGTATGGAGACAAAATAAATCAGCTGAGTCATTGAAGAATCAGATCCTGTCTTACAAGTGGGGAATTGTGTTCAAGAATGGTTCTTATTGAAATCACTGTGGTTATTACAATAAAATGACCACTTACTGTATCCTGTAGGTTCTGTTGTATGGAAATCTAAGAAAAATAGCTTAAAACAGCAACTATTCATCTCATGTTTTATGGTTATTTATTTAAACTGTTTATTTTGAATTGCTCTGCATGGCCATTCTATTGTAGTTTTTAACTGGAGAAATAATCACATGCAATCAACTCATGTTGAGAATAATTGGAATAGTAAGATTAAAACAAGGTTGTTGTTTTTTTTTTAATTAAAAAAAATTAGTAGAAAACAAAGCAAAGATTAGACTTTTGGAAACTTCAACACCCTCAAAGTGATATGAGTTTTTCATAATGTGTAACAAGATAAGTTTAATTAAAAAGAAAAAAATAATCAGAACAGAAACAGAACAACCACAACAAAAAGTTCTTGGAGATTTTAAAATGCATTGTAGAAATGGGAAAATAGAGGACACTGCCAGAAGGTCTGAATGTGAAAATAGGTAAGGAAAAGAGAGTTAAAAAACATTAGGAGCATGGAGTGGGCATGGGTGAGATGTCCTGAGGGTATAAGCTTGGAAGAGCTGGCCCCACCCCTCATCAGATGCAGCATGTGGGAGAGGGGACCCTGCACCTCACCTGGGAAGTGAAGAGAGCTGGCCCCAGGTGGTATGAGCTCCAAAGAGCTGTCAGGCTGATCAACTTAGTTACCACTCAAGTCCAGATCCAGGGCTTTGAGTTGGCCCACTCCAACATCTACCCATCTAGGAACTGCTGGAGCCTATGAAAGCCCTATTCTTTACAACCAAAGCTGCAAGATCTTCATGACACAGAGCAACAGAATATCCGAGAGGAGTCTTAGTGAGGATCCAATACTGATAGTGTAGCAAAAGCCAGAGACCTTGAACTGACCAATGACTCACTGCAATGAACATTTGCAAGAAAAGCTGTTTGGGCAAAAGGGTATTGTGTGTGACAAACCACACCCTTCAAGGCGAGAATTTTCTTTTTCCATTTGTTTCTTTTGGGAGAGGATTGCCAGGGTAGAGAGCAGATACAAAGGGTTGAGGAGATGAGTGGGATTGGGGTGCATGATATGAAATTCACAATGAATAATAAAAAGTTTATAAAAAACAATAATGAAATAATAATAAAACATTATTTATAAGTTTGAGAATTTAAATATGAAGAGCAACATTTCAGAGAGAACAGAGAAACAGAAGAAATTGGCAATACATAATTCTACTTAAAAAACAGAAAACATAAATGCCTACTCTAGTTTCAAAGACTGAAACTAGATTTATGATTTTGAAATGACAAAACTTTATAATAAAGGGCAAAACTGAAAAAGCTTACAAGAGGAAAAGAAAGAGGACAAAGTTATTCAAAGCACCTGAACTGAGTCATCTATGGGATTGTAAATGGGTAAATTCCTAGCTGCTTGGTATCAAGGTTTGTAGACAAATTTCATCTTGCTGGGAACACAAATGTTAATAACTAAAATAACTAAAAATTAAATGGCAGTGAAAGCTAAACACCTTAAAACTTTTGAAAAGCATTCCCAACTGGAAAAGTTGAGAATATCAACTCAAATATGAGAAAAAGTTATCAAATAAGAGAGTAACTAATGGCATTCTTGGCTGTGCGGGTTTTAAAGATTTTACCCTCTATACATCTTTTTCTCAGGAAGTCACTACAGGAGATAGTTCTTTAAAAGAAAAGATGAACCAAAAGGAAGATGGAGGCAGGAGAGATGTGTATTCGAGGGAGCAACAGCCTCATCACAGATTGATGGAAACCTTCTGCAAGCCTCAGAGCCAACAAGCCAGGTCGCTGGCAGGAAGGAGAGCTCGAAGGGCATAGAAAAACAAAACCAGTAGAATAGCAGGATAGTAGAGAAGAGAAAGAAGGAGAATGTCCATGCTTGGTGTGTGCACTCATGCATGTATAAGGCTAAAACCATGAACTTCTTATAGTGAGAATCACTTTAGCTTAGAAAATCATTCTCTAGGCCAGCAAGATGAGTCAGAAAGTAAAGTATTTGCTGTACAAACTCAGAGCCTTAAGGTCAAATCCTGGCACCCAGGTAAATGTGGACAGAGGCAATTGATTCCACAGACTTATTTCCTGACCTCACATGAATGAATATGTATGCTCATATACACGTCATGCATAAAAACAAACGCACAATAATAAATGAGATTTTTGAAAGTATGCTATGTATGCATTAAATGTAGATTGCCTATATAATGGTTTCAGAAAATACTATTATTTGTTTTCAATATATACTACTTATGCAGAGGTAAGAAGACTAAATTTGAATATCTTTTACATATTTTAAACTGAATTCTTAGGTAAGAATGAGAAGTTGCTATAGACTCTCTTTAAGATTCGTCAGTTACATGCATCTGCTTCTTTAACAAACCAAGCTGGTAAACATTTCATATCAATTATTTTACTCTATCTACCCTAGAGACAAAAATTAATCCTAGAAGATCTGTAAGTTGTGGTTGGGTGCCAAAAGCCACAGTACCCTGACAGCCTTTTGTATGTAGCTCTGACCCAAGAACAGACCATGCCCTCTTTCAGTTGACCCTGAAACTTACATCTACCAATTGCAGACTAATATTACAGGTCCATGCCAATACATCTGGATTTCCTTCCAGTCTTTTATTTATTTACTTATTTACTTATATTCTTTAATCCTTTTCTACAGTCTAGTCTTTTTCCCCTCCCTGTCTGCCCCCCATACCACTCCCTATTCTATTCCTCCTCCCCCCTTCCCATACATCCAAGAAAATGCCCCTTACCCCCACCAGACCTCCCCACTCCCTGGGGCTTCAAGTCTCTCCAGGTTAGGTGCATCATCTCTCACTGAAGCCAGACCAGGCAGTCCTCTGCTGTATATGTGTCAGGGACCTCATATCAGCTGGTGTATGCTGCATGGTTCAGTGTCTGAGAGATCTCGGGGATCCAGGTCAGTTGAGACTGCTGGTCTTCCTATGGGGCTACCCTCCTCCTCAGCTTCTTCCAGCTTTTCCCCAATTCAACCACAGGGGTACCCGGCTTCTGTCCCTTGATTGGGTACTAGTATCTGTATCTGATTCTCAGCTACTTGTTGGGCCTCTCAGAGGGCAGCCATGCTAGGCTCCTGCCTGCAAGCACACCATAGCATCAATAACAGGGTCAGGGCCCAGGCCTCCCCTTGAGCTGGATGCCAATTTGGGCTTGTCACTGGACCTTTCTCTCATGCTTTTCTCCATTTTTGTTCCTGCAGTTCCTTCAGACAGGAACAATTCTGGGTCAGAGCTTTTGACTGTGGAATGGCAACCCCCTCCCCTGCACCCATCTCCCCACTTTTGTCCTGTCCCTCCATGGGAGGTGAACTCTATAAGTTCCCCTTCCCCACTGTAGAGCACTTCATCCCAGGTCCCTCCCTTTGAGTCCTGAGAGTCTCTCACCTCCCAGGTCTCAGGTACATGTTAGAAGGTCACCTCACCTCCTACCTCCTGAGGTTGCCTGTTTCCATTCTTTCTGCTGGCCCTCAGGGCTTCAGTCCTGTTCCCTTACTATGCTACCTGACCATATTCCACCCTTCACCTCCCTGTCCCCTCTCCCTCTGCCTCCACTACCTGATCATATTCCACCCTTCACCTCCCTGTCCCCTCTCCCTCTGCCCCCTTGACTACTTTCTTCTCTCTCACAAGTGGATGGAGGCATCCTCATTTGAGCCCTTCGGTTTGTTAACCTTCTTGAGTCCTGTGGGTTGTGTCCTGGGTATTTGAATAGAATTTGAGGTAAAGCCATGAGTGAAAAGCATCAGTAAGTCTTTCAGGGAGATAAGAAGATAAAGAATGGAAAACCTAGAATACAGCAAAGCCAACACTGAGCATCATATATTGCTGTTCAGGAAAAGGCGTCTAGAGGACCAGCACAAGCATACAATAGCTTTGAAAATTCTGAAAACAAATGTCCACTGTCAAATATAAGTACTCTGATGACTAAAGAAAGTAAAACAAGTATAGTTAATCATTATAACCCAAACTAATCTAGATACAGCCATGGTGTCCAATTAAATCAGTAAAGTTTACTATATTTATTTTTTTAAAGTTCATCATCAATTAACATTAGTTGATACAAGTTCTTGATACACAATTATGCATAGTCAAGACTTTTTGTTAAGTCAAAATAGGTTACTTTTATGAATAAAATCTCAAAATAGAAAAGGCTTGTTAATTTTGGTCCATACAAGTGAAGCAAGACTTTAATTAATTTTAGACTTACATAATAAAATATCTAGGTTAAGGTAATATTTTAGCATACTCAATGTATCCACGTATCTTATCAACTCAGAAACAAGTGAATTTTGTACATAAGTATATCATAAGGAACAGTCATCCACTAAAGCTGGATAAGATATTCACAGTATTAAATGCCATAGTTGGTAAACAATTTATGCCTTTGCTTAAGTAAGATAGTAATCATATTTTTCTAAAACTTTCCAAAAATTGAGGAATAGTTCCAATGTTGGTCCATTCTCATGATTTTTATGAACTGATCAGGAAGATAGTAATACATAAAGCAGTAGGAGAGCCACATAACTCCTGTATGTACATTCCTGACATTTCTAAAGGAATAACTAGGAGTCTATTTGAATCTCTACATGGGAAATCACTTGTGTTTGGATGCTACTTCTCACATAAGAAAAACAGTTTAGTACTTACAAAAGATTGTAATTGTGAACATATTGGAGAAGTAATGGGTTAACCCATGTACTTACCAATAAGTGACTAGCTGACCTATATTCACTTCAAGGAATGTGTGGTTCAAATTTATGAAGCACCCATGAAGTTATACAGAAAAAAATGCATGAAATTTTTGTATTCTTGCAAAAAGTGAAAACCGTTAATACAAATAGAAGAATACCTGTGATCTAACACACCTCACATGTCCCCTTCATCTACAATAATTAATAAAAAACATTTATTTTATTAATTTATTAATTCATAGAAAATATACATTTAGTTAGCACTGAAAAGCATGTTTTAGAATAAAGAGAGACTTGCAATCACAAATGTAGGTATCAACCTAGTCTCAAAGATAAAATAAGACTACTAAAAAAAAGTAAAGAAATCAACAAAACACACCTAAAATATAAATATCTAAAAACAAAGGCAGAAAACTATAGAGGACCTATTTTTATTAAAAGAGCCGTAGCTACATCGATGGTAATTTGAGAAATTCATCCTGGATGCAATTGGTTTTCCAGCCTGGAAATGATGTGAACACGCAGTCTTGCTCCACAAGGCAAATCCAACCTTGATGAGCTTAACGGACTAAGGAGATGAGAACGCGGCAGGAGGAACAATCATCAGGGAAATGAAATGACTACAGCAGCAAAGAGGAAGTGAAGAGGAAGATAGAAACCTCAAAGGAACTGAACTGGTCCCATTGTTCAAGATTCCAACAGAATATGGGAACGCGAATAAAGACAAGAAATACATCACTTAACTGAATTTGCACAGGTTTCCGAAACATCCTTCTAAGTGAGTTTGCAAATTTCAAACCTTTCAACTTGTGCTAAAAAGTATCCCTTGCAAGTCGATTATACATCTATATATCTTGTTATATTTAATCTCTTCACATATATTGAGGATCTGTGCTTCTTTTTTTTTTTTTTTACTCTGAACATCATTTGATTGAGCTAAAAGAAGGTAAGAATTTTTTTGAAGACAGCATGAAGCTTCACCCACTGTAGAGAACGGTGTTCGAGTCCTATACAGCCCCGTGCCCTTGATTGGAAGTGCAGCCAAGAACGGAAACCACAGTTCTGGCCAGAAGAAAGACATTAGCAATAGATTTAGATCTTTGTTGAAAAGGTCTGCGCATTGTGGAACGGATTGTTTGCTGAAACATCTGCTCGGCTGCAGCATCCAACAAAAGTAACAGGAAAACTGAGCAAGAAGGAGAGATCCATGAGCCGCTTTAAGTTTTAACTCCGAGGTTCTCCCAGTATGCTTGGGCTACTCTACCTCAGCACTTTCTTTCATGGCGACTGCTATGATAAACACCACCACAGCCAAAAGCAATTAAGAGGGGAAAGGTCTGTGTGCCTTACACGTCCTGGGCCACAGTCTACTGAGGAAAGTCAAGGCAGAAAGTCAAGACAGGAGACTGGAGGCGGGAACTGAAGTAGAGGCTGTGGAGGAACGCTGCTACTCGCTGGCTTCTCATCCATGGCTTGCTCAGCCTGCTTTCTTATACGTGGCACAAACCTGGCACCTTCCACGGTGAGCTGGGTCCTTCCACATCAATCATAAATCAAGAGAATCCCCAAAGGCCAACCTTATAGAGACATTTTTTTTTTCAGTTAGATTCTCTCTTCTCAAACAACTCTAGCTGTATCAAATTGTGAGAGAAAAACAAAAACAAAAACAAACAAACAAAAAAACCACCAAGACAGACTGAAGGTATTTTACTCTATGTAATAAGAAATTATAAATGACACTTATAAAATTACTAAAAATCACAATGTCCTTACATTTGGGTGTCCACAATAATGAATGTAAACACTTCAAACTTCTTTCCCATGTAGACCAATCTGTTGCTACCTTTCCAATTTTTATAACTTTACTAGGTTGAAATAACAAGAACCCTTGTGGCACATTGAGTCACCCATATTGGATATTAGATTCATATCTGAGGAAAGAGATTTCCTCACAGGAGAATTTTGGATTATAGAATGCTATACTTCCTTTGCTTGCCACCTAATTGGGCCTTTTGTGAATAAAATCAACACAATTTCATGCACGTGTATATAAAATTACATCCTGTGGAGATATTTTGAAAGTGAGGATTTCAAAGTACTAATAATTTATTACCTGTTAAGACACACATATACCAAGTTAACAAAACTCCAAACAAATGGATGATCAAATTTACTAAATTCCAGCTAATACTTTCCATGACATTCCTAGGGCCTGCAGGTAACTTCCATTAAAAAAAAATCATCTGTCCATGACAAAACAGAGAAAAAATTATAAATTTAAAATAAAAATAAATAAAATAAAAATGAAATGTAAAGTATATTTCATGTAGTCATGCATTTTATTTGGCTATACAGCTGAAAAAAAGAAGTTCGCATTCATAACTTCACATGAAACATGGTGATGTTAGAGCAAAGGACCTGCTGATACAAAGACCAAAAAACCTCTTAGGTAAGTAAAATTTCCTTTATCTTAGTAGAATACAGTTGCTACAACAAAAATCTCAAATGCTATGATGCTAGTCATCAATGTGGCTGCATTCTTGCTGAATGTATGTGTGGTTTTTTTTTTCTGCTTAAGTTAGATAAAAATGCACTATTTTGGTTCATTTCTCAGGTGTCTCTAAATGGATTTCTCTCTTAATCACCAGGAAAATTGCAGGTTAGAAAGTATGCAGAAAGCTTTGAGGAGAGGAGACCAACAGGTGAATTTTTAGTTTGGGCCCTGTTGACATGGGCCACTTCTGAATGTAAGAAACGTTGGTGTTTAATAGGAAGTATTACCTGAAGAGGGGAGTTAATGTTCTGGAGAAACTGTGCTGAAAGAGCAAATATTCTCTGAAGTTTTTCTGGTAACACACAGCTCTGCTGGTACCACTCATGATCTGACCCTGATGTTAATATATTGGAAGCAAACAGAAGTCTAACTAAGATACTGAAGGCAGAGAGAGAGAGAGACAGAGACAGAGAGAGAAAAGATTCTGTTTTGAAAGATAGTAAATCTCCTGTTCAAGTGAGCCACTGGCTGTGGGACATTTGTTTAATTTTCACAACTTAGAGCATCACACAGAACCTACTCCTTATCCCATATTAATAAGAATGGAGATACTGGGCAGTGGAGGTACTCACCTTTTAATACCAGCATTCTGGAGACAGAGGCAGGCCTAGTCTACAGAGTGAGTTCCAGGACAGCCAAGGCTACACAAAGAAACCCTGACTTGAAAAAAAAACGAAAGAAAGAAAGAAAGAAAGAAAGAAAGAAAGAAAGAAAGAAAGAAAGAAAGAAAGGAAGGAAGGAAGGAAGGAAGGAAGGGAGGGAGAGAGAGAAAGAGAGAGAGAGAGAGAGAGAGAGAGAGAGAGAGAGGAAGGAAGAAATGAAGACTGCACCAAAAGAAATATAATCAAATAGCAATAAAGAGGCAGTTTACAGTTGGGAAAAATCATTTGAAGACATCATTAAGATACTGTTTTGTCAATAACAGTCTGTTAAGTAACATACAGGTGTTGGGTGATACTATTCCTGAGGAGAGAAACAATTTCTTACATCATATAGAAAACCAATGTGGGACAAGAGACCAAAGTAGGGATACCACCAAACCCAACTTAGTAAAGCAATGTTTTAGGGGGGGGTCACTTATAGGAATATGAGTATAGTGGTTTGAATGAGATGTCCCCCCAAACATAAAGTATTTTATTGCTCCATCTCCAGTTGCTGGTGGTGTTTGGGCAGGCTTAGGAGGCGTGGTCCTGCTGCTGTCACTGGGTCACTGGGGACAGGCTTTGAAGACCATGGAGGACCAGCCTTAGGCCTGATGAGTCCCAGTCTTGCTTTGGACGAGTATTTCCTCACTGTGCCTCTGTTGTGACAGACAGATAAAAAGAAAGAAGTCCAGCAGATCACCACCCTCACTTACCTTAAAGGGAGTTAAGACGGCCTGGGTAAACAGATTTAGATTATTCCAAATTCCATGTTCTGAGGTGGATTTGGTTTCATGGAGTTGTCTAACTTTACCAAACCAAAAAAAAGTCATAAATCAAAGCAAGTATAAACACATTGGTAGGAGCATCAAACAAGTGGGTCCTGCAACCCTGGGGAAGGGGAGCTTTTCTAGAGACCTCACGTGCTGCCTGGTCCATTCTTAACTCTTCGGTTAGTGGAAGCTAGTTGTCTGATAAGTCAATGGGTTTCAAAAAGGCTTTCATCTATCAGTTGCAGGATGTTAGTTGTGACACAGGGATAGGAAACAACCGGCTATTTAGAGGGTTAGCTAGCCCAAGATAAGGTGATAGCCTCTGGACCTGAAACATTCCAATCTCCCGCAGCCACTGACGCTCTCCTAATCAGCCAATCAGTCCTTGCAGATGCAGCTCCTTCCTGGTATTCTTGTTTCCACCCCTAATTCTGCCTTGGAAAACTAATGTATATATTTTGTCATTATGTGTTGGAAGTATATAATTTGCTTTTTTTTTTAAATTTTATACATGGTTACTATTAAGAGATTTCCTACAGTCTCGGAAGAGACTTTGGACTTTGAACTTTTCAATACTGTTGAGTCTGTAAATGACTATGGTACTTTTGGAGTTAGACTAAATGCACTTTGCATTATGGTATGGCCACAAGCCTGTGGGAGCCAATGAGTAGAATGTCATTTGAATGGGATATCCTCTGCGGAAGGGCACAAGGTCTACCTGCTTGCAGATAAGCACTAGAGAAACTAGAATTGTTAAACACACAGGCTTTTTCCTGTAATGAGGAAATTGACACCCGTTCACCCGGATGCTGTTGGATAACCTGGTGATCTTTTGCTAGTCTATGAAGCCAGCCCCCACTGGAATCCCACAGAATACTGAGCCCTGTTTCTCAAACAATAGAACCTATCTTCACGTAAGAGGTTCCCTGTACTTTGAAAAGGAGTTTGTTATTTTGCTCATTACAAACACTTTCTCTTTAGGCCCAGAGTCCTGAGTACTGTCTCTCAGTTAATGAAACCCATCCTTAATACAAACCCTTCCTCCCTAGGCCCTGAGAACTGTTTATTAGCCAATAGAGCTTATTCCTATGGGAATGGACACAGATGCTTTGCTAAAGAGATGTACTTTTCAAGAGAGTTTCAATGTCACCATGCCTAAAGCATTGTTTCGATAGTTTTCACAAGGAAACTTTTTTCCAAAGTTTTGCTGTGTTTAAATATGTAAAAATTAAACTGCTTGGCATCAGACTCTAGAAGTGTGCACCAGTGCCTACTAACAGAGTCGAGCTTAACTGAGTTTCTGTCCTACCTCACCTGGATCACTTTTTTGCCAGTCATGTTTTCAGGGACCCCATAGTCTCAGGCATTTGCATACTTATGCCCTGATTAGTAGCAGTGGTTGGGTAAGTTTAAGAGGTGTGGTCTTGCTGGAGGAATTATGTCACTAGAGGTAGGCTTTGAGGTTTCAAAACCCGCATGACATTCTGAGTTCTTCTCCTTCTTCTTCTTCTTCTTCTTCTTCTTCTTCTTCTTCTTCTTCTTCTTCTTCTTCTTCTTCTTCTTCTTCTTCTTCTTCTTCTCCAAGATCATTCCAACATTCATAGCAACTCATGGAAGAAGTCTGTGGTTTACAGCACAGTGTACAGACAGCTGACCCAGTTGGAGAGTTTTACTTCAATGTAACTTGGTGGGTCTAAGCCTTTTGCAGACAGTTAGTTTGATCTCTCTTTCTTCCAGGCAGTTCAAGTGTTCTAAACATGTCTCTCAGGCCATGTCTTCCACTATTTATATATGCTTGAGAGGTGTTGAAGGGTAGTGAGTCTGCTCAATTTCAGGAACTTCCTGAAGACTTTTGAGTTGTCCCTACAAGGCAACTCAAGTGTATCCCCACCAGAATGAATGTTTTACCCCAACATCATATTGTTTCACCTTCTTTTAATATCCTGCATCTTAACAAATTTCTTTCCAAGATAGATGCTTTTATCTTGGATTGGATATACATAAACATTCAGATACATAAACAATCAGAAGGTGACTGTTGTTTATCAAGTTTAACAGAATGGGAAAAGCTCTAAGATGATGCATTGTAAAAAATGTTCCTTTATCATTGTTCTAACATGATACACCCACTTGGAATAGGACCATGTAAGAAGGTTCCTGTGGTGATATAAGCTAAACATCTTTATCTAATGTTCCTCAAAGTAGAAATTAATGTAACAAAATTATTTCTCAAGCAAAAGTTTATGTGAAGATTGATTCTTTGAAAAGTCAACTTTAAAAAAACAAATACATCATTTTTAATATATATATATGTATATATATACATTATATATACATATATAATATGTATATATATACATATATATATATGAAGAATCTCTTCTTCCTCTGCATATCCTTGATAATCTTACTGAGCTTTTTTTTAGCCAAATAACCTGTGAAGATAGCTGTTAGTAGAGGCCTTATGGGAATTGTCAGGCTCAGGATTATTGAAGTTGTGCCAGTCAGCCTCAGTGCCAATCTGCCATAGCCAAGAATCACCTAGGAAGGAAGTCTTAACAAGGAATTATGTAGGTCACTGCTCACACTGGCCTGGGAGCATGTCTGGGTTGGGAGACTGTTTTGATTGAGGGGTGAATACACCCATTGTGAGTGGCACTCCATAGGCTGGTCCCGGGACTGTGAGTGAGGAAAGAGAGTGTTAAAGCAGCAAATCAGTATCCATGTTTTTATTCTTTCTTGGCCCTTAACTGTGAATTCCATGCTTTAAGTTCCTGTCTTGACTTCCCCTAAATAATGTGTGGCCTGAAATTATAAGCCAAATATACCTTGACCAGGGAGTTTTTGTCAAGTTTTTCATCACAGCAACAGAAATGCAACTAAGTCAAAATGACATCCACACCTCTGGCTTCTCACATATAACTTAATGCACTTGTGTGTGCCCAGCTGACTGTAGTTGATCTCACACATACACATTCATTGATACAATATCCTTCACAGAATTATTCAATAAAGGTGAAATTAAACCATGTATTACACACATACATGTAAATACACACACACACACACACAGCCTTATGTTTAACATGCCTTAATCAGCTCAATGGTTGGGCTACTCCCAAACGTCCACGTTGCTAATGCCTCCCCTCCCATACTCCTGAATTATTACTTACTAAAAATCTATATTCCATCCTTGCTACCCTAGGCTCATGGGGGTGGAGGCCCTGGGGCCACTCTTCTCCAGATCTTTCATGATTGTATGCTTTCTTTCCTGCAGCTCTCAAGCCTGGATCTTATTCCTTTTCTGGCATGGCGATTCTGCTTCTTCTTCGGTCCCCTTGTCTCTGAATCCTAAAGTCCCACCTCTGTCTCCCTGCCCAGCCACTGGCCACCAGCAACTTTATTCACCAGTCAGAACCAGCTGGGGACAGGGACCCTTTGGGAACCCAAACAATACAATGCAAGCACTAAGCCAAATCCACAACAGTTATAAACTTTAATTACTTTAGCAGCAATTATTTCTACGTTCTTTGGTTTCTCTAATCATAAAATGATAAACTGGCTACTGCTACTATTGCTGCTATGACTAGCAGACAACTATTCAGAAAGCGGGTAGCAAGCAGACACTAAACACCTTAAAGTCTCTCCTGCGACATCATGTAATTCATCAGTTTGTCCCATGAATATCTAATATTCACTAAGTAACAGTAATATTTTAGATATAGAAAGTATAGTGAGGGACAAAGTACAGGTATTTCTGGTGCTTTGAAGATAAAATTAACCTTTTAGATTTCTGAAAGGGAAACTGAGATGAGCCGTGCACTCAACCGCATGTAACAAGGACTGGCAAACGCTGAAATTTGTATTCAAATCTGGTATCTTCCCACATAAGCACTACAGAATCCACACTAAGCCTGCGCTAAATATTTGTATTAGATATTTTCTTTATTTACATTTCAAAGGATATCCCCTTTCCCGGTTTCCCCTCCAAAAAAAAAAAAAACCTCCTATTCCCTCCCCTCTCCCCCTGCTCACCAACCCACCCTCTCCCGCTTCCTGGTGCGCTAAATATTTTAGAATAATAATACACTGGAGAAATTGCAAGGCAAAATCATTAGTGGAACTAAAAGCAACCTTATAACCAAAGACTTGTTTTCTGCTTCCCTCGAGTTTGACTTCACCCGTTGCACCAACTGGAACAATAAGGACAGTGGTCACGGTTACAGAGAAGAAGAATGCACAGGAGTAAGCACAGGAAGAGAAGAGAAGGGGGAAAGAAGGAAGGGAGCTGGGGTTTTACAGCTGTCAAAGTTGGAGACGCTCATGCCAAGTGAATCGTAGCTTGCCTCTTCATTTCATACAAATAGTAAAGAAACTACACATTTAAGCGATGAACAAGGGAATGAGTTGTACTTTCTGATGGAATGCTATAGCAGAAAATAAATGTTAAATTGGAAACTTGCTTATCCTCATGAGTGGATTGTATAAATGTAAGATCAAAACCCACGAAATACAGAGGAATACCTACAGCATTGCTCTTTATATAAAGTTCTAAAACCAGGATAATTTAAATATCAATGAAAAGGAATTAATTAGAATTGATTCAAAATAATAAAGCTAAGCATCACATTCAGATTATGTCAATTGCTGGAAAAAAAATAAGGAGACAGAAGGAAAATAAAGTTACTAGAAACCACAAATATATAAAGCCCTTTAAGATGAATTGGGGTCATGGCAGCACTATGACAGGAATATTATATATATACAGATTTTTAGTACCACATAACTCATGCTACATATTGCATGGAGTATCTAATGTATTATCTTACATTTTTCCTTCTATAAAGCAGTGTCTGTTTATTTCTTATTGTTTAATAAGAATTATACTTCAAAGTCATTATCAGTTTAACAAGACACTCCAAGACTCAGTAGTAATTATTTATTCAAGTACATTAATTAAGTAACTGTTTTTAATGCAAACCTTAAAAATAAATTAATAGAGAAATGAGTATAAGAATTCCAGAACATCTAAACAGGAAATATGAAACCACTATCAAGTACATTTTTTTTCTAAATTATGGTTGTAACAATGTAGTTTGAGAACTGTTCACAAGATCTCATTGAATGAAACAAATAAAAAAAATTCCACATAAAACTGTCTATGGGAACTGCATTTATCTTTGTATCTACAGATGAGTTCGGCTCTCAGGGCTCATTAGAACAGCTTCAATTTTAAGTGGATAACAGTTAATGCAGAGACATGAAGCACCTCAGAGTGCAGAGATTAAGGAATCGTGTAGCGCCCAGTCCTAAAGGAGGCATCTACAACATTCCCCTTCCCCTTTGGCTGAGAAAACATTTCAGAAGAGGCAGAAGGTCTAAGGGCGAACTGTTTTGAAACAGTATTCTTTGGACATGTCAGAGACCCAGGGTAAAGCCGAAAACAATTGGTCGAAAATAAGTAAACAACAACAAAAACATAGAGATAAAAAGATTTCTAATGACATTCTGCTATCCCTTATAGATCATTGCGGTGATTTGCCACCTCCAGATACGCTTTCTCCTATAGCAGACAGGGACAAATGCAGATAACCACAGCCAGGCATGCAGAGAGAGACCTTGGAACACTCAACCATAAGGGGACTGTCTCGCTCTAATTCTTACCCTCGGGGCTCAGGGAACCCAGTGGAAGAGGAGGGAAGAGGGGCTGCAAGAGCATAAGAGCCAGACCGGATGGAGGACAGACACCAAGAAAAGAAGACCCTCGACAATCTACACCAACACAAATCTATGCTCACGTGAACTCAGAGACTGCGGCAGTATGCTCAGCTCTGCGCCAGGTCCTCGGCACACATATTATGGCTTCAAATTTAGTGTTGTTATGTAATTCCTGAGTGTCCAAACAAAATTCATCTCTGAATTTTGTGCCTTCTCTGTGCCCTTCTTCCGTTTGCTTGCCTTGTCCAACATCGGTGTGATCTTTTTCGTTTTGTCTACTATATTTCACTTTGTTATGTTTCATTATTACCCCTTAGAAGCCCGCTTGTTTTCTAATGAGAGACAGAAAGACAAGACAGTGGATCTAGACGTAAGTGGAGGTGAGGAGGAACTTGGAGGAGTAGAGGGAGGGAAACCTGTAATCAGAATAGTTATGCAAGAAAAAATCTATTTTCAATAAAAGGAAAAAAAGAAATAATGTATAAGTAAAACTTTGGCTAGAAAATGTTTTAAAAAAAAGAGGCCATGAATTTGAAAAGGAGCAGGTAAGGCTATGTACGAGGCTTTGGAGGAGGGGAGAAAAAGAGAGAAATGTTATAATTAAATTATAATATCAAAAAACTTCTATAATCATGATAAAAATGGGAAACTCGTGAAAAAGTGATGATGGAGAATAAACTAAGACCCACCTAATCCTCTATGGTCCATGCTACATTTTATATTTAAACTTTTAAGTAGAACATTTCACTTATCAGCAGGTAAATATGTTACTGTTAGCTCAGCCAATAAACCAGCTAGCACATTTCTTACTTTTTTAACCTTTTGCTTTGATTCACTGCTTTGTTTTGAAATCACTATCTTCCCCCAAAGTCTTTTGTGAAGGAAATCCCACACTCAAAAGGAAAAATAATGAAATCTAAACACAAGTTCTCAATTCTGCTCCCTCTGTGCCCTTATTTCTTTGTCCCAGTGATATAATAAAAACAACAACCAGAAGGCCAGCAAGCTCTACTCTTCCATGGTTCACATGCTCACCTGCTTTGTTTCTGTTGTAGCAAGATCAAATTTTAAGCTAATAATTTCTTCCCTCACCATTTTTTATTGCAAAACAATAATCTACTCTAGAAGAATAAACCCTATCATGAGTGCAAACAATGGATTGAGTTGATTTTAGGAAGTAAATATAATTTTAAATAAAATTATGAAGCACAGAGCAGAACTATTTTAAACTCTATAGAGTTTGGATTTTTCCAGAGCCACATCTTGGAGAAGTATTTCTTTTACTACCATTTTATTACAACAATCTTACCTTCAAATAATAGTGAAACCTCAAACTACCTTTATAATTTAGATCATTTAAAAAAATGATTTGGAAAGTCTTCATAACTGATAAGGTTGATTCAGCCAGAGAGAGAAAATGTTTGCCCACCTTTGCACAGACAAAGCCCTTATGATAGCATAACCATGTAGAACCCTGAGAAGGGAGGGCGCAGAGGACTCTGAGCAAAGTGTGCCCTCCGGGTATTATTATGAAAAAAACCTTTAGGAAGAGCTGGCCTCTTGAAAGTTGCATTTTTAGCATGGCGCTCAAGTACATCCTTAGTGATGGAGCATCTAGGCAAAAGAGACCTGTGTAATCCTCGGTGTCCTCAGGAAGTGTCCAACAATACAAAAGACAAGCTGAGAATGTTTCACCTCCTGACAAAGAGGAAAAGAAATCACAAAATAACAAGGAGAAGAGAGATTCCAAATGGTGAGCATATCAAGGTTGGGTATGAGTTAAAGTGCCAGGCCACAAGGCCAATCATCTTATTATATACTTCAACAGAGCTGGCAAGAGAATATTCTGATAAACCCAAACTAATGTGTCTTCCCTAGGAACAAAATGCCATGCTCTCCAGGGGAAGGGAAAAGGAGGGCAAAGAACACCACTGTGAAGTTGATTTGCTTATATTGAAATTTTTGTTGAGTTAGCGCCAACCTAGTATGTCTCACAACGTTTTTGACATCATAGTGGTATATTATATAACATTATTTTACTAAAGTTTCTAATCCAGATTCAGTGTGATTTTGGAACCAAACTTCAAAGTTATTTCTCCATGTAGAGGAAGTTATAGGTTGTACAACATGACATGTTGTTCATGGGCGCATGTCTCCCCTAGGAGCTGACTCGGGTTGCTGGAAGACCTCAGCACGGAATTTTACATCTTTCTGTCCAGTAAAGACATTTTCCCCACTAACAATCCCTAGATGGTTTAATGTCCATGAAGGCGACATGTCTACTAATAGTGTTTCATAATTCCTTGAGATTCCCTTTGTCAGATCTCCTCTTTCTCAATAATAACTTATCTAAAACTAGTGTTTTGGGAGTGGTACAATAGGGACACAAGTGTTATGAGGGTAATTAACCACCACTTTCTGATTAGGTATGAAGCTATCTCACAAGATAGAACTCACTGGAACTAAAAGACAAATACTTGCATAAATAATAAACAGTATTAAAACTTTATAAAGTAAGAGTTTATATTTTTAAATAACCAAGTATTTTGACTTAGCTGTCTACTGCTTTGAAATAAATACATTTACTAACACACACAATAAATATTATTTGACTATTTCTGTTGGCCAATAATCTAGACAAGGAATAGTTGGGCCTCTAGTGTATCATAAGATGCACTCTAACTACTGGCCAGGCTGTAGTCATCTTATAATAACACCATGACTAAGCATTTGTTTCAAGCTCAGTCTCAGAAATGTTGGCCACCCTGAATTCTTAGCTTATCTGTACACTAAGCAAATCTTCACTCTGTGGCAACTGCTTCTTATATCTCAGGAGAGAGAAGGGTACAGAGAATCAGCAAGCGATAGTAACAGAAACAGAGAGAGATTAGGACAAGTTAATACAAAAACATGAATGAGACAAATGGAAACATTTAAATCTCCAACAAAATTTTCCTGCTCTATATTTTTGAATATTAATATGACAGACTTGTATCTCAATAATATATGAAAACATTGAATTTGTTTTCGAGCAATATTTTTGCTAATTGATACTTTAGAAGCTAACAAATACCTGTTTAAAAAGAACTTGAGGGGTATGTTTAGCAATCATATTAGACAATGTGATTTTAATACAAAGTCCTGTAGCTAAAGACATGCTAACAGGAACATGCCCAGCTTCTTCTAAGTCCATTCCTTTCTATTCTAAACATTTAATATTTTAGTAGGATTATAGTTTATTGGGAAATATTAGGTTTAGGGGTGAAGTTGGAGAGATGTCTCAGAAATTAAGAGCACTGGCTGCTCTTGCAGAGAACTGAGTACAGTTCATCAGTGCTCACATGGTGGCTCACTCCCCTCTGAAACTCTAGCTCTGGGCATTGGACACCTCTTCTCCCCCTCATGGGCTCATGTATACATGTGCATACATACATATATTCAAGCACACACATGTGTTCACATACACATTAAATTTTAAAATAATAAAGATAAGCATTGTAGTTTGGTCTACTTAGTGAGTTAAAGCTAGGAAGCACTAATAACAAGACCCTGTCTCAGAGAGAAGTGGGTAAGGGAGAGGGAAAGTGAGAGACTTGGAAAGAGATTCAGAAGCTGGACCAAGTGTCTTGATAATTTCCTGAGCACGCTGTCTACCATCTTCCCAATACTACAACTTTGCCATGACTTCGGGGCTACAGCATGGGTTCTCTCTTCCAAGGCCAGTCCAAATCTTTGCTTTTAGTTTTCCTGGGAAATCCCACTGGGTTTGTAATTAGAATTCAAACAATACTGTAAAGTCATTTTGCCTCAAATCTCAGCATTGATAAAAAAATCTATCTTCATGTTAACTGAACTACTTATAAGAGGAATATACTTAGATCATTGTTTAAAATCCTCACTACAACCTATTCTAAAATTTCTCAAAGTAAAAATAGGTGATTTTAAATTGTTATTAAATTGAAATGTTTTTCTGAGCTGTTACATTTTATTAAAAGGCATAATTAATTATAATATAATGTAATATACTATATCTACTATGAACTTGGGTAAATTGGAAAATTATTATACTATTAACACCTCCAGTGAGGACCACATATTGCCTCAACAATAACTACATAAAAACCAGCTCTTTTGCCTAGAGCATATACTTCTGAGAATGAAATAACAGAAATGGGCTGAGCAAGGAATCCCTGGCTCATAACTTTTCTTCTCACAGATTCCCCCTCCCCCCAGGAATACACTTTCATAAACCATTTTGTTTTGTTTGTTTACTTGGTTGATTTGGTTCTGAAGCAAGCATGGATGCAAGCCCCAGTTGTATGCTAAAAACCAAAGGAACCAACCTAGTCTTGCCATGTCCTAACCTTACAAAAGTGAACCAAAACCATTAGCAGACCTGTGCATGGCACCAGGATCATGTTTCAAGAATTAAACCCTGGGATGCTCAGTAATCGGTTAACCTCTGAATGGAAAAACCACACGCAAAGTGTCATAGATCAGTAACTGTTCTTTGGAAAATACCCAGGGTAACTGTCAGGGTTGGTACTGTTTCTGTGCCCTCGAGCAAAAGCAATTACATTCTCTTTTCTCACTTCTTAGCATAGGGAAGCAGCGTAGTGTTACATACAGCATGTTGAAACCTTATAAAGATTATAGTTTCAACTTTTTTATTATGAAAGAACAAGCCATAAATTATCGTTTACAGCGGGACTCATTTGCTTTACTTTAGTGTTGTGGAACTAACAGAGCATAAAGGCCTCACACGGATTTTTTTCCTAAAGCAATATAACTAAAATCACCTTCTCTGGCCTATCATCTTTAAGGTTTGGTTTTGACAGAAAGGAAATGAATCATCCTGCATGCGTACTAGTCAAACATTTCAAAAGTCTTGAAAACATTTTCTGGGCTATGCTCTAGACACGACAGGAGACTGTAGTGCAGCCCTGTCACCATTTCTTCTTTAAGGCATTTTATGTGGAAGCCAAGGAAGAGTCCCATTTCTTTTCAGAATTTTTCTTCAAAACTTTAAATTTTTCTACGTTACGTCTTTAAAAAAGTCATTAAACTCATGAGCTGAGTTCCCATTAACCTTTGCCCTAACTTCTTAACTCCAAAGAGCATTGTGCAGTGTGTTTTAAGATAAAACTAAAAGGACATCTAGGAGAGACATCCCAGATTCTAATCAACTGTTAAGACCCCTGAAGAAGCAGAGTGAAGGAATGCCTTAAATGTAAAGCTGTTCAATTTTCTAATCATTTACCAAGAGCGAGAGGATCGTTAATCACTAAAGATGCACTAATTGTAAACAGCTACTATTCATCTCACTCAAAATCACAAACAGCTTGGAAAAATTTGGAAGATAAAATAGATATATTTCATTAACAAGCTTTACAATATTAACAAAACTAAGCGCAGCTGAAATTTACCAAATGTCTATTCCATGGCAGGCTTTGTGTTTACTGAATCAGTAATTTGGAAGGCTTGCAGCTCCCATCCTTATCTGCATTTCAAAGATAAGGAGCCTCCAGGTCACTAAACTGGGTAACAGAGGCAAAGCTACTTAGTGGCTGCAAGGAAAGAAAGCATGTGTTTCCACTTCAGAGTAAGTGTTGTGAAGTGCAAACTATGCGATCTGTAGAGCTTGTTTCCTTCCTCAAGGCTGGCATCTTTACTACACACTAACATGACCTGTGTGGAAAGAATCTTGTTTGTGCTTCCTTGGTGGGAGAAGAAAGTAAATGTGGCATTACGAATCTGAAGTCCAAATACTGAGCATGGTCTGCATGTAATGTTTTCTTTAAATGCTTCCAGGAAATGCTACACAAAAGGACTTAAACGCCACACAGTTATACTAATTCTGGTATTATTAACAAATAAAGCAAGATAGTGTAAGTTCAACAGACATATGCCATGTTTTCTGGCTGACTAATTTAACCTTTTGAATGCCCTGTTATGCTAGAAACATTCTCTTCATGGAGTATAATCCATAAAATGTATTTCTTCAGACTTTATATCATAATTTGTTTCATCTTGTGCAATGTACTGTAAGTTCAGCAGGCCTGCGTCCTGTTTCCTGGCTGGCTAGCACCTTTTGAATACTGTTATGCTGGAAACATTTTTTCATGGAGTACAATCCATAAAATATATTTCTACAGGCTTTCAACTTAGAAAACAAAACCCCAGATATGTGCTTACATTGCTCAAATTGCACTCATCTATGAAAAACTAATTTCCAAGACAATTGTTGTAGTAAACTAGCATTTGGGGTTAAAGTATATAAGGCTGTATGAGTTCTGACTTTGGAGGGAAATCCCTGCTGACATGGGTGGCTCATTGGAAAGACTGGTAGATGCCAGTTGCCGTCATTGACAGCTGCCCCATGATGAAGGAGGCTCTGTGACAGGGTTAAATGGCATCATTCCTCATGTGGCCTCTAGTTCCAATCTTCAACACCCACCAATTTAGCAAGTTACTCCATAACATCTTTAAGATTTGCTTCTTTATCAAGCAAAGGCAGCTTGGATTGTTTATTTTTAAGACTCCAAAACAGATTCTAGTTTTGAATAAGATGGATGCTAGAGAGTCTGTCCCTGTCACCAAGCATGACCACAAGCTCTGCACAGACTGAATGTATAGTATAATGAATACTTAGAAAAGTACATAGCAACAGACAAAGAGCAGACACCAGAATAAGAATCCAATGTGGCAAGTCTACATTGTTGTGGTTGTTGTTTTAAAGTATTATTTAATCTAAACTTAGTACAGCATAAGTACCAGAAGAACAGGGGGCTGATTAGTTTTTGTCAACTTAACATAATTGGAAGTGACCTGTGAAAAGGGAGCCTCGATTGTGAAAATGTCACCACTTGATTGGCCTGTGATCCTGTCTATGGAGTATTTTCTTGGTTAATGCTTGATGTGGGAGGAATCAATACTGTGTGTATGTAGTGCTGCCTCTGGAAGGAAGTTCTGGGTTGTACAAGAAAGCAAGCTGAACAAAGCACTCCAGAGGGCAGCTGGAATTGTAGAGACAGAGTGATTGTTTGTTTGTTCCCCTGTAACCCCCACCGGTGAAATGAGCCAATTCAAGCCAGATATTACCTGAGGACCCAACTATACCACTCCTGGCATATACCAAAAAGATTTTCCAACACATAACAAGGACACATGCTCCACTACCAGCCTTATTTATAATAACCAGAAGCTGGAAAGAACCCAGATATCCTTTAACAGAGGAATGGATACAGAAAATATGGTACATTTACACAATGGAGTACTACTCAGCTATTAAAAACAATGACTTCATGAAATTCTTAGACAAATGGATGAAACTAGAAAATATCATCCTGAGTGAGGTAACTCAATCACAGAAGAACAAACATGGTATGTATACAATGATAAGTGGATATTGGTCCAAAAGCTCAGAATACCCAAGATACAATTCACAGAGCACATGAAGCTTAAGAAGAAGGAAGACCAAAGTTTAGGTGCTTCAGTCATTCTTAGAAGGGGTAACAAAATATTCATGAGAGCCAATATGGAGAAAAAGTGTGGAGCAGAGACTGAAGGAAAGGCCATCCAGAGACTACTCTACCTGGGGATCCATCCCATATACAGTCACCAAACCCAGACACCGGTGTGGATGCCAAGAAGTGCTTGCTGACAGGAACCTGATATAGCTGTCTCTTGAGAGGCTCTGCCAGAGCCTGACAAATACAGAGCTGAATGCTTGCAGCCAACCATTGAACTGATCACGGAGTCCCCAATGGAGGAGTTATAGAAAGGACTGAAGGATCTGAAGGAGTTTGCAACCACACAGGAAGAACACCAATATCAACCAACCAGATCCCCCAGAGCTCCCAGAGACTAAACCACCAACCAAGGAGTACACATGGAGGGACCCATGGCTTCAGTTGAATGTGTAGCAGAGGATGGCCTTATCAGGCATCAGTGGGAGGAGAGGCCCTTGGTCCTATGAAGGCTCGATGTCCCAGTGTAGGGGAATACTAGGGCAGAGAAGTGGGAGTGGGTGGGTGGTTGGGGGAACAGGGAAAGGGGATAACATTTGAAATATAAATAAAGAAAATATCCAATTAAAAAAAAGAAAGAGAAATTAAAGCCAGGTTTATTGGGAAGTTGACTGAAACCAGGGAAGCCACCATGCGGAGAGTGGAGGGAAGGGGAAGAGAAAGAAAGAGTGAAGAAGGAGGAGGAGGAAGAAAAGGAGAAGGTGGAGGAGGAGAGAAGAGAGGGAGAAGAAGGAAAAGAAGGAGGAAGAGGAGGAGGAGGAAGAAGAGGGGAGGGGAGAAGG
>NW_022196906.1:70590405-70601173 GCF_008632895.1 Mastomys coucha | reverse complement strand
AGGAGGAGGAGGAGGAGGAGGAGGAGGAGGAGGAGGAGAAGGGAGAATAAAGAAAGAAAGGGGGAAGCCAAAAATGTCTGGATTATATAGAGATGGCCTCTGGGGGAAGGGCAAGCCAGCCCTCAGGCTGAAAAGTTCAGGGTTTGTGGGCAGGGTATGCCAGGTGGAGACTGAGAGATGCTGGAAGAACCTGGAGGCCAGGTCTGCTTTTATTTGTAAAATGTGCACCTCAGTCCCTTTTCCCTGGGTCCAAAACCAAACACAGAGTCCCACCTTAACCCTGAACAAGAACCAGACAGGGAAACTGGCAGAACAGAGGGAATTTCCCAAGTGCTACTATGGTTTCTGTTCTGTTTTCTCTTTTGTCTTATCCAGGCAGCTCTTTGGTAGTAACTGCAACAACAACAGCAGTAGAGGCCAGGATTGAGAATCAGCTGAGTCCAGAGCTCTATACAGAGAAATATCTCTCTAATGGAGATACTAGGTCTTCAAGAGAGCAGAAATAACATCATTCCTTCTTTTGTCCTCTACTTGTACATGATTTCAGAGCTTGAGACAAAGCACAGTGACAAAAATGGACAGTTTCCATTCAACAAACAAACTAATAAACAAGTGAGCCTTTGGGAAAAAGAATACCAAGGAAATAATGGAACAGGTAGGACTCAAAAAGCAAATCTAAGAAAGTACTTTTTAACTCCTGGAATCACTTACATATTGTAAATTCCTTGAATTCATTACCAGGATGGCAAAAACAAGAAAGAAAGAAAGAAAGAAAGAAAGAAAGAAAGAAAGAAAGAAAGAAAGAAAGAAAGAAAGAAAGAAAGAAAGACAGAAAGGAAGGGGGAGGGGAGGGAGGGAGGGAAGAAGAAAGAAAGAGAGAGAGAGAGAAAGGAAGAAAGAAAGAAAGAAGGAAGGAAGGAAGAAAGGAAGGAAGGAAGGAAGGAAGGAAGGAAGAAAAGAGAGCAGAAAAAAGTTGATGCATGTGTCCTGGGCCAAATTCGGTCAATTACCTGATAAGCCAAAAATATTAATTAACCTTATAAAATACAAACAAAACAAAACCCAGAGTTTTATAACCATCAAAATGTCCAGTAAATGATTAACAGTTACTTGTATCATGATACTCATGGTAAAAGATCATCAACAAACATCAATAACAAGACAGCAAGAAATCAAGCTGGAACTGAGCTTGAAGCTACCTACCTGGTAGCTAGCTTTCATAGTGTCTGAGGAGACATGCAGTCTGATAGGGTAGAAAAACAAATCATACTCTCTCTCACTCAAGTTTGACCTCTCTGCAATATTATTGACCTACTGAGCAAGATTTGTCAACGGGTAAACAGTGGTACTTCTGTTATGGGAGTCACTAATCACTTTATGATTGGTTTTGAGGCCTGCTATGGAGGTCATATTTCTTTTTTTTTCTTTTTTCTTTTTTCTTTTTTTTTTTTTTTTTTTTTTTTTTTTTTTTTTTTTTTTTTTTTTTTGTTTCGAGACAGGGTTTCTCTGTGCAGCCCTGGCTGTCCTGGAACTCACTCTGTAGACCAGGCTGGCCTTGAACTCAGAAATCTGCCTGCCTCTGCCTCCCAAGTGCTGGGATTAAAGGTGTGCACCACCACCGCCCCAGAGGTCATATTTCTTACTTGGAAAACTATTTTTGTTGTTTTGTTAAATGGGCATGGTGTACTAATTAAACTGCATTCTACAATGTTTATGCCCATAGATTATACTTCTCTCAGCTACGGTCAAACAAACGTCTCTTTGTAGTGAGTCATAATTGAACTCATGTGAGTCATGTACTGACTCATAATTGTTTGAAGGACCTAGAATAAATGAGTGTTGTTTGCTCAGACCTAAATGAAGTGTTTATATTACTCCATCCAAGGCTCAGGGAACATTGGAAAAGAAGTCCCAGAAAGAACGTAAGAGCCAGAACAAGGAGGCAGTGTGGTGTAAACTCTGCAAACCATTGATGTTCACTCACAGGAACTATCACTACCCCAACAAGATCTGTGTAAAACTGAACACCTCAATATTGTCATAGATGAAGGGAGGGTGGTGACAGTTGAGACTTGGTTTACTAGGCATCATCCTGCCCTGAGATGTACAACCAATTAATTGTTGCTGGAGTAGAGGAAATGTTTATCAGTGGTATAGCCACCAATTAGTTACCCCTGCTCCTGTAAGTAACTGCTCACCCTCCTCCATGCTCGTTGAAAGAACCCTAACTATATTCATTTTGTCACAGAAAAGAAGAAGAACATGACAGTCAGAAGACTAGCTTGGCAGGGGATGACCATCAGAAGTGGGCACTAGACAACAGAGGGAATGAAGGGTGAATATGACCAAAATGCTTTATCTGAAATATCTGAAGAATCTGAAATACTTGTATCTGAAAATGTCACAATTTACTTCATTAGAATTTGGATATTGAAGTCCCATAGAGCCCCAAAACATAGAAGACTGTTGTCAATGTCTTGTTAATCCTGCAAAATTTGAGAGTAAAACACTAACACTGAAGCGATTACATACTTAAGTCATAGGACATGAAGATATCAAGCTGGTACTCAATGGAAGCTTCACCCTTTCCAGATAGTTTTCATAGTGCTAGAATGTGCTATATGTGCTACTGAAGGAGAAAATTAATATGTGATATTATCCAATTTTTAATCTTAGAACTACAGTGAGAACCCTGGCCTGCTGGGGCAATACTACCACAAATGCCATACGTGACTGGATATAAGGCCTATTCTGCAAGACAAAAATCCACATTTGGCAACATTTTTAGGGCCAAGAACCTGTGGCTATATAGGTCATATACTTTAGAAGAGAACTTACTACTATTTGCCAACTAAATGTCCATAGTATTAAACTGACTTCTAGTGGTTTATCATTAGATCCATAGATTAATGTAGCTCTTAGTTTTCATCTGAGAAGCGTCTTTCTGAAGTTGATGAATATTAATACAGAGACCCACAACTGGACAACATGCAGAGAGCAAAAGACTGTAGAATGTTAAACCTTAAATGGGTCATCTTTATCACATGGAGGAGTCTCAGGACTTGGGGATCTTTGCGGAAAGGGCCTAAAAAGTTGTAAGAGCCAAAGATGATGTATAGCTGTTGGACCATGAAAGGCAGTCTGTGTTCTGGGTGAGCACAGCTTACTTCAGAGACCCAGTAGAAATCTCTACAAGGGACAGACAGTAAGCCATGCCCCCAGACACAGGTGCTTGACACCATGTTCCCTCAACTCCATAATCCTGTAATTGTTAGTCACATAGAGTAATGCCCCAAGCTCCTGGTATTCTGGCTGAACTCCACCCTCACAATCATCTGACTGCAGCCAGGTATGCCCTGCCCCACAGTTAGCTGACAACAGCAAGGTAGCCCAGCCCACTATAAAAGGGGCTGCTTGACCCCTCCTCTCTCTTTTACCCTCTTGCTCTCCGGCCCCTTTCTTGCCTCCCGCCCTCCTTCTCCCCCACCCTTCCCCCTCTCTACATGTGGCCATGACCATCTTCTACTTCTCTACTCTTCTCCCTCTCTCTGCCTTTCTACAATAAACACCTTGAAACCATGGACTGTCTCTGCTTATCGAGATTCCCCCATGCTGGAGCAATGGAGCAGGCTTCCCTTAGGAGGCCTCCCTGCACTCCAGCCAAATCAAGCAGTCAACCGCTGAGCCAGCCACCTGAGCTAGCCAGACTCTCTCGACCCAGTGGTACACTACCAGAGCTCTCCCACTACCCTTCTCCCTTTGCCCCTAGACCAGAGTCTTACCTGAGGGTCTGTTCTCAGCTCTTCTGCACGACACACACAGCAGTCTGGCATGTCTGAGAGCAAGAACCTGTCTGTCTTACCTGGCCTCCGTGCGGCCCAGGGACCCCAAAACGGGCTCTTTTGCAATGCCCAGCGGTCTATGGTGCCCGAGAGTCATTGCCCAGACTGTGCCTTCCCCATCCTACCCCACCCTAGCGTGGTTCTATGGCCTGTGAGGCCCAAAACCAGTCCCCAGGGGGTTCTGTGGGGTTTTACAGAAGTCTCCCTGAGCTCTGGTGGGACACGGGTCCTTCCCACCCCTTTATTTCCCCACCCTGTGCGGCATCCAACATATAGCTACATGGAAGTGGTGTTTCCTCACAAGTAGGTAGTATATTAAATATGTATCTCATAAATAAAGGAAATTCATATAGTCATGCTTACATATTCTGCTGAAGTAAAGAATATTGATATTCAATATAATGTGAACAGCTATGTATATACATATACTCTTTAACTATCATAAAACATCATAAAATGCATTGGAATATAAACATCCCAACACTTAGGAGGCTGAGGCAAGACTACTGATGAAGCTGACCTAAGTTACATAGGAGTCTCAAGCCAATCTGGGAAGAATAATAGTCATCTAGCATATAACAAACTAACAAGTTAGGAAAGGGAAGGAAAAATGGGGAATTGATCTGTGGGGATGTACTACTCCTCATATGCACCACGCTGGCTAGACCAGAAGAGGCAGTGGTTGACCACTGGTTTCCAAGAGAACTACCAGAAAAAGACCCTAGAGCTTACCCTCCCCTACATCCAAGACTCCTAAGAACTCTGAGGATGCAGAGCCAAATCCTCCCACTGGCTTCTCCTATGCACAGAAGCATAGACTGCATAAATGAGAGAACATAATATCTGAGCTTGAAGACCAGGTAGAAGAATTGGAACAAGCAAGCAAGGACAAGGATAAAATAAGTAAAGGCACCATTCCAAGATTAAACAACACTCTAAAAAAATAAAATAGACAGATAGTGGGCATAGAAGAAAGAGAAGAAATTAGTTCAAAAGACATAGATAACATTTTCTAAAAGTAATCATTACAGAGAATTCCCGACAGTCAAGAAAAGTGATGCCAATGCACATACAGGAGACATTTACAATAAGAAGGCAATACCAGAAAAGATACCCCTCTCATTGCATAATGAAAGTATTGTAATGTAAAACAATGAAGGTATATTTTAAGCAGCAAAAGAGAGACACCAAGTCACATTCTAAGGCAGACACATAATAACAGCAGGTTATTTTGTTGAAATGTTGAAAGCCAGGAAAGCTGGGGCAAATGTATTTCAAGTTCTGAAAGATGATAAGTGAAAAGACAAACTACTTTACCCCCAAATTCTTATCATAATTGAAAGAAATGTAAAAGCTTTCAGTGATTTAAAAAAATAGCCAACAGAAGTTATGACCAGTAAGCAAGCTCTACAGAATATAATTGAAGGAATTCTTCACACTGAAGAGAAAAACTGAAGAGAAAAACAAATCCATCCAGCAGGGCTACAAGAAAGAGTAAACAACACTAATTAAGCAAGAAAGAGGCAAAACAAAAACAAAAAACAAAAAACAAAAAAACCCACACACTATAAACTTGTAGAGATTGCTACATAACTTTCAATAATAACTTTGGAAATGTATGATCTCAATTCCTCAATCAAAAGGCAAAGACTTGTAGATTGTATTAAAGAGAAGGCACCATCTTTTTACTGCCTCAAAAAAGCACACCTTACTGCAAAAGACAATACTTTATGACAGGAGTGAAAAGGTAGAAAACACAGTTCTAAGCAAATACTTTAGAGAAATTCTATATAATCCTACCCCAGAGTCATGAAGGTTGACTGTGAGAACTACATAACTCTACAGAAGAGTTGCTTCTGGTCTTAAAGATATCACTTAGTTTGAGCTGAACAAGCTCAATATTGTTAGAATATTAGCACCGAATTGCCTAAAGACAATCCTAAGCCTCCTACAGAGGTAAGCTTGACAACTTAAGGTAACAAGAAACAGAGCTTTCAATACTCATTCAACAAGATTTCCATGCAATAAGCACTCCAAAAATCTAATTCCTGATGCTTAGGTCCCATCAGAAATATGCAAACATAAATAAATAAAAATATACTTGAACAAAGAACTCAAAGAGGATACAAATAAATGCCAGAATAAAGACAATGAAAATACAAATAGTTGAATAAAATCTATGAACATATAATTAAATAAAGAGATAGCATCTCCGAGGAAAAAATCAAAATAAAATAGAACTTGAAATGAAAAATTCAGGAAAACAAATCTTGAGGGAAGCCTCACCAGCAATTTAGACAAACTAGAAGAGAGAATATGAGTCAATGGACCACTCAGCCAAAGAAAATATCAAATACTCCAGAACCCAAGAATGGGATTTGTATGACCTCTGAAACATTGTAAAAAGACCAAACCTATGAATGATAGGAAAAGAAGTGGAAAAGACCCAAGTCAAAAGCACAGAAAATATTTTCAACAAAATCGTAGAACTTTTGTAATCTAAGGAAAGAAGTGCCTATCAACGTCAAAAGGGCCTACAGAATACTAAGTAGACCAAACAAGAAACAAAGCCATCATGTAGTAGTCAAAATACTAATTGTAAACAAAGAAAGCTGAAGGAGCAAGAATGAACAAGTCACATATAAAAGCAGGCCATCGGAATAACAGCAGTTTTCATTGAAACATTGTGTAAGTGTGGAAGACCAAACTACCGGCCCAGACAACTACATACATAATCAACTACATACATAATCAGTCCTTATCAAAGGAGAATGTTATTTTTCATGACAAAACCAGATTTAAAGGAATTTGTGACAATAAAACCAGCTCTATAGAAGATACTGGAAGGAATACATAGGTCTGCCCAGAAAGTTAGGCACACCCAAAAACTCACAGGAACAAATAAATAATTCCAGAACAGAATCAAGATATTTAATAAAACACTAAAAAGCAACAAAATGACAGAAACTGATGAATATTGTTTATAATTTAATATTGGTGGTATCAACTCCTCAATAAAGATACCAAATAATAGAGTGGATCAGAATACAGAATCCATCTTTTTGATGTCCCCAAGAAGGACACCTCATGCCTTAAGGTGAATATTGCTTTGAAAAAGCAACTTGGGGAAGAAAGGGTTTATTTTGTTTATACTTCCATATCATAATCCATTATTCAAGGAAATCACAGAAACCTGGAGGCAAAAGCAGATGCAGAGACTATGGTGGAGTGATGTTCATTGGCTCTCATAGCTTCCTCAGCCCATTTTTTATAGAATCCAGGACCACCAGCCCAGGGTTATCCCTACTTATAATGATCTAGAAACTTCCATTATTAATCACTAATTAAGAAAATGCCCAACGGGCTTGCCTACAGCCAGGCCATATGGAGGAATTTTCTCAGTTAAGGTTCCCTCCTCTCAAATGACTCCAGCTTGTATCAAGTTGACATAAAAACTAGCTGGCTCTTCTCATAACTAAAGATAGGTTCTTCTATCATAGGGTAAAAAGAATGGGAAAATATGCAAATCAAATTGAACAGGCGGGTGTTGGTTATTCTAATATATGACAAATTAGATTTTAAACCAAAGCTAATTAGGATAGGGAAAAATATAATAGTCATTAGAAAATTTCAACAAGATATTGAAATCATAAGCATTCTGTGTATCCATACCCAGTTTTATAAAAGAAAAAACATTATATCTAAGCTAATAGATTAATCCCAGTACAGTGGCACTGAGTTATTTCAATATCCCACTTTCCCCAATAGAGGGGGTTAGGAGAAACTGGATAGAGAATCTCTGGTATTAAGTAAAATCACAAATCAAATGTACTAAACATTTATCTACAGAACATTTCACACAAACATTTAAAAAAAATACACATTCTTCTCAGCATTCCCATGGGAATGTCTACAAAAATGGACATTGACAGCACAAAGCAAGTTTCAACAAGTAGAAATTGAGATCACACCTTGCATTGTATCTGACCATCAGCAATTAAAGCTAGATAGGAATGACTAAAGAAAAGTCAAAGAGCACAGAGTCATGGAAGCTGAACCACAAACACATCACAGAAACAAAACTGAGAGAAAAAGGAAGTCAAAGAAAAACATTTAATTCCTGAACTTGAATGAAGGACAGCATAACACTATGACTTGGACACAAGCATTCCTAAGAGGAAAATTTGCAACTGTGTGTGCCTACATACATAAATGAATAGATCTCAAATTAATGACTTAGTGATACACTTAGAGACCTTAGGGGGAAAAAAAAAACAAGAACAATAGAATCCAAAATAAGTAGAGGGAAGGGATAAGCAAAATTGGGGCCGAAATAAATGAAACAGATGAAAAAAATACCAAACATATCAATGAGGCAAAAAGTTGGTCCTTTGAAATATTAAAAAACTGATAAACTTTTAGTTAAATTAACCAAAAGAAAAAAAAGGAGATGGTACAAATTTACAAAATTAGAGGTGAATAGAGAAGCATCAGGGCAGATGCTGAGGAAATTCAGAGAATCAGGGGAACATAGTTCAAAACTCTCTATTTCACTGAACCAGGCAAATCTAAAAGAAAGAAATGCATTTCTAAATTTCCCACCAAATTTAAGTCATGATGAAGTAAATCATTTAAATAGACCTGAAATACCCAATCTGAAAGAAGACATTATTTAAAAGTCTCCAAAGTTAAAAAAAAAAAAAAAACAAATAGTAACAACAACAAAACAAAAAAACCACCCAGTTCCAGTTGGATCCAGCATAGAATTCTACCAGAATTCCAACAAAAAGTTAACACTAACATTCCTCAAGCTGTTCTTCCAAATCAAAATAGGAGGGGCTATTTCCAAATTCCCTTTATGATATCTGTATTATCCACACACATGCCAAAACTAGACTAAGAACCAATACATGTCTAAGAAGTAAATAAAAATAAAGGAAGAAAATTATAGGCTGATATTCATTTGATGACTATAGATGTAAAAAATTCTCAATAAAGCATGTGTGAATTGAATTTAAGATCAAAAAGATTATCCATCACGATCAAGTTGGCTTTATTCCAGAGATGCAGGGATAGCTTGACTTATAGAAATTAATAAATATAATCCACCATATAAATCTTAAAGGATAAAAAAAACCACAAGATCTTCCTATTAGATGTGAAAAGTCCTTTAATAAAATCCAATATTCAATTCATGATAGAAGTACTGGAGAGAGTAAGGATACTGAGAACATATCTCTACATAATAGAAGGCAACCCAAAGCCAATATCATCCTAAGTGGATCACTAAAGTAAAATTTGACATATCACAAAATAAATATTTATACCCAATGTCCAGTATGAAAGCAGACGAAGACACATAGATGCCAAGTTGTTATCTAAGTCAGTTGCTGTATAGTTCAGGCTCTAGTGAGTTACAGCAAATGCTTCTTTTGTCCTCTATGAGACATGTCTCCTTTATGAGACATGGCTCTATGAAAGCAGTGTGGCTAATCAAATACAGACCTCCAACTTCTCAACACTCCTGCCAGTCTGCGAGTGATCAGCTCATTAAACAGTTCTGTATTCAGGAAGTGCTGATAGCCACTGTGGTGTCCAAATTTCTTCTCTTTCCTCACTCCTGCTCCATAGCTAATTTCTAAGCACCCCCTTCACTTTATGTAAACTGTCTTTTCAAGGATAGCACAAACTGTAATATTGAACACAATCTTTGCAGTACTTAAAATATTCAGAATTAGCTTACACTGATTCCTTCAAAAATCGTGTTCACTGAAAAGCTCCAGTTTTCTAGATGTTTGGATCTAAGCAGTTTCCATATAAGAATCAAAATAAAAGAAATACTTTCTTAACACAGGCAAACTAGACACAATTTAAACTGCTTACCTTTGAGGATTTTAAATACAATGAGATGATTACCATGTGTGGGCAAATACTCCTGCTTTTGGATTTATTGGCATTAGACTGTGTTTATTTCATAAACTTGGACACAAAGGAGGTTAGCTCATGGTGGCACAAAAAGGTGACATCATAGTCCATATTTTAGTGAAGTAAATATCATATAACTTCTGTGTCAAGGTTTTCTCAAGCCTTGGGGATAGGAAAGTTAAAGTATATAAATATATGAATACTTCTTGTTTGATAGTCTATACATTTAGAGGACAATTAAAAATAAATTTACTCTATTTTTGCCTAATTAGTAAACTCAAATGAAATGAGGTAAAAAGAAAGAAATTTTCTTATTTGAAAGAGGTATAATAAGAATTTGCAAATTAAAGATATAGAGTTCCATTTTTCCTTTTATTAAACCTAGTCTTTTCTCATACAATATAATGCAAAGATACTTTATCTATGGTCTACTTCACCCAGTTATCCACCATATGAAGTTGAAAATTGGCCTTCCAAGATCTGTAAAAAATTATATTGGAATTTTGATGGGGATTGCATTGAATTTGCACATTGCTTTTAATGGGGATGGCCCTTTTGTCTTCCTTATAATAGTAAAAAAAAAAAAAAAAAAAAAAAAAAAAAAAAAAAAAAAAAAGATCAAATCATAAAGACTTCTGTTGTAGAAGATAGAAGAAACAAAAGGGTAGATTTAGATCAGTGAAGTGCTCACCTTACTTCAATGACCTAACTTCAATGTCTTTCAACCCATATTTAAGATAAGAAGAAACAAGCTAGGCATTCAATTGCATTCCTATGATCCCAGCATTGAAAAGGTAGAGATAGGAGGATGCTTGTCTATGTGAATATGAGTTTCAGGTTCAGTGAAAGACCCTATCTAAAACAAAATCAAAGGAGGAACAACTAAGGAATTAAACATGGATACACACCCACACCACCCACACCCACTCACATCTCCATACACCCACCCGTGCTACCATACAGCCATCTACACTGCCCGCACCCATTCACACCCCTATACA
>NW_022196906.1:70566650-70590395 GCF_008632895.1 Mastomys coucha | reverse complement strand
CCACACTCCCATACACCCACCCATACCACCATACACCCCCACCTCCACACACACAGAGTTCTTTATATTTTTCACTGGGGATTCCACTAAAGTAATTCTTTAATTAAAGCTGGCCTTAAATGTGTTACAAAATATTATAATTCCTGCTTTAACCCTAAGCCTGTCACAAAATGATCACATAAAGAGGTACTTATCTTGACAAATGGCTTTCTAATCTACTTGCAGTTCAGTTTTATAATCCATTGAGACTAATGGTTAGAGATTCCACTGAAGTAACTCTGCAATTAAAGCTGTCCTTAGGGGAATTGCAGAATATTAAAATTCCTGCCATAAACCTATGGCTGTCATGAAATTATCACATAAAGAAGTATTTATCTTGACAAATAAACTTATTCCATCTAACTGGAGTTTAATTTTATAACCCACTGAGAATAACAGTTAAATTTTAAAAAAATATATAAACAGTAATCTTGACATAGACACTGCTTTCCAAGGGCTACCACTTAACTTTCATGTTTATCAATGAGGTCATTGTAAAGACATCCTATTTTATGTATTGTGTGGCTCCTTCACTGCTTCCGTTTAACAGTAGTCGCTTCCTGTGGTGATGTTGTTAATGTCATATGATTATAAAGGTGACATGCTTAAGACTAGCCTATTCCCATACTATGTTGCTTAAACCAGGCATACAGCTGTGATGTCTAATAACTAGGCAGCTACCATATGCGAGGAAATATTAATTCTTGCATGCTAGGGCATAAATTCTTAGATTGCCAGTACATAAAGGAAGAAGAGCTACAGCTGAGGTCATATACAATCAGAATTTTTAAAGTATTCCCTTAACACGATTCTGAGTATCTGGTCTTTGTTTTTGTCCATATGATCAGTCTTTAGGAGAAAATGGGGTCCTGGATTCACCTACTGTTGCTGAGTTGATATTAGTCTGTGTCTTGAAGTATGCTTTGGATAAGATAGTGTATACCAAGATTTGGTGCATATATGTTTAGCATTGTGATGTCATCTTAGACCACTTTTCCTTTATCAGAATGAAGTGTCCTTCTCTATCACTTCAGATTAATTTTACTAAGTCCATTTTGTCAGTTATTAGGATAGTGATGCCTGGTTGTCTCCTGTTCCCATCTGCTTGGAATAGTTTTTCGACCTTTCACTCTCCAGTGGTGCCTTTTTAAAAGATGGAATGAATTTCTTATCAAATTTTTTAAAATTGTAAAGAAAAATAGAAAAAAAGTTGCATTTTGCTGCTTCATCTATCCTCTAACCCAAGTACTTTAATTTGGGAGTCAAGGCCACTAATATTTAAAGGTATTATTGAAGAGTGAGTATTGATTGTTCTTTCTTTTTGTGGTTAGTGTTCTTAACCCTCTTTATCTTTCAATGGTTATAATTTGATTTCTCTTCTTTCTGTAGCTTGTGAGCTACGCTTATTTCCCTTTATTGCAAAGGCTGAGACCTGTAATACAATATTAAGTACAGTACATGATACATTCATTGTCCTTCATGATCTGATCTTATGTTTAGTACAGAAAGCACCCAGTATGACATTAGCAGTGCACCTGTTTGGAGACAACTTTGACAACTTTAGAACTCTTCCATCTTCTCCTACTTGAAAATCTGTTGTGAGTTTTCTTAACTACATGGGCATTTTGGAAATTTGGAGTATGTTCGGTTTTGTCGCGTGCTTTTGATGAGTTTGCTGAGATGATACTAAGCTTTCTTAACTCTGCTTACATTGTAAATTACACTAATTTTTCTCATGTTAAATAAACTAGTCACTGGATGAAATATGATTGGTTATAATATGCTAATCAATGAAAACATAAATACATACAGATATGTCTATTTAATACGTATTTCATTGGTTAAATTTTGTTAAAATTAAATTTTGGTTTGCAATTTACGATTTTAGCATTCATTAAAGAGTGGTCTATAATGTTCTCTCTTCAATTATTTTTAATTTTATTCATTCTATAGTAAAACAAGTGTTATTGGAGCTATGACAGCTGGAAGAATGTGTTTAATTAATAATACTTCAATGTTGTAAGTTTAGAACATCTCTAAAGTTATCGTGGTTTGAATTTTCATTGTAAAAAATACTATTACTTGAATTCCATTTCATTGGTATACATAGTATTGAAGTAAGACTTTTTACTTGAATTAATTTTGATTGCTTATATCATTCAAAGCTTAACTGTTTCATCTAATTTGACAAATCTGCTGATACACAGTAGTTCATAACCTTTTTTTCCCATTTTTGTATTGGATATTTTATGTATTTACATTTCAAGTGTTATTCCCTTTCCCCATTTCCCCTCCGGAACCCCCCTCTACCATCTCCATCCCTCTGCTTCTATGGGGGTGCTTTCCCACCCACTCCCACCCCACTGCCTGGCATTCCCCTACACTGGGGAATTGAGCCTTCACAGGATCAAGGTCCTCTCCTCCTATTGATGCCAGACAATGCCATCCTCTGCTACATATGTGCTTGGAGCCGTGGGTCCCTCCATGTGTATTCCTTGGTTGGTGGTTTAGTCCCTAGGAGCTCTGAGGGGGTCTGGTTGGTTGAAATTGTTGTTCTTCCTGTGAGGTTGCAAACTCCTTCAACTCCTTCAGTCCTTTCTCTATCTCCTCCATTGGGGACCCTATGCTAAGTCCAATGGTTGGCTATAAGCATCCACCTCTGTATTTGTCAGGCTCTGGCAGAGCCTCTCAGGAGACAGCTATATCAGGCTCCTGTCAGCAAGCATTTCTTGGCATCCACAATAGTGTCTGGTTTGATGTCTGTATATGGGATGGATCCCCAGGTGGAGCAGTCCCTGGATGCCCTTTCCTTCAGTCTCTGCTCCACATTTTCTCTCCATATTTACACTGGTGAGTATAACCTTCTATTATTATTATTATTATTATTATTATTATTATTATTATTATTATTATCTGGTTTTTCGAGACAGGGTTTCTCTGTATAGTCCTGGCTGTCCTGGAGCTCACTGTAGACCAGGCTGGCCTCGACCTCAGAAATCCGCCTGCCTCTGCCTCCCAAGTGCTGGGATTAAAGGCGTGTGCCACCACCGCTCGGCTTATAACCTTCTCTTATTGACTATCGATAAATTTAGATTTTCTAATGGTGTTGGTTTCCTATCTAGATATAACTGTGCCTTCTCTCACTTTTTAAAAATCTTTCTCAATTAATTTGATAAGAAATATATAACACCTTTAACTATAATTTCAGTGAGCTAGTGTTAAGTTCTATTAGTCTACATAGTCTACTTCACTTTCTATTTTATTGATGTTGGCTGCACTCTTTCTAATTTCTCATGTTTTGCTTTATAGTACTTTTTGTCTTTTATTTTTCCAATATTGAAAACTCAGGATATTTTTCCTTTTTTTTTTATAGTACTTTTTTCAGTATCCCCCACAATCACAGGTCATGTAGTTTTTAAACACACATTTACATGTGTGTGTCTCTGTGTACCTGTGTGTCAATTTGTGTGTGAGTCTCCCATATGTGTGTGTATCTCTTTCTATATGTCTCTGTCTGTTTGTATGTTTGACTGTGTGTATATTTGTGAGTCTCTCTGTTTCTCTGTCTCTGTCTCTCTATCTCTGTCTTTCCTCATATCTTTGAGAGGTGTGTGTGTGTGTGTGTGAGTGTGTGCATACAACCTAAAGTGTCAGTCCTTACCTTCTACCTTATATAAACTTGGATTCCTTGTTCACCACTATCTGTCTTGTTGTCCCTTGAACTTCCAGGCGTTTCTTTGTCTCCACCTCTTACCTCGCTGCAGAATTGGATTACAGACACACACCACTGTGTCCAGCTTTATGTGAGTTCTGGAAATCCAAACTCTTATGTTTGTGCTAGCCCAACAAGTACTTGACTCACTGAGAAATTTCCTCTGCCTGTGTTTTTAATTTTTTGTTAAAAATAGTGTCAGCATAATTTAAAATAAACTGTTCATTAAATTCCTCCTGTTATGTCTTTCTTTTTCCATTTATATTACTATATCTTCAATGGAAAGAGCTGTAATTCAGTCCCCTAACTTCTCTTGTACACCTCTCTACCCTCTCTGGGACAGGAAATGTCAAGTTTATGTACTAATTTGGTTCTAGTCCATGAGGTTTAATTTTAACATATGTGGATAGTATAGTCTAAATCGACAAATAAAAAAAGATCCTGTGCATAATATTGTCAAGATGCATAGTTTTAGTCCCATACATGATTTTTCATTTAAAATACAGAACACTGACCCTCTGAAACAATAATGTGTTAATGATTTAGGGAAAGAATACATTTATTTTATCTAAATTTGGCACATCAAAAGTATTTAATTTTATTTTATGTTGGCCTAAATCTAACAAAAAAGTTAACTTAAATTTTTTTGAGAACCTCATGCATGAGTACACTGTTTCCACTCCTCCTCCACATCTAGATCATTTGTATCTTCAACTCCCTCTTAAATTTATGACTTCTTCTTTAATTATTGTAGATCTGTAATTGTCTCCATCAACTACAAAAAGAAGCTTCTTTGATGAGAGGTGTGTGCTACAGTTATCTGTAGGTATAGAGATAAGTATTTATATATAAGTATAAATACTTTTAGTGAGTCTGTTTAGTGTTGATCATATATGTATATATTTAAGGCTGACATCTTGGGATTAACTAACCCATCAGAGGGCTCATTTCTGGAAAATACTGATTCTCCCTGTCTCAGAAGCCATTCTAAGGACACATACAGTCTTGTGTGGTTTTCCTATCAACACTGGCACTTCAACTGGTATTGTCATTAGGTCTGTCTTGTTCAGAGAACCATATTGCTGAGATTTCATGGATGTGGCTTTCCTGTTATATATAGAATATATTATTTCACAGCAGATGTCCTGGTTCTCTGACTGTTAAAATCTCTCTTACCCTTCTTTTGCTGTTCTCTGAGCCTTAATTGTAAGGGTTGTATTATCAATGCATGAATTGGGGATGGACAACCAACAGTTGGATGATCTCTGCACTTTGACTAGTTCTGAGTTTCTGTAATAGTCTCTATCAGCTACAAAAAAAAAAAAAGCTTCTTTGATGAGATGTGAGTGCTACACTTCTCTGTACATGTAGAGATAAGTCTTTAGAATGAAGTTAGGAATTATACTAGTTTAGGATATTGGTAGTAGTAGTATCTTCTCTAGGGTCCATTGCCTCACCAGCTATGGGTAGTTGGCTAGATTTAGAACCAGCTATACACTTTTCTATTCATTTCCTCTTAACTGCAATTAGACACCTCTCATTACAATTAGATTATCTCTCCACACCAAGATATACATGCCACTACTCTACTCTTGGAAATATATTCTCATGCTAGTCTCTAGTTTAGTTTGTACACCTTACACCTGCGTAAGACTATTGATGCCTTTTCCTGCTCAGCAGTTTGTCTCTCACTTTTAGATACTATGAGAACCAGTCATCAGAGAGGAGGCTACCAAGTCAGTTCTAGCTCAATTCCAAGCCCTGTGTCTGAAGTGAGTGCTATTGTCAACAGTAGAGTCTTTCCTTCAAGTTCTGGGAGTCAACAAAGGGCCACTGTAACAGCTTATATTACTTTGAGAATCTCTTAGACTCTTATCACAAAAGAGGATTTTCCCTTAGCATATACTGGGTTTTTTTTTTTTAATTTGATTTGCTGTTGTTGTTGTTGTTGTTGCTGTTGTTGATGTTTTGCTCTTAGATAGTCTCTGGCTTATGTGGGGAACATTATCACACCAACCAGTGTTACATTATGCAAACTATTTGTATATATACACAAATACAACAATACTTCATTTGTATACTTTAAGTAAACATAAAATAAGATGTTTCTCTGTGGCTTTTTCAAAATAATAATACTCAGGATGTTTGAAAAACAATATTTTTTGGAAATTAGATTTTTAACACAATACATTCTGATTATAGTTTCCTGCACCCCAACTCCTCCCAAATCTTCTATTTCCCCACTTACCCAAATCCATACCCTCTCTTTTTCTCTCATTAGGATACAGACATGCACCTAAAATAATTAATAATGATGATAATGATGATGATATAAAAACAAATAAACCAAAATATGACAATACAAAAACAACAACAAAACAACCAGATGAAAAGAAAGCTAAAGAAACATATATAGAAGCAGACACTCACATACACAGAAATCCCATAGAAAACAAAACCAGAATATATATGCTAAAGACCTGTGAGAGAAAAAAGAAAATGAAGAAGAAGAAAAGGAGGAGGAGGAGAAAGAAGAGGAGGAAGAAGAGAAAAGAAAGAGAGGAAGAAAGAGAAAGAGGGAAAGGAAGGAAGGAAAGAAGAAAGGAAGGAAGGAAGAAAAGCCCTGACAAAGCATGATGAGACAAAGAATGTTCAAAAAATACCATTGAGTTTGTTTTGTCTTGGGCTTCTATTGCTGAGCATGGGGCCCTGAAGAAAGGTTTGTATGACCAGTGAGACTCCATTGAAGAAAATTATTTTTCCATTTGTGAGTGGTTATCTCACAAATTGGATATAGCTTGTGGGTGAGAGATGATGACTTGTGTCCATTTAGCCTCTCAGCACTGGAACCCCATCAGGCCCAGACTTGTGCAGACCCTGCCACTGTCTCTGTGAGTTCATATGAAAATGTACTATTTCTAAAAAGAGAAATTAAGGAGTAGATCCTTACTGTTATGTGCTCATATTAACATAGAAGAGAGCTCTCATAACTGAAAGGCATTGGTGATATTAAACAGGCCTTAGGGCTATGAAGTGTTGAGAGTGCTCATGTGGAGCAACAGGCCACAGGAATGCAAATCATCCGCGATGCCAAGAGTGGAGCTAGCAGGTGGCTTCATCCATTCAGCTGATGTCAAAACACTTATGTTCATGCTCTTAACATCTGGAAAGACCTATTAATGCTTTTAATTAAGTAGAAGACAGATCATACAGCGTTCCTTAATATAAGAAAACCACAGTAACAAAAGAAAAAGTATTGCCTATATCCTAAGAGTCACTTTCATTTTACATAAATAAATGCAGTCACTTTAGTTATATTGTACAGAGGTTTTACTTTCAGATTTTCCATACATCATTTCACTATTTTATGGAAAATATTTCTTTGACTTTTTGATGATTGACTAAATTTTCATAAAGAGAAAAATGTTTTTTAACTTTCCTATGATTAACATTTGATACTTTAAAAATATTTCTATCATTAAAAGTTTGTAAAAAAAACATTATATCTTAGAATAACTTTTGGAAGATTAACATATAACAGTAGAAAGTTTCAGTGTAGAGAGGCCTGCCTTTTTTATGGATTCAAAAGTAAACCATTTATATGTGAAATATATGCAAAGCCACACATGTACACATACATTCACACAAATAGTGAAATTTTCAAATTATGCCAGACAAGTCACATACCAGACACAACTTTGACTACCAATAATACATAGTGATTCTTTACATTATTAGGGCCATCTTAAGTGAAAAACATTTAGGTAATTCACTTAGAATTATGTTACACTGCATTAGATATCCATACCAAATCACAAATGCCCTCCAGTTCCAGTTGTCTCTCTCCATACTCTCTCCCCATCCCATTTCCCCCAACTTGATCCCCTCACACCCATCTCCAGCTGCCTCTAGACTACCTTCCACATGTAAAATCTATTTTATTTTCTCTCCCATGGAGAGCCATGTATTCCCCCTAGACCTCTCATCTTTACCTAATCTTTCTGGATCTATGGATTGTAGCTTGGTTATCATTCATTTAACAGCTAATATCCATTTATATGTAAATGCATATCATATTTCTCTTTCTGGGTCTGGTTGCCTCAGAGTGATTTTTTTCTATCTTCATCCATTTTTCATGGTGTCTTTTTTTTTTTTAAAAAGCTGAGTAATACTTCATTATGTAAATGTACAACATTTTCTTTATTTATTCTTCTGTTGAACAACATCTATGTTATATCCACTTTCTGGCTATTATGATTAGAACTGCAACATGGTTGATTAAGTATCTTTGTTGAAGGATGGGCATATACCCAAGAGTAGTGTAGCTGGATCTTGAGGTAAATGGATTTCCAACCTTCTGAGGAACCGCTGTATTGGTTTCAAAAGTGGTTAATACTAGTTTGCACACCTACCAGCAATAGATGGAGGAGTGTTCCCTGTTCTGCATCGTCACCTGAGTTATCACTTGTATTATTGATCGTAACCATTCAGACAGGGTTAGTGTTGGGCCTTATCCTGGGCCTAGCCGAATAACCTGAGGCTGGCTCGAATTTTGCGACCTGTTCTGGTTACTTCCGCTGGGGAGTGACTCAGCAAGACCTACATGACCTGGTCGAACTCTTGCCTGCCCAGCAACTGCTGATGTAGAATAATCTTATAGACCCCATCAGATTACCCTATACCCCTAGTCATCTGCTCTTTAAAAGCGAGAGACTGATGCAGTGAAGCGAGAGACTCCCGGCTTGGTGTGGTTCTTCTCAGGCCACTGACCCTCACCATCCTGATCACCCCCAGGAAGACCTGGTGGGGCTTGGGTTCAGGCTTCTCTCCTCAAAGCTACCTGCCAGTAAAGAGCAGGTAGGACAGAATCTCAAAGTCATTTCGATTTGCATTTCCCTGGTGGCTAAGGGTGTTGAACATTTATTTGTTTTTCAATTATTTGAGATTCTTCTATTGAGAATTCTCTGTTTAGGTATTTATCCCATTTTTAATTGGATTTTTAAATGTCTAGTTCCTTGCATCTTTATGTATTTTGGATATTAGTCCCCTACTGGATGTGTAGTTGTAAAAATCTTTACCCACTCTATAGAGTGCTGCTTTGTCTGAATAACAGTGCTGTTTGCTGTCCAAGAGAGATTTTCAGTTTCATGAGATGCTATTTATTGTTGATCTTAGTGCCTGTGCTATCAGTATTCTGTTCAGAAAGTCATCCCCTGCGCCAAATGCATTCAAGAGTATACCCCATTTTCTCTTTTATTAATTTTAGTATATCTGGTTTCGTGTTGAGATCTTTGATCCATTTGGACTTGAGTTTTTGATGAGGAGATAAGTATGGATCAATTTGCATTATTCTATATGTAGACATCCAATTTGATCAGGATCATAGTTGAAGATTAAGCTTTGTTTTTGTTTTTAGTGTATATTTCTGACTTCTTTATCAAAAATCAGGTGTCCATATGTGTATGGATTTCTATCTGGGTCTTCAATTCCATTGATCAATGTGTCTGATTTTACTCCAATACCATGTGGTTTTCATTACTATAGGCTCTGTAGTACAACTTGAAATTGGAAATAGTGAGACCTCTAGAAATATAGTGTAGTGGGAAAGTACCCATAATGTATGGAAGTCATCCAAAGGAAGATTCCTAGTAGTGGGGGGTACAGTGGGTCTCAGCTGGCTATTTCATGTTACTAGGTGAGGATTCAAACAGCAGGACTTAGTTGCATTCAATTCAGGTGTTGTCCAAGAGAAGCCCATGAAATTCCTCCAAATAACTCAAGCTGTTGCTAAGACAAAGGGTAGCTCTCCCTAAATTGACAGGAGGGCCCCATTGCCAAGGATAATATGCATATAAGACACTGATCATGGAGAGGTTGAACTGGTGCCTACATGGAACCTTCACTCCTACAGTCTACTCTCATTGGTAAACAAAGGCACTCTTCAAACTATGGAAAAAGAAACATGGATACCAACCCAGCCACAAAACCTTTGACCAAAAATCTGTCCTGTAGCAACTATGCTAGGGCAATGGTGGCAAAGAACTTGTGGGAGTGGTCAGCTAATGTCTGATTTGACTCAAGACTGACTCCTTGAGAAGGAATCAACCGAGAACCAGAGACTAGCTAGCCCAGAGACCTATGATAAAACCAAATGCTACTGTTCTTTTTTAAAAAATTATCAATAAAATGGTACCTATTCATAATTCTGATATACTCATAGATCATTGCCTTGTACAGTGATCATCAGAGAGGCTTTCTTTGGCAGCAGATGAGAAGATATCATTATGGGGAAAGGGAGTCTAAATGGGAGGTCTCCATCAAATCCCTCTCCTCAAAGCACAGGGAATTCTGTGGAAATTGTAAGAGCCAGAGAGCATGGAGGACACCAGGAGAAAAAGGCCCTCTGAGAAAATTGAGCAAAGCTCATATGAGCTCACAGAGACCGAAGCTGCAAGCACAGGGTTTACAGGGGTCTGCACCAAGTGCTCTGAATATATAATATAGCTATTAGCTCAGTATTTTTATAGGACCCCTGACTGTGAGATCAAGTAGGTCACTGACTCTTGGGACTTCTCTTTGGACTCTTCTTCCTGTTGCCTTCCTGGGTTACCATGTCCATCTTCAATATGATAGCTTTTGCTTCATCTTATATTCTATTTTGTCGTGTTTAAATGTTATTTCTTAGAAGCCTGTTCTTTTCTAATCAGGGAGAGAAGAGGAATAGACAGAGAGAGATGGGTGAAGAGGAACTGGGGGGAGTAGAGGAAGGGGAAACTGGAATCAGGATATATTGTATGAGAAAAGAATCTATTTTTAATAAAAGGAAAAATGGAAAAAATACATTATACATTTTGTGAATTAATTTTATTTGTGTTCTTTCTTGTCTGGGAAATGTGAAATTTTATATTTTGTGGTTAAAAGAGTTCATATCTTTATAGGAAATTATTTTTCTTAACTGATTGCTATAAATTCCAAATTTGTTACTCCACAATATAATTTGAAGTTCTGAGTTGTGATATCTTCAGCAATGCTTTGGTTTTCCCACTGTGAGTGTTTTGTGTTCATTGAGGCTGTTCATAAATGTTGTTTTCCTGTTTAGTTCCTCCACGAGTTCATTAGTGATGCTATTTGTGTGTGTGTGGCTTTTGTATACCAGAATTCTTAAATAATAGTCATTGTTTCTGAGATGACTAACAATGTAGACACCTTTTCATATGTCTTATGGCAATTTATATGTTTTTCTTTAAAAAGCTTCGCCGGGCGGTGGTGGCGCACGCCTTTAATCCTAGCACTTGGGAGGCGGAGGCAGGCGGATTTCCGAGTTCGAGGCCAGCCTGGTCTACAGAGTGAGTACCAGGACAGCCGGGGCTACAGAGAGAAACCCTGTCTCGAAAAACCAAAAAAAAAAAAAAAATAAAAAGCTTCAAAAATGTGAACAGGCTTTTCGTCAGAAATTCCATATCCAGTCTTTTATTCTAGAACACAATCTAAAATGTATTTCTGGTTGCTTTTATTCATTATTTGTTTCACACTGTTTTACAAAAAACAAAACAAAACAAAAACAAAAAACTTGAAAACTAGCAAGTTGGAAATACATTGTAGTAAATGGTTGCAGAAGACAAATATCTAAAACAGAATAAAATGCACTGAATATTTTTATAATTTTATGTATGTGTGTTTCAGAGTACTTGTATATGTACACATGTATGTGCAGGTGTGTGCACCATTCAAATGTGTGGAGGCCAGAGAACAACATGAAGTATAAAGTTCTACCATTCCTTCATTTTTCCTTTCCACTGAAAGTTAGACTAATGGCCTTCAACCCTCCTATTTTCCCTTCTTGCTCCCAGAACTGCAGTTATATGTGTATTCATGACATAGACTCTAGGAATTTTACTTCAAACCCTTATACAAAAGCAGTAGCTCCCAACCATTGCCCCATCTCCCCAAGCCCTATACATTATTTAAAAAAGAAAAAAAAAAACTCTTTGTAACAAAGAATATCATCATAAACAAATGCTAAGCAAAAAAAAACAGTGAGTACACAAATGTCTTTCAAAGGATAATGGATGCTCGTGCCTATGTGTGCTAATGTGTGGGGTGTGGGTGAATATGCAATAACAAGCAAAACCTAAAAGGGAACATGTTAGTTGTGCAGAGCTCTAGATGTTTGAGTAACCTAATGTTATTTAACAAGAGTATTTAAGCTCCCCAACAAAGAATGGAATGTTTAGCTAGTATTAGAAAGAAGTTGGCATAGAAGAAACAGTGATGAAATGAAAAATAGAAAAGGGAATATTTCCAACATGTGGGAATCTGGATCCAGGCAGCATAAATACAGCTTCCTGTTGTCTTCTCGACTATTTTATTAAATACATAAAAACTATTCTCACACTTTGATATTTGTTTGTCTTGCTCTTTCTTTTCCCATCTATACTTAAAGTAGGTTTCACTTTAACCAAGAGGAGATTTAAATAACTCTATTCTGAATTATATTGTTCTTAGCACACACAGTTTTTCTCAACTTTACCTCCTCTCTTTGTTGTAGATATGTAAAAGGAACTGAATGTGTAGAAGTCTCACTGGCTGCTATTGGAGTTAAAGTCGTTATAATATCAAATGTCACCTATATATTCCATCAGGTCAGTCAGCAGGAGTTCAAGGAATGACAGTCTGTGGGTGTATGCACTACTTCTGACTTCTAGTCCTGAGTTTTCAAAGTTGCGTGATCTTGAATAGTAAATATAATATTCAGAGACAATGGTATAACTATTCAAAAATATGTCTATATTTTAGAGTCAGTATTATTTCTTTCACACCAAATAAATTATTAATGTATTTGATTGTTGTATAAGTTTCTTTGCAGTAATATGAAGTCCCGTTTATCTACTGCTGCCATCCAGCTATTTCTGAAGACATTTTTCATTATCACACTGAAGAAATACGATTGAGATAGTAGAGGTCAGGAATTCTGCACAACATCCTATAAAACACAACACTCATATGCATTTCTCCATGACAAAGAATGACAAAATTATCTAGCCCTAAATATCTATAGAGCAAGATGGGAAAACTTGCAAAGGGCACATAAATTTGCCCAATGACTCACTGACTCCAGCTGTTCATCCTTTGCAATGCGATAGAGTAGAGACGTTAATACTGGGTCTGGGTCCTTAGGTTTCTTATGTGTATGCTTTGTTTATGATGTCTTAAAATGCAGGCTTCATAATTGGCCCACAATATAACTAATTAGATTGCAGCTTTCTTAAATTCCAAATGCATCTCCCTGTTACCTCCCCAAAATTACAAACAGGTGAACTCAATTGTTCTATTTCATTCATAGAAAAGATAGGTCATAGAATACACACAACTAATCATTTCATAAATTATCACATTGACTATATGGCATTTGAACATAATTGTATTCTCTATCTTAACTAGCACTTGGCATTTCAGGTCTTTAACATTCTTAAACTTGGGTATGATGAAATATCGCACTGTTATTTTTCTAAGTGCTTTTACAACTTATAGAACTATTAAAAATTATCAATATTGCACTACCATGCTAGGTTCTTCTTCTAACAGCTTGCCTTTGCAACTCTTTAACTATTTTCTACTAATTCTTTACTAACTTACATGAATCTTTACAATTTTCGAGAACTTTTTTCTTTAATTTTCTTTATTTATTTTTATGTGAGTACTCTGTAGCTACACTACAGCTCTCTTCAGACACACCAGAAGAGGGCATCAGATCCCATTACAGATGATTGTGAGCCACCATGTAGTTGCTGAGAGTTGAATTCAGGACCTCTGGAAGAGTATTCAGTGCTCTTAACCACTGAGCCATCTCTCCAGCTTCTAGAACTTTGTTTTATTACTTCATGTATTAAAATATAAAATAGCATTTCATAAGTAAAATTATATTAATTAAAAGCTATTCCTTAAAAGCTTATTAATTTTGTGGAAGTATAATAATCATTGTACTTAATAATCTTTTCTCTTTAGTAATTATTTTAATTATAATAGCTATCTTAAACAAATATATTTTAAGAAAAATAGTCAATATTTATTTTACCCTTAAATTGGTCTGGGATAAGTTGTATCAGTTGTCACTTATTTTTAATGCCATTTAACGTGACATAAACTGATACAATTTGCTGATGTTTGCTAAAACTGTATTGTGTATTCTAGGGCAAAGCTCATTTATTGACTAAGTAAATTTTTTGCAATCCATTTAACTGACAATTAATGCTTTAAGTACAGAGAATATATTAGCAAACAATATAAACATGTTCTGATATATGTAGCTACATATGCAGAAGAAAGCAAAGAATAAATGGGGTAAATATACAAAGTAGATGAACTACTACAATCCTATAATAGTTCACATGGTAATAGCACTTCCGGATGGCAGATGCTCTCTGGACAAGACTAGCATAAATAATAGTGCTCAAAAGACTGGGACTTTTCATCAACCCAAACATTGGCAAGGGAAGAAAACCTGAAACTTGAATCCAGTGTTGTGGTCAACACTTTGATCAATATCAGCCTCTGGACTTGAACTCCAGCAGAGCTTCTAGACTGGACACAGATAGTCTGAGAGGAGAAATGATCTCACAGAGAGGACAAGGTGACTGATGTGCTTCCTCCTGACCCACCTTCACACAATCTCCAATCTGCCCTATATGCCCCTTATTGGCTGTTGTTAATCTGCATCCTTTATACAAAAATTCTGATGGCAAATGTGAGTTCTGTGAGTAAATCATCAATCCTGAGAAAAGAGTTAGAGGAAACTCTGACTTTAAAACTCATCAGAAGTCCAGATGTATTCAATATCTGAAGTGGGGTCTGATCATCCTCAGGGCTGTTTGCCCTTAATACACAGGTCTCTGTTAACTAGGAGTTGTTATTATCTTTTAAGTGAAACACATAAGAGGCTAACCAATTTTATTATCCGAGTTTTTCAATGTGATATTCACATATCACCTCAAGTCATTCTCAAATAAAACTACCAATCCAAAACAGAAGAAAAAATTCCTCCTATCTGAGAATATTGAGGACTAGCTGTACTGAAATTATAGTAACTTTTGCTGAATTGACTTTCCCAAAAGCCTTTTTCATAAATGTTTAAAGAGGAAACTCCTGGGCAAGTTCTTCCTATAGCTAAGTAGATAAGTGGCAAGTATCCAGTGCCCATGAATACTGTGAGTAGTTAATGTGGATGCTTGAGAACAAAACCCACCTTTTAAGTCATCATATTTCCTTGCTTACACATCCTCTGGCATTCATGCATCTTGACCTCAATTTTTTTCAGACATCTCCATAACGAAAATGTAGAGGTTTAGAAAGAAATATTGGGAAGATAAATTCATATGTAAACAATATGTCCACAGACTGTTACACAGCTCAAATTAAAATATAAGCAATGTTATTAGGTATTCCTGCAATCTGAAGATAATGCTTCTGGATTTCAGAAGCTGGGGCGCTGTTTACAATAAGAATCATGGCCTCGCCGGGCGGTGGTGGCGCACGCCTTTAATCCCAGCACTTGGGAGGCAGAGGCAGGCGGATTTCTGAGTTCGAGGCCGGCCTGGTCTCCAGAGTGAGTTCCAGGACAGCCAGGGCTATACAGAGAAACCCTGTCTCGAAAAAAAACCAAAAAAAAAAAAAAAAAAAAAAAAAAAAAAAAAAAAAAAAGAATCATGGCCTCCCTAGGCCCATACCTTAGCATATGAATGTATAAAATGCCAACAAAAACAAATAAAAGTAAAAAGCACCAAGACCAGCAAAACATTCATATAAAATTCAAGCATATGATTGTATCCTTTAGCACTTAAGTCACACCTACATAAAACAACACTTAATACTTGGAAGTTCATTTTATGGCAAAGGGAAGGATTGCAGGAAATTAAGTCACTCTGAGCCCTCTCTCTACTTTCTTGTAAGACACAATGGAGAAAACGTTCTGTATTTAAAAGGAAAAACATCAGTTATCATTACACTTAAAGTTCTGGGTATAAAGCTGCCAGAAGAGCAGCAGAATTACACCTGCTGTCCATAAATCTCCACGATGTAAATCAAGATCGAACAGTTAATCATTTCAGGGAATTCTGATCTTGTTATTCCATAAGCTTCATTCACATTAAGAGTCTTTATTCCCATTTAAGCATAGTGAGTGTGTTGGTTTCATATCCAAATGCTAGACTATTTAAAAAAAAAAAAAGATGCAAACACCCAAACTTTGGAACTTTAGTAATTTTTCCCTCTGTTTTTTGTTTTCAACTACTGTGCTAGTACCAAGCCATTGCAACTTCCTGTTTATTATTACCTAGGCTAACAGCTATGATTCTCTGGACATCTTCATTATGAAAACATGTTACTTCATAGCCGTACTAAAAGTTTCCTCAGCCTAGACATTTCCAAAGCCTCTTCTCATCCGAAACTGAATTCCGAGCTGCCTGCTCCACTCATGCGCAGTTCCTGATTGTTCCCTCACCATTACACTCCGTCCAGAAGCTGCCTGGTCCACGCATTCGCAGTTCCTGTTTGCTCCCTCATCATTACACTCCTTCCAGAAGCTGCCTGGTCCACGCATTCGCAGTTCCTGTTTGCTCCCTCGTCATTACACTCCGTTCAGAAGCAGATGGCTTTCTGCAAGCTCTCTCTAACCATAAACTCATGAGCCGGCTATGCATAGATTAGTTTGCACCTTGGAATTTTTCTTAATTAAAAATTGTGCAAAAGTTTCAAACTCCCTGATATTTATTTAAAGATGTATAATCCCCAGATATATATGTGAGTACTGACCCAGGAGGAAGTTTGAAATTAATTCCATTGTGTACATTTTACAGATAAGGATAACCTACATATTTAAAAATATTTAACGGAAGTTTACCGGAAAGTGCCAGTCTTGGCTAGTTGTGTCATTTAGATACAGACCCGATGGTACAGAGATTTTGTACTTTACCTACAGTTAGAGTAAATGTGAATTTAAAAATCAGATGGTTAAAAACTATACCAATTAACTTTTATCATCTAGCTATCTGATTGACATTGTTAAAAGGTAAATATAGTAACAACTTTTTCCTTCTCTTTCCACCATTCTCATGTTCCTTATCTCACTCCTTAAGCTATTTTTTGATATGCGCATATATAGGTGTGTGTATTATGTCTATATAACTATATAAGATCCCACCTGATGAGTCTTCCTGTCATTTTTATGTGTATGATTTCGGGGCTGGACACTTGATATTGGAAAACGAGTGGAGGAGCTCAATCCCTGGAGAAGATCAATTCCTCAGTAGATCCAAGAGATCTTTATGTGAAGTGCTACTTCCACTACTCTGTAGAGTTTGTCTGCCTGATATAAACTGTTTTAGTCTGTTTGGATCATAAAAAATGATCTATCTCTCTCTCAACTACAACAGATAGATTTGGTGAATACTATAGTCTAGGTTAGTGGTTACAGTATTTTAGAATATAAGTGCATTTTTCCCCGCATATGGACTTCTTTTTTTGGTTGTGTGTGTGATGTGAGATTCTAACCTACATAAGTTTCATGGCCAGAGCTAGACCAGGCAAGGCTGATACATGAACTGTTGATTGGATCAAGGCCAGAGGGGTGGGTGGAGGTGCTCAGGATCCAAAGGTCTGAAGCTATGCCAGGCAAACTATTTGACTTTAAAAAAACACAGTATAACCAATTTTAATTTTCTGTTCTTATTTTGTTTGTTTGGAGGGCTGAACATATATGAGATTTATTCCCACTTATTCTCTATTCTTTGCCCCTAATTCAACAGAAGATGATCAGACACTTCCTGAAATGGTCCAGTGACCTGGAACATGAAAAGACAAGAAAAATGGAATAACACATATAAATGTATATGTATAGAGATTTTGTATTTTACCTACTGTTAAAGTAAATGTGAATTTAAAAATCAGATGATAAAACTACACCAAATAACTTTATATATCTTTATAAATATATAAATTGTTCTATGTCCAAGAGAACAATTAATATAATTTCTTTTTTTGTTTGTTTTTGGGTTTTTTGTTGTTGTTGTTATTTTTTGAGACAGGTTTCTCTGTGTGGCCCTGGCTGTCCTGGAACTCACTCTGTAGACCAAGCTGGCCTCAAAACTCAGAAATCCACCTGCCTCTGCCTCCCAAGTGCTGGGATTAAAGGCGTGTGCCACCACCACCTGGCTAATATCATTTCTTATGGGACTATGTAATCTCAGTGGTGGGAGATGAAGGACCATGGTGCCACATAAGGCTGGACAGGTAGAGAGAGACCAGGTTAGAGGGGCCTGTCTGAAAGAATTCTGTCCTCATCTTAAGGACAATAGACATTATTAAAGGTGTTTTAGGCAAATAGGTATATGTCTGTACACTCCATATTTTTACTTGGCTGCAGTGAAAATGAATTGGTTATCTACTACTGATTTAGTGGATTCTACAGTATCTACAAAACAACAATTTTTGTCTCAGTAGAAGATAGTTCTGTGGAGGACAAACAGAAGCTTGGTGTAGCTCCTCACTCTACTTAAAACATTTCCAAACCAGGAAATGTGCTTTGCAAGCACTTTTGATTCTCATGCAGCCTCATATATGTCTAGCTCAGTTGTGTCTACTTGCCATCAACCATGAGTCCTGTTCTCATGAAAGACATTTGTGAACTTTTACAAGGTACCATATTTCATTGGAATTAAGTCAATAATTTTTTTACAAAGGGATCTTTGAAAGAGAGATTAAAACTAAATTATAGAATGAACAACAAAGAGAGTCTCATGTCCAAATGTACTCACTACCATGTAAACAATTAGGAGCATTAAAAATATATACTAAACTGACCTTTTAAGTACTTAATATTTTAAAAGTTCTTCTAGAAATTTCATTCATTGTGTAAACATTTACTGAATTTGTTGAATGCTTGATCTATGCAGAGTTCTAAGACTGACTCTGGAAGGGCTAACTCATATTTTCTAGCATAATGCAGGGTATACATAGGACTAAAGTTGTCATTTTGGCTGTGCTCCATTTCCTGCCTCACAACTCTGCCTACTTTTCTAGAGGCCTGCTTCCATCAGGGACACCAGCCAAGACCCCTGCTGCAAGCCTTTGCTCACCAACTCCCCTGAAAGTACACACAAGAGCAGTAAACTACACCCCATACCTTGTGCTCCATTTCCTGCCAGATTTTTTTCCCAGAGGTCACACAGGCACCAAGGATCACGGACCATGCTGGTAATAGGGACCTTCAGAGCAACTTTAGGACACAAAACCCTAGACTCCACACAGGCCACAAAACTGCCAGTGGAGACACACCATTGCTCTTAAAGATTCCCTAGTAAGCAGCACTTCAGGCTACACAAGTCAGAAGACTGAGAGGAAACAGAAGGCAAGGGAAGAAAACACCCAAAGACTGCCCATCCAACAAAGATAAACTCAGAAATCAGCACCTGAACCTAAAATAACCACAAAACCCACATGGCCAGAGGCAAATTTAAGAACACAATCAGCAACAACCAGGGTAACATGACATAACCAGAGGTCAGCTATGCTACTATAGCAAGTGTTACACATCCTAATACACCTGAAGCATGAGAAAATGACCTTAAATCCAATCTTAGGGAGATGATAGAGGCCTTTAAAGAGGAAATAATCCCTTGTAATAAATCCCTTAAGGAAATACAGGAAAATACAATCAAATGAGTGAAGAAAATGAATAAAACTGTTCAAGAACTGAAAATGGAAATAGAGGCAATAAAGAAAACACCAACCAAGGAAATCCTAGACATGGAAAACTTAGTAAGAGAACAGGAGCTACAATTTCAAACATCACCATCAGAATCTCAGAAAGAATATCAGGTGTAGAAGATATGATAGAAATACATTAGTCAAAGAAAATGTTAGATCTAAAAAGCTCCTGACACAAAATTACCAGAAAACCAGGGACATTATGAAAGGACCAAATCTAAGAATAGGGAGAGAAGAAGATACTCAGCTCAAAGGACCAGAAAATATTTTCAACAAAAATCATAGAAATGCCCTCAACCTAATGAAAGAGATGCCTATAAACGTACAAGAAGCTTACAGAACAACAAATAGATTAGATCTTCCTGCCACATAATAATCAAAATACTAAATGTACAGAACAAAAAAATAAATAAAAAAGGAATATCAACTGCAAGGGAAAAGGCCAAGTAACATATAAAGCAGACCTACTGGAATTACACCTAACTTCTCAACAGAGACTTGAAAGGCCAGAGGGCCAGGGCAAATGTCCCCCATTCTCTAAGAAACCACAGATGCCAGCCCATACTACTATATTGAGCAAAACTTTCAATCACCATAGATGGAAAAAACAAGATACTCCATGACAAGACCAAATTAAATAATATTTATTCATAAATCCAGCCCAATAGAAAATACTAGAAGGAAAACTCCAACCCAAGGAGGTTAACTATACCTTGAAATAAGGTGTAAAAACACAGGAAAACATGAAAACACAGGAAATAAATAATTCCACACCAGCAAAACCAAAAGAAGAGAAGCACACACACACACACACACACACACACTAACACTACACTACCATTACCAACATCAAGATAGCAGGAATTAACAATCGTTGGTCATTAATATTTCTCAAAATCAATGGACTCAATTCCCCAATACAAAGACATGCACTAACAAATGGATGAGAAAACGGGATCCATCTTTCTGGTGCATACAAGAAACACACCTCAGCATCAAAGACAGCCACTATCTCAGACTAAAGGGCTGGAAAAGATTTTCCAAGAAAAGAGACCCAAGAAACAAACTCAAGTAGCCATTCTAATATCTAAGAAAATAGGCTTACCACCAAAATTAATCAAAAGAGATGGGGAAAGATATTTTACACCCATCAAAGGAAAAATCCACCAAGATGACATCTCAATTCTGAGTATCTATTCCCTAAATACAAGGGCAACCACATTTGTATGTGTGTGTGTATATATATATATATATATATATATATATATATATATATATATATATATATATAAAACAAAGCTTAAATCATACATCAAACCCCACACATTAATAATAGAAGACTTCAACACCCCACTCTCAGCAATGGACAAATCATCAAGACAGAAACTAAACAGAGAAATAATGAAACTAACAGGCATTATGAATCAAAAAACCTAACAAATATCTATGGAACATTTTACCCAAACACAAAAGAATATACCTTCTTCTCACTACATCATTTAACCTTCTTCAAAATTGATCATATAATCGGTCACAAAGCAAGTTTCAACAGATACAAGAAAATTGAAGTAATTCCCTGCATTTTATCTGACCATCATGGATTAAAACTGGACTTCAACAACAACAGAAACAACAGAAAGCCTACAAAGTAATGGAAACTGAACAACTCTCTAATTAGTGACCACTGGGTCAAAAAAGAAATAAAAACATTAAAGAATTCAATGAAAATGAATACACAACATACCCAAATTTATGAGACACAGGAAAGCAGTGCAAAGAGGAAAGTTCATAACACTAAGAGACTTCATAAATAAATCCGAGAGATCTTACACTCTTGACTTAACATCACACCTGAAAGCTCTAGAACAAAAAGAATCAAACCCTTAACCAAATTAAAAGGCAGAAAGAAAAAATATACAAATTAACAAAATCAGAAACGAAAAGGGGAACATAACAACAGACACAGAGGAAATCCAAAGAATCATTAGGTCTTACTTCAAAACCTCTATTCCACACAATTTGGAAATCTAAATGAAATGGACAATTTTCTTGATAGATACCATTTACCAAAGTTAAATCAAGATTAGGTAAACAATTTAACTAGACCAATAACCCTAAGGAAATATAAGCAGTCATTAAAAGTCTCCCAACCAAAAACAAAAACAAAAACAAAAAAAAAAACAAAAACCCACAGGGCCAGGTAGTTTTAGAGCAGAATTTTACTGGACTTGCCAAGAAGAGCTAATACAAATACTCCTTAAATTATTCCACAAAATGGAAACTGAAGGAACGTTGCAAGATTCGTTTTATAAGGCCAAAGACACCCTGATACCTAAGCCACATAAAGACTCAACAAAGAATTTCAGACCAATTTCCCTAGTGAAATCTTATGTAAAAATTCTCAATAAAATGCTCTTGAATCCAAGAACACATGAAAAACATCACCCACCATGATCAAGTACCCTTCATCCCAGGGATGCAGAGATGGCTCTACATACTAAACTCCATCATGAAATCCACCATTAAAAACATGATCATTTCATTAGATGCTAAAATAGTCATTGACTAAATTCAATATCCCTTCATGATAAATGTCTTGGAGAGATTAGGGATACACGGCACATACATAAATATAATAAAAACAATAAACAAGCCAATGGCCAACATCAGATTAAATGGAGAAAATCTTAAAGCAATTACACTAAAGTTAGGAACAAGGTAAGACTATCCATTCTCTCAGCGTCTTTCAATATAGTACTTGAAGTTTTATTTAGAGCAATTAAGACAACTAATAGAGATCAAGGGGATACAAATTTGAAAGGAATAAGTCAAGTATTCCTATTCATGGATGATATTGTCAGTATACATAAGTGTCCTCCAACATTCCACCAGGGAACTCCTACATGTTCAGCAAAGCAACTAGATACAAAATTAACTTTGAAAACTATCTTTATCCCTCCTTTATACAAATAATATAAGGGCTGAGAAAGAAATTAGTAGGGAAACACCCTTTACAATAGCCACAAATAATATAAAATATCTTGGTTTAACTCTAACTAAGCAAGTGAAAAACCTGTATGATTAGACCTTCAAATATTTGAAGAAAGAAATTGAATGAGGCAAATGGATGGAACTAGAAAACATCATCATCATCATCATCATCATCATCATTTTGTCTTGCTAGGGACCATCTGTATATTTTAGTAAAAACTTGTTTTGAGTTGTAGCAGGTGTCTTTTGTAAGTCAGCCTTTACATGTCATTTAGGGCGCTGCAGTTAACCTACCTAGAAATGAAGATAATAATGCTTGTTTGAAATAATAGACACTGAGTAGATAATACATCATAAAATTCAAGGTAAGGTCTAGCACAATAAGAATTAGAAGCCAAATCCATATTTGAAAATAAAATTTCCTGTCTTCACTGTTGATCCTCAAGAGTACTCAGCCTGATACATCATTAGAGAGAGGACTTGCAGATTTATTAGAAATGGTGAAAAACGCGGATGGAGTGAGCAGTGCTTTATAGGAGTGTGTCCCAAATGAGAGTTCATCCATAAAAAGTTACATATAAATGACTATCATTGACAACTTACTTTACAGCAACTTACAACAACTTTAAGATTTCCAGTGAATTTTCGATTGTTTAATCCCTTCAAGCATTAGTCTAATCTCACATGAGGCAGCTCTTAAATAAATTTTTGGTGAAAAGCAAATGAATGGTAAAAGGGTCAAAATTTTTCAGTAATGATCAGGACTTAATCAATGACACACTCTTAAAACTATGATCGAGCTTCCCTGACATTTAGAGTCAGGACTTGATGCTTGCAAAAAAGGGCAAAGATGATTCACATCCAGTAGATCCGTTTACTTTCAGCCAATTATAATGACTGTCATAGGAAGATTGTTTACACTGCTACATGACCCTCAGGCATCGGCACCAAGTTAATGTGCACACCGTGACCCAAATGATAGCTTTGCTAAATCCTCAGTGTTGTCAGATAGCAAAGTGTACTGTCCCAGCCTGACTTCCTGGAATAACCTTTGATCTTCATATCAACAGTAAAAATAATTACTAACTTTGGCCAAGCCAGGATTAGTCATTTCTTGCCAGTAGCTGCACAGCTGGGGCCAGACGTGTGGATCTCCCTGCACAGCACCTCACTGATAGTCCTCCTGCCTGCACAGCCCCTCACTGACAGTCCTCCTACCTGCACAGCCCCTCACTGACAGTCCT
>NW_022196906.1:70514750-70566438 GCF_008632895.1 Mastomys coucha | reverse complement strand
TCCTCCTACCTGCACAGCCCCTCACTGACAGTCCTCCCGCCTGCACAGCCCCTCACTGACAGTCCTCCTGCCTGTATATCAGCTTGTCATTCATTTATCGAGGGCCAAACATTTTTCTTTGTAAATGTGTGTAAAACAGCCTCAGAATTTCAAACAAAAAGAAATCAGGGTTGAGCATGCTGAGATACACAGAAAAGAAGTATCCCATCTCTGTATACCAAACAGTGGCATCGGCAGAAAAGTAAAGCTAAGAGCTGCACATGCACACGTATGTTAGGATACCTTCCCAATAATTCGTCCAAGAAAAGAAGAACACCCCCAATGTTTCAGCCAGAAGAAAAGGGTGACCACTATTACAAAGGAAAATTGGAAGTACTTTGTAAAATGTTTTAGTTCACATTTTTTGTTATTTTTCATTTTTATGTTGTATTACTCTTATTTTAGGAAAAGAATACACATCACAAATACTACCTATGGAATTTCATACCTTAGTTTACATTTTAATGTTTTTAATCTAACTAGGAACTTTGGTTTGTTCAATTAATATTATTTAGGAAATTGGACTCTCTGTGCAGGCCTAGTATTGATGCCCGTGCATGGAGAATACAAGAGAATGCGTGACTCTACCAGCTCAGGTGAAGACGGCTGGATGCTCCTGAGAAATGATGAAGTTCATTTTGGGTGATGGTTGCCACTAAAAAGACAATGAACAAAGCAATGACTGTTGAGGGTGACTGGCATGAGCAGACTGCTCAGAACACTTGGACAAGGAAGAAGCTGCTAGCTTCAGTGCTACCAGACACAGCACTTCATGTTGAGACTCAGTCAGTCATGAGGAGACCTTGAACTGAATCTGTTCCTGCAGACAAGGCATGGAGGACAATGCTCCTGGGTGACAGTGAACTGCTTCCTAACCCCACAGAAGACAAGAAAGCAGAGGTAACCAGAGAAAGGAACCTAGGGAAACTGGTCTTATTCTGTTTTTTTCCTAGGCCTTGAAAGCTATATCAGCAGATACATTCTCCTTAAATACACTTCATGTTTCAAGGCATGTTTTGGATTCTTTTCTGTACGGTGCTGCAAACATGGAAACGCTTGAGCTCCCTCAATGAGTAAATGAATACAAAGGGAAACTTGGATAGTCAGGCTTATATATTTTGTTAAGGAACTTGAAATCCTTAACAGATTTCTTTTTAATATATTTATTATATATATGGAATGTGCATACATATAATATATTTATATAGAATACATAATATATGGAATGTGTATATATGGAATATATAATATATGTGGAATATATGATATATGGAATGTGTGTGTGAGTGTGCATGTGTGTATATGTGTGTTAGTGTGTGCATGTGAGTGTAAGCACTTGTGTATGTGTGTAAGTATGTGTGTGCATGAGAGTATGAGTGTGTGTATATATCCATGTGAGTGTATGTGTATGTGTGTATGTGTGTGCATGTGACGTGAGTATGTGTATGCATGTGAATGTGAGTGTGTGTGTACATGTATGTGTGTGAGTGTGTGCATGTGAGTATGAGTGAGTGTGTACCTGTGTGTGTGTATATATATATGTATGTTTATGTGTGTATTCCAGCCAATGCATGCAGGCAGAACACTCATAAACATTAGCTTTTTTAAAAAGAAAGTGAATATGTTTAATATACATTGTTTGAAATTCTCAAAGAATAAAATGTTCTTAGATATATATAGTTTAGAATTCATGGTTGCCAAGAACCTCCTGAAGCCAACTTTTCATTTGGTTGAGTGTGTATCCTGGATGGTTTGCTTTTATTCAGGTATCACAGGGACAGCTATGGCCCCCAATGCCCCTGTTCCTGCTGCTATTAGAGCTTATCCCGGGTCTACTTATTGGACAAATGACACCTAGGTAACTAGACTGACTTAATTAAAAAAAACTATGCAATAATTTCATCTTCACCTTCAAATAATGGTGTTTTATTAAAGAATGTAGTGACAGAATTTTACCATTCTAAAATTGAATTAAAATCTGTTATGTGACTTGTGAATACTAGAAAAATGAATCAAAACCCAGACACACATTAGCCCTATTAACCAGGAAAAAACAATCAAATATTTATATTCCTTTTATAGATATTAAGCCTTTAAAATTCAGACTAGCTCCTCTTCTGTTATCTCTTCCCATTATTTATCTTGATACAAAATTAAAACCTATGAATGAACCATACATAGCCTAAACCAATACTATCCAGACCTTAAAATTGTTAGAATTTCCCCCTTTTACAAAAGCAAAAAACCACAAAAATCCCCTTTGCAAGCCTCTTGGAGCGTGGTGTGCCACTTTAGACACAAGTTAAAGAGGGTTTCTGGGAAAACAGTTGTCTAGGTTAGCGCAGCTAATGTAGTCACCAGGGGTCTTTATCAAGTTCATGTTTTCTGCCAGTTAAAAGAATTGAAAGACAGATGAGCAGTGGTGGCACATGCTTTTGATCCCAGCACCTGGGAGGAAGAAGCAGAGGGATCTCTGAGTTCAGAGCCAGCCTGGTCTACAGAGTGAGTTCCAGGACAGCCAGAGCTACACAGAGAAACTCAGTGTCAAAAACCAAAACAAATAAATAAGAGAGAAAGCGAATGGGGAGAGGGTAGAGAGGGAAGAGGGAGGGGAAGGGGAGGGAGGGGACAGAGAAGAAGGTGAGTCTTTTACCCCACAGGAAAGAAACAAACTTTCTTCTGTATAATTTGTAGCACAACCAATGATGCTCAAATCAGAAGCCTGAAGTGAGAGAGACTTCCCACACAATTCACACTTATCACCAGAACGCTGGTCTTTTAATTCCCTTCTGCTCCAGAATCTGCTCAATTCTCTGTTAAATAACTTTTCTCAGGTTATAGTTATTCCCTAAAAGTTTAACCTTTAAAAATATTAAGTTAAATGACTTTGTATATTTAAAAGAATATATCATGAAGTCAAAAACATTTTCACCAACTATCCCAAATGCCATATTTTTGCATGTCTTTGAGTTTTGCACTATGGCATTACAATATATAAATATCAAAGTTGACTGATGGTGGGGAATGTCACTGAAAGAAGGTTAAATATGTATCTAATGCTTTTCTTTTTCAGTTTGACAGTATATATATATATATACTTGTTTTTATTAAACTCACTTTAGAATTAAATGTGCATTTTATTCACTTTGAATATCTATCCCATAATTACAGAAAGTGAATATATATTCAATATCTTTTACTATTATATACATATATGTTAATATTATTATATATGTATACAAACATTTACACATATATATGTACATATATAACAAATATACTGTTTAGTATATCCAACAGTTGTCTCACACTGGAGAGGTTGAGAATAAAGTTATTTTTTCAGTCCACAGGACTGGATGTCCCAGGCTGCCCAATCTGGCACTGGAGACGCGGAGGAAAGATTCCTGGGAAGCTGCCGGTCCTCAGTCTATGTTAGAATCCTGAAGATGTTGTTTCTAATAATGGTGAAGAAAAATGTGGCAACAGTCAGGGGGTGAGCTTGCCTGTGAGAGTGAGGTTAGCCAGTAAAAGTAAAGATCTTTCTTCCATGGCCTTTCATCTGGGCCGCCGACAGAAGATGCCATCCTCACATTTAGGTTATGTCTTCCTGCTTCAGATAATCTGATTAAGAAACTCCCTCACAGAGAGCTCAACAGCGTCATGTTTAGTTGATTCCAGGTGCAGTCAAGTTGACAGCCAAGATAGAACCATCAAAACTGGCTTTCAAGCTATGAGATGTTTATAATGGAATATTGACAATTCTTTATAGCTTATACATGTTAATTCCCTGTCTGTTGTGTCTATGGCAACATTTTTCTCCCCTTCTGTGTTGTGTCTTTACTCTGCTGATTGTTTCCATTGCTGTAGAGAAGCTTTCAAATCTCATGCAACCCTATTTGTCAATGATATTATATAAAGAACTCAAACAAATCAAGAACAAAAGCCAAATAATCTAAGCAATAAATAGATAAATGAATTAGTTCTCTAAAGAAGAGGTATTAATGGCCAATCTATATAAAAAGGGATGTTCAAAATCCTTAGATATGTGGCCATACAAGTTATACTGCAGCATGAGTAGTATAACTTGCTGACTACTACGTAGACATTCAGTTAAATCAGATACCATCAAGAAATAAACCTCAACTAAAGCTACTGAGGATGTGTGGGGAAAGAAAATGTATACACTGTGGCTGGAAGTTTCAATTAGTGCAGCTGCTAAGGGAATGAGTCAAAAGGTTCCTCAAGAAACCAACAATAGCAATACTGTGTGATCCAGCTGTTCAACTCCTGGCTTTATTCTTGAATGAAACAAAGTCAACACACCAGACATCCTGGCAAGTTCTTATTTATTGTAACACTCTCCACAGCTAGTATGTATGCCCACTAACACATCAATGAAGTCTTTCTCAATCGGTAAAAGCATTGCTGTGCTGGCCTGATGACCTGAGTTTGATCCCTGTAACTTGAGATGGAGGGAGAGAACTGACTCCTGAGACTGGTCCTCTGACCTCCAGATGTGTGCCTCACACATATGCTACACTCATACATATACACACACATTGTCCACACACTCATAATAAATAAAATTAGAAGCAAGAAAAGAAAATGTGGCTTATATACAGGCAATGGAGTTACTGCAAAGGACAAAATTTCATCACTTGCAAGAAAATAGAAAGAACTGGAAATTGTGGTTTTATGCAAAATAACCCAGATATTCTTTCCTATGTGTGGAATCAAGATGGTATTAAAATGTCATGAAAGGAGGATTATCATTTGCAAAGAGGCACTGTGGGAGAAGAAGAGAAAGAGAGAGAGAGAGTGAGAGAGATAGAGAGAGAGAGAGAGAGAGAGAGAGAGAGAGAGGTCAAGAAGGTACTGAACATCACCACATCACTTGATGCATAGGTTTGAAATCATCCCAACCAAACCTGCAATCTGATAATGGAATATATGTTACTAATAAGAAAGAATGCTAAAAGTTAATTTGTAAAACTTGTTCTAGAAAATGTTTCATTTGTCAAAAAAATTGTGACCATTTATAAGGTACTTTAAACTTTTTCCAGAAAAACATAGTAAAGTGGATTTTTAATGCAAAACTTAGCAAAGTAGTCCAACATCAACAGCATGATAAACTGTATTTAGGAAGATAGAACTTTATGCCCAAATTTCAGCAAAAATTTAGAACTCATTAAATGTTGTTTCAAGTATTCATGTTCTTTCATCAAAATTCTTACCAGTTTACAAGTGTTTTAATTATGTCACCCATTTAAATATATTTACATATGTTATATGTATAATATATTACATATTATGGCATACATTGCACAATGCTTATGGTCTACTACTTACTTGAATATGCCATGCATATAATTTACACATAAATAAAAGTGTATATATTTTATAATCATGCTATAGCATGATTTTTAAACATTGGGATACCAGTGGTCTAAAATATATATTTCAACCATCACATATTAGCTTTCCATTCCTGACTTTTTATGATACCTGAGACAAGAGGACCATCATAAATATATATTTAGATAAAAAATATGTATAGATACCTGAGACAAGAGGACCATCATATCCATCAGGTTTATTCACAATTGCTGCAGAAATTTGTATCTGAATGTACTTATAGCTGAGCTACTTGGTTGGTTGGTTGGTTGGTTGGTTGGTTGGTTGGTTGGTTGGTTGATTGGTTGATTCGTCAGTCGGTTGGATGGTTTGTTTGGTTGGTTGGTTGGTTTGGGTGGTTGGTTGGTTTGGTTAGTTGGTTGGTTCGGTGATTTGGTTGGTTTGGTTAATTGGTTGGATTTATTATTAGCATATACTAGTTATAAACTTAATAGATTTCTATTTATGTTTCCAACTTATGTATGCAATCTCCTCTCCTTATTTCCTGACACCTTTCCAATATAATAAACCAACAATCATGCTGATATTTGATGGGTGTACGGCTGAGCTCATTCGACCATACCCTTCCCAGGAAGCTATTGACTATTGATATATGTGTAGAGGAAGCAGTCATTGTCTTCAGTAGTGCATATGCTGATAAGCCCACCAGACTCCACTGGATAATTCCACACCTGAGGTCAACAGACATCCCTGGTTAAACTCAGTAGGCATAAGACAAATCTAAAACATGATTGTGGGAAGGAAACTTCTGAAGGAAGATGTTTAATGCGAGTAGAAGAAAGATATAAGAAGGTGGGTAGTAAAAGTAAACAGAATACATTGTATACAGGTTTAGAAAGAATGATAAATAAATTATATTAATAAAATTACATAACAATAAATTTTATAATTCAACATTTCATACACACACTTATATACATATGAATATCTTATTGATCACACTTATATATCAGTAATCTAGAAATTCTTTGCTTCAGTTAAGCTGATAGAAAATTTCTATAATATTAAAATAAAATATGTGCTTTAAATTAAGTCAACAGAACTTACAAATCTGGGAAAACATTATGTATTGTGTCTGCCTGTCATTGATTTAATTCCCATGTTTGAACCTATGTATTAGATACATCTGGAAAGAATCACCAGTTCTGAAAAAAAAAAAAAATAGCTTACAGTTCTTCACTTTTTGCCTCCAATTTGACCACAAATTTTATTTTTTCAACCCTAAATCTCAATTCTCACACTCTTTTCCTGAAGAAAAATATACTCATAACAAGCCGGGCAGTGGTGGCGCACGCCTTTAATACCAGTACGTGGGAGGCAGAGGCAGGCGGATTTCTGAGTCTGAGGCCAACCTGGTCTACAGAGTGAGTTCCAGGACAGCCAGAGCTATACAGAGAAATCCTGCCTCGAAAAAACAAATATATATATGAACTCATAACAGGTCTATTATTTTTTTTACTGTTGAAGTACCTCAAAATACTTCACTGAGAATATAATTTTTAGTTGATAATATCAATACCAATCACAATTTCACACCCAGAAATTAGTTTCATTCTTTACATAGCAGCCACGGTAGTGTCATTTCTAAATAAATTTACTAACGAGTGTTAAACATTCAAAACAGTAACTAAAAGGTACTACTTCATGTAGGTGTGGTTGTGCCACACCTACAATCCCCATATTTTGGAGGCCTAGACATGGAGATTGGCACAGATTGAGGATAGCCTGGGCAACGTACCAAGCTCCAGTCAGCCCTTGGTATAGAGTAAGAACCAGTCTCGAAAAAGAAAAGAGGAAGGTAGGAAAGAAAGAAGGAAGGGAGGGAGGGAGAGGGAAAGGAAAGGAGGGAGGAAGGAAGGAAAGCAAAGGGATACATTTATTTAAATAAAATATATTTTAATCAATTAAGGTACTTAAAACTAAAATAGGTAATCTTTACTTATTCAAGAACTACTGGTTAACTATATAGCTAGACAGAGCGAGTTGGAAAGATTCTTAGAAAGTCTGTGTGAACAGAAAGCCACCTTAAAGTTTTGGTGTTTTGAGGCTGATCGTGTTTGATAGTTTGGTTTTTTTTTGTTGTTGTTGTTTTTTGTTTTTTGTTTTTTTGTTGTTATGGACAAATCAATGAGTTGCTGCGTTTACTCTCACAGTGGTGATTTACAGGGAGAGGTGCTGGAATAAACAAAAAGATGGAAAAGTCTGAACCATAATGCTTTGAGACTCTATACTGTTGGCTGAGACAGGCTGGGAGCACTAATATAGAGTTTTGCAAATACTTAATCTATTCAACACGAACAAAAGAAGCAGCCAGCACACTTTTGCCTTTGAGCCACCTTTTTAGAAGTAAAAGTACAAAAGAAATCCCTGATACAAAACATAGAAACTAATTAAATGTCTACAGACATATAAACATTTGACAGTTGTTCCTTAAAACTTCCATGTAACTTTCTTTAATGTATGTTAAAAACTAATAACAATATACTTACATTACTAATATAGACATCAATTCACATTATATAGGATATTAAACAAAGGTAAGCTTCTATATAGCAAGAGGAAGGGATTTTTTTTAATAAAAGCTGAGAACTGTGTTGTTACACACATAAATTAGCCCCCCAAAACTTATTAGCTCGAAATTCAGGAGTCTGGGTTGACTCAACCAGCTCCTCCGAGCTTCATAAAGCAATAGGTCAGCAGTACTGAGAGACTCAGGAAGATCCTGGCTCCACGTTCTCTTCGGCAGCATCGTTTCTGGCAACAGAAAGAATGGGGTTCCCGTTGCTCACCAGTTAGAGTTGATGGCTGTTCTCAGATTCATCCATGTTGCCTTATCTCTCCATCCTCAGAGCCAGCATGCCTTTTCACAATTTAATCTCCTTTCTGGCTTCACAACGAAGACGAGTGATGATGCTGATGACGATGATGATGATTCATGTGGCTTTCTGGCTCTTGTGTCTCCACTTCTTGATTTTAAGACTTCAAGTGATTACTTGGATCCATCAAGATGATCCAAGTCATCTCCCTGCCCTACGGTCATCTAAATTCCATCTTCAAGATCCCTCGATGAGGCCTCCATTAATCTTTAAGTTACAACACAGAATGGGAATCTTAGAACTATGTCTTTAGAAATATGCTTAGAGCCAGTGCACTAACAAAAATGTGAGCAGTGCTGGGCAAAACAAGCCTCTGCTTCGCATTTCTTCTCTGACAGTTTCCGCTGTAGGGCAAACAAATGCCAGCTTCCGTCTTCAGCTCTCTATCTACACCCAAGTCCCTAGCATAGAGACCTACAGACAGCTCTGTGAATAGTTGTGACAAATGTCTATAATAATTGTTCAATGTTTGACTTGTCACACATTCTTTTCAGCTTTACTTTTAACTATATTAATAAAAGTCACATATTTTTACATTTAATCTTACATTAAAATACAAGTTAATACAGCCTCCTTAAAGAATACTATTTAAAACACAGACTTTATGATTCATTTCTTTATGTTTCTTTATGCCCAGATGACCACATCAAAATGCTATATCCTGATTTTTTTCATCTTTACTTAAATAGTACATTTTCATGCAGTTGTTCTGATGTAGAATGTATCCATTGCTCAGCTACCTAAGAAGAAAAGAATTTACCCAAACCACACTTCATCACCCTCTCCACTTCCTTACCCGCCTAGTACATTGGTGACCTTGTCAGATTGTATTTTTTCAGGATAGCTGCATTAAGCTATCCCATCCCTCATCAGACACAGCAAAACTTTCTTTTGAGTTGAGACGTGGAATATTTGTTCCTCCCCTGATTCTCACATGAGTTTGGAAACAGCAGAATTGACGCTACTTGACTTCTAAGGGTCGGCAATAAAAGACAAAACAGCTTTCTCATGATTCTCTGGGGATGTTCTTTCCTGGAATGCAGCCAGTATGCTCTGAGGAAACCCAGAGCACAAGGAGAGGTCATGTGTCGATGTTCCAGCCAACAGATCCAGCTGAGGTCCTAGCTGACAGCCAGGATCAACTGCCAGACATCTGAGGAAGTCTCGGTGATGACTCCAGTGCCAGCCATTGTCTGCCTATAACCACAGGAGAGACCCAGAGTGAATAGCTGACTGAGCCCAGCCATTTCTCAGAAGCAGGAGACAGAGCAATGTTGTTTAAGATTGCTAGGTTTAGGGCCAGCAGTAGGAAACTGTTATAGCTGCATTTTGTCTGTACTGTTACATTTTATTATTTGAGCACTCTGTCTAAATTTAATTTACGTTTCTAAAAAAAATTAAACAGTTTATTTTAAATCTTTTTCATCTTTTAACATCTTTAAGTTTCTAAATAAAGCATATTTTGTAAAAATATTTTTCAGAACTCCCAGAAGGAGCATCAGAATTCTGCCTCCCTGTTTGATCGATGGCATGATCAAGTAATGTGAGTTTTATTCATTTATTAGTTTGACAAAATTCTATATTGCCTTGGTGTTGATCACACTAAATCAGCTTTGCCCAAGTTTGATGGCTACATGAATTCACTTCCCCAAACAAACAGAAGATGTAAAGTTGTTAGAAAATACTTACATCTTCTCTACAATTATTTTTTTTCAAAGTATATGTAGCCAAAACTTTACAGGCAATAAACACCATACTGGGTATGTTTAACACAAGAGAGAAATAGTGAATGGCTCCATTCTATTGCCCTGTACCTTTCATATTGAATATTTTAACATAAGCAGAATTTAGTGAGTTGTGAGTATATAAATGAAACTTCATGACAAACTAAGAGACATTATTAAAACCCTGGTGTCTGCCACTAAATCTTGCAATGTAATAATGTTCCACACTGCAATCTTGTACACCCTCATAAATGCCAGCTACCAGTGTTCTGATATCTAAGGAAACCCTCTTGCTTATGGTTTTAGATTTATTAATTTATTTGTGTGTGTGTGTGCATGTGTGTGTTTGTGTATCTGTTTGCACAAATGTATGTGTGCATGTCCTACAGCGCATTGTGGAGATCAAAGGACACCTTGCATGAATTAGTTTTCTCCCACATGGCAGATACCAATGACGGACTCAGGTCATCTGCCTTAGTGCTAAACATCCAACCCTCTGAGCCATCTTGCTGGCTTGCAACCTCTCCATACAGTATCTTTTCTTTTCATTGTTCTTAAGTTAGCTGAGGATGCTAAGGAGGGGAATATTCTAAATTATGAAATGTTAAGGTTTTTTTTTTTTCTCTCATGCTCATTTTCTTGATAGTAGATCATTATAGAATACCGGTGCTCAGGTCATTTAGCATAAAATCACTTACTTGGTAGTGACTTGCTAAGGATTATTATGTACTGGCAAGTACTATTTATCCAGACAGCTACCCTAGTCCCTTGAAAAACCACCTCTGAGTATTTCCCTGCTCTCTGCAGCCAACTCCACTGCACTGCTTCAACTATGCTATAGACACATATATGCTGTTGTCCATCTGTTTGGCAACTCACAGTATCTCACTGCAGTTTAGGGACATTTTCTTTTATTGCTTATTTGGTTTCCACAACCTCTTCCCTCTTCTCTGCTGTCAAATGTCTTAGGTCGCCATCAAGTTCTGCCGATTTTTCCCTATTACTGTAATATTTGTCTTGAGTTCTGTACTAAGAGAAAGGTCTTTGTTTCTTCATACTGGATCATTAGCTATCTTTTCACCTTGATCCATGTATTCCATTTGCAAGATTTGCCTCAACTTTGGGAGATATTTATTTCTTACTATTTATGTGTTTATAGATAATTGGGGGAAGGGTTATTTATGGTCTGCTGTTAACTTCTTGATGTAAAATTCCCGTCTATCTCGCTGAATAAAGCCAGCATTTCTAATGATAATCCCCCCATGGGGAGTGCATGGGAGGATCTGGAGAGATTTTAACTTGTCAGGGTTGTGAGAAACACTGTAGGATCTCAGGGGTAAAAGCGTTGAATGTTAACCAATATCTCATCCTTCAGAGAACAGACACCCACAAAAAAAAAAAAAAAAGTCAGTTGGGCCAAGGTTTGAGAAGCCCCAGATAAACCTATTAGAAATATGGAAAGTTCTGTAAATTCCTTGTTTCACATTTAAGTCAGTGGATATACTTTCTATTATATCTTTTATATTGTCTCTCCCCACCTCTGAGGGCATATTTACACAAAGTATATGTGAGTTACTCATAGATATTTTCTAGTGTTGCAAAACACTATAAGTAGTATAAGGAAATAAAAATTGAGAGTTTGATCATGAATTATAAACTTGGAAGTTTAAGGGAAAAAAATCACCACAAATGTAAATACTAATTATTGAGCTCAGGTTGTTAGATGCAATGACATATATCCCAAATCATAAGGCTTTTTCCTCATTTAATAAAGGAAACAAATTAAATGGGGTTTTTTAATTTCTTTATTCTTTTATCTACTTATTTTTGATTAAGTGATGTTCATGAAATATTGGCACCTGACTAGATAAAAACAATAGGGATAACAGTACCCACGTGCACAAATAACCTTTGCCATTAAGAAATAGTATCACATGTAGCATGAATATAGACACATAAATATAAATATATAAATATATATTTAGTATACAATATTTAATATATCAAATATAGTAGCTTATTATTTTTACTTCATTGGGTTAGGATCAATAAAGCATAATTTGGCAACAGATGGAAGAGCAAAACACCCAGTCCAGCTCACAAATTTCTTCCTACCATCAACATTCATCCTGACCACACACTGTGCTTCCATCAGTTGATGTTTAAAATTAAGATTCCTTATCTTTGCTGAATATAAAGTTGCCTGTTAATATTTAGTTGTATAAAGGCTTAACCTGCTCTTGACTATGGCACCTATTTATGTTTTGAATATATCTGCAAATACAAAATGAACATTGCAAGATGGGAATTAAAAGTGTTTCATGAGGTCCCATCTGTCAGTTGTTGATCTTAGAGCCTGAGCCATTGATGTTCTGTTCATGAAGTTTTACCCTGTGCCCAAGTATTTGAGGCTTTTCCCACTTTCTCTTCTATTAGATTCAGTATATCTGGTTTTATGTAAAGGTCCTTGATCCACTTGGACTTGAGCATATACAAGGAGATAAGAATGAATCAATTTTCATTCTTCTACATGTACACTGCCAGTTGAACCAGCACCATTTGTTGAAAATGCTGGCTTTTTTCCCCACTGGATAGTTTTGGATTCTCTAAGATCAAGTGACCATAGGTGTGAAAGTTTACTTCTGAGTCTTCAATTCTATTCCACTCATATACCTGCCTGTCTCTGTACCAATACCATGTGATTTTATCACTATTGCTCTGTAGTACAGCTTGAGGTCAGGGATGGTGATTTACCCAGATATTCTTTTATTGTTTAGAAATGTTTTTACTGTCCTGGGTTTTTGTTATTCCAGATGAAGTTGAAAATTGCTCTTTCTATCTCTGTGAAGAACTGGGTTGGAATTTTGATGGGGATTTCACTGAATTTATAGATTGCTTTTGGTAAGATGGCCTTTTTTACTATGTTAATCCTACCGATCCATGGGCATGGGAGATCTTTCCATCTTCAGAAGTCTTCTTCGATTTCTTTCTTCAGAGACTTGAAGTTCTTGTCATATAGATCTTTTGGTTTCTTGTTAGAGTTACACCAAGGTATTTTATATTATTTGTGACTATTGTGAAGGTTGTTGTTTCCCTAATTTCTTTCTCATCATGTTTATTCTTTGTGTATATGAAGGCTACTGATTTTCTTTTGAGTTAACTTTATATCCAGCTACTTTGTTGAAGTTGTTTATCAGGTGTAGGAGTTCTCTGGTGGAATTTTTGGGGTCGCTTATGTATACTATCATATCATCTGCAAATAGTGATACCTTGACTTCTCCCTTTCAAAAGTATATCCCTTTGACCTCCTTTTGTTGTCTAATTGTTCTGGCCAGAACTTCGAGTACTATATTGAATAAATAGGGAGAGAATGGGCAGTCTTGTCCCTGATTTTAGTGGAATTGCTTCTAGTTTCTCTCTAATTTAATGTTGGCTGTTGGTTTGCTACATATTGATTTTATTATATTTAGGTATGTGCCATGAACTTCTGATTTCTCCAGGACTTTAAACATGAAGGGGTGTTATATTTTGTTGAAGGCATTTTCAAACATCTAATGAGATAATCATGTGCTTTTTTTTTCTTTGAAAGTCAGTTGACCCTGAACTTATGGTCCTCCTGCCTCTGACTTCTACCTGTTAGCCAATAGGTATACACCTGGACACACCCAGCTTATTGTTATTGGATTATTAAAGTTAATATAAACAATGCCTTATGATATTATATAACAAATATAACAATCCATATACCCTCATATTTAAAAAGAATCACACTGCTTACAGCTATAGTTTTTTTCTAAAAGACAACTTTGTTCAGATTTTATTTATACATGTCATGGACAAAAGAAAAGATAAATTGCTTCAATATAATCATATATTCTTGCCAAAAATGTTCTTTAAGTTGCTGAATTTATGTTTTGAAGTTGGGTAAAACATTTTCTTGAATGCAATATATATCATGGTTGTTCTATACATGACTACTAAATCATACATTCAGGTACATTTGCCCTCTTCCAACTGATCCTATTTTTTTTCTGTTAGTTTATCAACTCCTGTGAGAAATTTGCTAAAAATTTTACATTGAAAAGGGTACGTTCGATCTTTATTAATCTAAAAAGTTTCTTACTTATTTAAAGTTCTTACTTTTAATTATGTGCACACGTATTTGGACACAGATTGGTGCACATGAGTGCAGTGCTCAAAGAGACCAGAAGAGGGAGTCAGATCCTCCTACAGCTGGGATTACAGGAAGCAGCTACAGGCAGCCAACTAGATGCTGGACTTAGATCTTTGAAAGAGCAACAAGTGTCCTTAACCCTGAGCCATCTCTCCAGCCCCCAATTTTATAGTATTAGCCACATTAAAATTTTAAGAGAAGATGATGTTGAAAGCTCCGATGTGATATCTCTCATTGCCTCTAATAAAGATTTTTAAAATTAATGTAATTTATTTTATTACTATAATTACCCAGTTTCCTTTAGTGGATACTGTTCCAATACTTGTTTGTCCCTTTGTGTTATTCTCGTCTTTCCTGTAGTTTTAAATCTTAGGCATATTTCTTTTTAATAGCAGGTCATGAGCATACTTGTTGAAACATTTCAAATCAACTAGGGCATCAGTGATCGCTTTAGTCTGTTTGCATTAGATGTTATATGATTATCTGGAGTCCTTTCTGCTCTGCTTCTGTATGTATTATTTTGCCCCTTAGGCACATTTCTTTCCTTTCCTTTCTTATTGTATTTGTGTGAACTGATTGCATTTTATGACATTGCGAGCGCCTCCCATACTGGTATAAAATGGCTGTTAGAATAATTTAGCTCAAGACTAACGTCAACCATACCTTGTTTCTGCAATTGAAGTGCTATGCCACAGCTACCTTCCTCCCTTTGAGTGATTTCTTTAACTGCTTTGAGAACAGAGAAGCAAGTTTGATTAGTTATGTCAGAGACACAAAAGCCTAAAAAGCTTTGTTTTGTTTTTTAAGATTTATTTATTAATTTTATTTATGTGAGTACACTGTCGCTAGCTCTCTTCAGACACACCAGAGGAGGGCATCGGATCCCCTTACAGATGGTTGCAAGCTGCCATGTGGTTGCTGGGAATTGAACTCAGGACCTCTGGCAGAGCAATGACTGCTGTTCACCGCGGAGCGATCTCTCCAGCCGCAGCACACTTTTTATAGAAAGAAATATCTGACTCCGCTTTAGATGGGACATACTCGTTTTCAGGTCTGGTTTTATCGGGAAAGCTCACTGTGGATTCTGAGGAGAAAACTGAAGACGTGTGTTTAGTCATCATTAGATAAAACTGTATTATCCACCATCTTGGGTCACCCTGTCGCAAGCAAACAACACCAACACCCTCTTCAGTTACCAACATCTCAGCATGCATATTTTATGATGGTAGTGCCATTCATTCTCTCAACTCTATTTCAAATACAATACAATTGTTCTTTCTTTCCTTTTTTTTTTTTTGTTTTTTTTTTTTGTTTGGTTGGTTTTTTTGTTTTTGTTTGTTTGTTTGTTTTTGTTTTGTTTTTGTTTTTTTCGAGACAGGGTTTCTCTGTGTAGCCTTGGCTGTTCTGGAATGCACTCTGTAGACCAGGCTGGCCTCAAACTCAGAAATCCTGCCTGCCTCTGCCTCCCAAGTGTTGCGCCACCATTGCCCGGCTTGTTCTTTCTTTTTGAGACACATCTTTTAGCAACAGTCTTGCTTTTAATAGTAAATTTTCTTTTAGCTTCCTACATCATTTGCCTTGAAATGTTTTTATATTGCCCAAGGTTTTGAAAGATAATTTTAGGCTAAATTCATAATTCTAAGTGACTTTTTTTTCCTTAGCAAGGTTTCAAAGGCAGGAAGTATGTGTTGACTGATTTCCAATTTGAGTATCATGCTTTGATCGTTGGGCCAATTACTAGCTCAAAACTCACCCTCAGTTCCCTGAAATAAGCACATGGCAGGGTGTCCTTTGATACATGTAAACTTTCAGTTCCCCTGTAAACTGCCCTCTCCTCATCTATCTCGCTGTTGTCTTAGGGAAAATGTCTGCAGATCTAACTCACTAAACCAGCACAACTAATAAAGTTTCCCGTTTTCTCCCTTCTTGGATCTATCAGCCCACTTACAATATTTCATACTTAAGATTTTGGTCTCCTCAAAAAGCACATTACCTTTCCATGTTATCAAGGATATACTCAACAACTGGAAAACCTCTCTGATTTGTGTCATCCTTGTCCTTTTGTTTAACCCTTCCAATACTTTCTACACACCACTCTGGCTAGGAGCTTCACATGTTCTCCTCAACCCGTTTGTGGTTGGTCCTCAAGGCCTGGGGTGGCACCGCAGTCCCCAGACAGCATCTCCCTGTTCTCTCTCCAATGCATTTTCAGATTCACTAGAGGATCATGAAAACTCCTAAGTGTGATTTCTGGTCATAAGTTCACACAAATATCCCAGAAGGCTCTTTTCCTCTCATCATGCAGAGACACAACAAATTTCTTTGCTATCTAGTTCTGCTTAATTTCTGAATATACGGAGTAGTCTCTGATCCAGCCCTTTTCACTGCAGAGGTAGAAGCATTTGTTCCTGCCTGTAAGGCTTGGTGGCTGAAACCAAAACTCCAGGCCACAGTGGACACTCCATTCTCTGGATTATATCAGCCTGTTAGAGCTGGCCTCCATGGATTTATTCCTTACTTTTAACAATTCCTTTCCTTTGTTTACAACCTTGCGATGCATTTTAAGAATATGTTTTATAGATCAGTGCCTTGTTCAGCCATCATCAGAAGGGAACAAATACGGAGAGCCACAGCCAGACATTGTGCAGAGAGTGAAAAACCTTGGAACACTCAGCCCTAAAGGGGTTGTTTCTCTCAAATCTCTCCCCTAAGAGCTCAGGGAACTGTGAGGAAGAGGACGTGGATAGATTGTCAGAGCCAACGGAGATGGAGGACACCAAGAGAACAAGGCCTTCTAAATCAGCACGAGCGAAGTTCGCAGGAACTCAGAGACTGGAGCAGCATGGACAGGACCTGCCCTGCTCTGCATCACATCCTCTGCTTCATGTTACATGTTTCTTATGGGATTCCCCAGTATACTAATCAAATCTCTGATTCTTGTGCCTTCTCTGGGGTTCTTTTCCTTCTCTTGGTTCATTTTCTCTTGTTAGATTTTAAATGAATGAATGAATAAATCAATAAATAAACAAATAAATAAATGCCTAGCCACTAAGAAAAAGGTTAACAACTGAACTGTCATTTATACCTACTGGAAGAATTAAAAATCAGTTTTCTCCAAAAACGTGACACTGGCTATTTCTACTCCTCCGGGGCAGGCCTCATGTTCAGCAGGAGTTGACCAGCATAAAATGGACTCCACAGTTTTGTGAGTGTGTGCTTTTATTTGATTACAGTTCACTGTTTTGTTTTGTTTTGGGGGTGTGCTCTTATTTTGTTTTATTAGTTTAAGGGGTTTTGTTGTTTTATTGGGTTTATGTTTGTTTTTATGAGAAAGAACTTAAAGTTGGGGTGAGGGGAGGATCTGGAAGGACTTGGAATGTGATCAAAATATATTAAACTTAAAAATTATTTTAAACAAAATACATATGTATAAAAAGAGTATTATATGTATATATACACACATGTGTCTGGAAGTAGGTATATCTTATTGCAGACAGAATATTGGTTACTCTGTAACTTAAGCTACCTTACTGATCATGCAGCTCAAGTTTTAAAAATTGCTCTTTCTGGGATATTTTTCAGGAATATAAATATAATCTACAATTTAAATTCTCTTTTACTGTATTTCACTATTCATTAGTAGCCATGCATGCTGAAAGGACAAAATATTACTCACAATCCCCTAAATCAGGTCAGCTTCTATTTCAGCGCTGGTAATGTCTTGAAGCATCTAATGTAGTCTCTTCTCTGTGTGTATGTGTCTTTCTCTCTCTCACACTCTCTCTCTCTCACTCTCTCTCTTTCTCTCTCTCTCTCTCTCTCTCTCTCTCTCTCTCTCACACACACACACACACACACACACACACACACACACACACAAAACAATTAAATAATTTCCATACCTGAAGGTATAGTTCAGTTGTTAATAAACATTGACTTTTCATTAATATTAGAAGTCAAAGGGCAAAATTTAATTTAGAGTTTTACTTTTCTGAAATTTTGTGATCTATAAAGGCTGTGAGTTCTCTTAATTTTCCTCTCTGAGAGCATTGTCTTTTAGATGCCATTAATGAGCACTGTAGTGGCCTGATCCCCTGAGCCCCCTTGCTCCTCCTGTAACAGCAGCACCTTTATACCTAAAGCAAGTGGAGCCTTGCCTTATACCTAAGTAAGAGGAAATACTGCCATTGCTCACAATTTTTCATGCTTTCTCCTATTTTCATCTTCTCCAACTTGATATAACACAGATGTAGCCTTGGTGATAAGGCTGCTCTATCAGCTGCTGTATCTTCACTCTTCACTTCAACCTTCCCAGCCTGCCTCCCGGCAAACAGGGTGAATGAGAAAGCATATGAGACCATGTAACTCAAGACAGAATCTGAAAGATAGATTGAGCACTAGACTGAACAGCGACGAGGTGGTTGCCTGTGTTTGGGAATGAGGATTTCTTCTGCCCCGAGCAGCGCTGCACTGTAAGCTAATTATTCATTGTAAATGTCTTGAGAGATCACAGTTGCCAGACTGTAGAGTTGCCAGCAGGCTCTGGCTCGGATTCGATGACGATGATACAGGGAATATGAAGGGATGGTTCTTCAGCTGAAAAATAATTTGGGTTTTCCAGTCTGTTTTCTTTAGCTCGATGTAGAATTTTTTAGCCTTAGTTTAAAAAAAAAAAAAAAACTTGAGTATTTAGGATTTATGTCCCCTTATTTCCAAACTGGATAAAGCACTTTCAGAAAGCAGAACACGTGTAATGTCGAAACATTTCCAAAGTGCACAGAAACGCCAGCTCCCTAGCTACTTATAAAGACTTAAGCCTATTAAAAACTAAACATTTGCCTCTGGTAATATCTAAAATATTACTAAAAGAATATTAAGAACTTAGGACAATTATTTGGAACCATCATGAGGGCACGCACATACATATAAGTTTGGGGAGATGCAAATTCCATGCCAATTAGGGTGTCTCTATGTGTGTATGAATGTGCGCGCCCCTGTGTTTTCAGGTGCGTATGAGCACACATACAAGTGGAGGCTTAAGGCCAACTCGGGCATCCTTCCTGAGCAGACACCCACACTAGTTTTTGAGACTGCATCTTTCACTGGGACCTGCGTCTCACCACCTGGGTAGGTTGGAAACTCCTGATGATTCCCCCTTTTCCCAGCACTGAGATTGCGCGGGCACACCACCGCATCCCGCTGGTTCTGGGGATTGAATTCAGCTCCTCACGCTTGTGTGCAGCACGTCACTGAGCCATCGCTGCAGTCCCTAGTATCACCCTCCTTATTTCTTGTTCTATATGAACAAGAAAAAATAAAATAAAATGTTTTTCCACTCTTAATTATCCTTGATATTTTATTTTTTTTAAAGATTTATTATTTACTTATTACAAGTACACTGCAGCTGTCTTCAGATGCACCAGAAGAGGGCCTCAGATCTCATTACAAGTGGTTGTGAGCCACCATGTGGTTGCTGGGATATGAACTCATGACCTTCGGGAGAGCAATTGGTGCTCTTACCTGCTGAGCCATCTCACCAGCCCATCCTTGATATTTTAAATATGTCTTTAAAGTTTGGACATTTTTTTTAAAAGCTATAAATCAGAGATTGGTGTTTTAGTCCACTTATTAGTGAGTTAACTGTGAGAAGTTATCTCACAGATAGAAAGAGCGTCATCAACTGAAAGCAATTAATGACTTATATAATTAAGAAACATTTTACATCTGATAAATATTTTAGTCTAGGATACATTTACATTTTATTTTTTTAATAATGAACTATCCCACATACATACACACAAACACACACACGAACCACAACAGAGGTTGGCATCATGAGTTTAATATATTTTAAATGTAAACATACATCCAAGTAGTACATTTAAAGAATAATATAATAGAATTCTATTTCTTAATCTCTAGTCTTATTGTCATTGATACACTATTAACTTATTAACTAAAAATATATTACTTAATGCATCCCCCAATATCATCAATACCATAGTTTCTATTCTGTAAACTGTGTTTTAAAACAACATTGTAAAATATCTGAATTACAAACAAGCCACAATGTTTGGAAATTATTAACGATGGATTCTTGCTTGAGAGCTACAAACAGTGAGTTGGAAACGGTGCTCCGTGAATATTTTCAGTCGATTGCTATAAGCCTTCACCACAGAGCTTACAAAAAGTTGTAAGTGATCAACTAGAGACCCACACCTCAGAAAATCAGTGTGGGCTGGAGAAAGACCTTGGTAACCAGTCACCGTTCCAACAGAGATAAAATAAATAAACATCGGAGGGAAAAGCATGTGCACACAGTTGCACATGCAGGCACATGCATTCACGCACACTCACACGCACATGCACACACACACGCACACACACACACACACCACACTTTCACACCACCCTAAAACCTTCCCTGTCACTCTTATTCATGCTTGAAGGAAGTTTCCCAAAATCCCTTTGTAAAACTTGGGGTTTTTCACTGAGCTTATTCCCAAAAATGTGGAAAACAAGATTTAGCTGTTTTAAAATGGTGATTCTGTCAAAGCCACTCTGCGATTTTTTTTTTTCAGCTTAATGTCAATGCTCTCACCCTAAATAAAATCCCTTATATCACATCAGCTGGCAATGTCCATTATAAAGGCAAGTGACAGCAAGAGACTGTGTTGGCGTGATGAGTTCCGGCACATTTTATGCATGAAGTGACTCTTGTCTGGAAGGAGTGTAATGGAGCGCATGAGATTATTTCTTTATTTTGGATTAAGTTTTAAACAAGAAAGAAAAAACCCACTGTAGCAGTCGTGTTGTAGACAATGGCCGGGCTGATTTATTTGAGGTAATTTTTTGTGTCAGTTTGGAAACAGGTAGACATAAAGTCAATCCTAAAGCTTTAACCTTCTTGCAAAAACAAAACAAAAACAAAAATGAAAAAAAAAATCTGCCAGTTGGAAGCAAGAAGGAGCATGTTCTTAGAGTTCCACCAATTCCATTAAAGAGAACAGTTAAAAGAATTCCACAGTGTTCCGGCTTCTGTGTCCCACCTACTGTTGTTCACTAATTCAAATCCAGTTCAACATTTTACTTTAGCCAAAAAAGCACAAATGGTAAACGACGTGGTTTTCTTTTTTTAAATTTAAATTTAAATTTTGGTTGTTAGTTACTTTATTTCTAGATGGTCTGTTTTAGTTTTAGTTAGTGCAATATGTCAGATGTATTCATTTCCCTTCAGCATTAAACTGTCAAAGGAGTTCTACTTAATATCCGAAAATTATGTATATTAGCCTTGAGAAAAATGTTGGCACAGAATTAAACTGGACTCATCATACCCCAACAAAAGTTAGAATAGGAATCTATTATATAATATGGGGATCTTTAACAGGTTTTACTGGTTAGGTATCCAAAAGAGAATATATAATTTTAAATAAATAAGAAGTGTATATACATGCTATCATACATGGAGAGATGGAATGACCCAGATCGGTTTTAGGAAATTCCCCATTTCCCTGCTATTTATTGCAGTCATGGACATAACACAGATCTGTTATTATCACAAATGCTTCCAGCTAGTGGCAGCCACATGAACGTACTACCATATTTCTGTACTTTTTCAAAATTACATTGGAGCTGTCATCAAAGTACAGGACCGAGATGGCATTTAGTTTGGTTGGAGCACAACAAGGCTTGGGAACATGGTCAGGAAACATCAGGTGTACCTGGCAAAGAAAGAAGGAAAAAAAATGTGTCTTTTAGAGAAATGGGATAAACATTTTATTTACATCTTTAAGAATATGTTGTTTATATCACAACTGTTTGATGAGGGAATTCATCGCCTAACTCCTTTATACCCCATAGATGACTAGGCTCAGGTCTGATGATTGACAGGATGTATTCTCAATCAACAGTCACTAAGAATCAAACCAACAGTTCTAAGTATGGGAGGTGGGGCTTGAAATGCAGTTCATCAAATAAGGCAAGCTCTGGAAGGGATATTCAGCAGAATTTTTCTGAGAGAAAAGCATAACATTTTGTATTGCTGTGCTTACAATTGACCCAGGATCTTCTACATACACTACCAGTAACAGAGGTTATAGGCTCAAGTCAGTGAAGAGACTCTTGGACTACAGAAAGTCCTAAGTCTGCAAAATATTGTAATAGGATAGTTTAGCGAGACATCACAGACATTGTGCCAACATTTACTTTTCCATAGGAAAGATAAGCTAAAAACTACAATGAAATAAAATCTATATTTGTTTTGCCTGAACTCAGGAGCCTTTTCCTCCTACTGGGTTGTTATAGCCAACTGTGATATGAGGGTTTGTGCCCAGTCTTATTACATCCTGGTAGGCCATGTTCACTAGATATCCCTGAGAGGCTTATTTTTCCCTCTTCCTCTTTTTTTCTTTCTTTCTCTCTTCCTTTCTTTCTCCCTTTCTCTCTTTCTTCCTTTCTCTCTTTTGTTCATTTGTTCATTCATTCTTTTTTTCTTCTTTCTTTTTTTTTAAGGGAAACAGGAGGAGTGGATCTGAGAGAGAGGAGGTGGGGGAGGGGCTGTGAGGAGACAGGGGGGGAAACTGTGGTGCCCTGTAATGTGTGAGAGAATAAGAATTTTTTTTAAAAAAAAATCTAGTACCTGTTTGAGAGCAATGATTTCAACTCTTTTTTAGCAGACTGACTGGAGTTTAACATTATTTTCCTTTCCCTATACACTGTAGAAAACTGCCAAAAAGCAAGCTGAAACTGAAGCAAGGGATCCAGATAGTTCACAAATTGAATATCCATTCTCCTTAAGAGATTGAAAACATAGCTGTGTGGAAAAGTGAAATGCTTAAATAAAAGCTCAGGGCTCATTTTGATCACACTGGAAGTTTGCCTATAAGTTATAATAATTGAGCTAGAAGTCAGAATATGGCTCCCACCTACTCTGGCCCTTTCCCCAAAGGAGTTTATGGGAAGTCCCCATGTAGCCTTAAGGGATCTACAAAAGAGCAAACACAGCCTCTTAAAGTTTTGGCTTCACAGTGTCCTGGCTGAAAATGGTCTATGAGGCCTACGTGCGAGCAGAAACACAGAACAAATGAGTGATCCCACATGACCTTGAAATTTCCTAGGACCTCACAAAACTAAAAGTTGGAGGGCTTCTCCGGATTTCAGATGCAGCTTACATTCCTCAGCAGCTTCATCTCCCGTAACCCGCAAGGCATGATTGATAAGCCCCAGGTTTCAGTGGCCTTGGCAGCCTCAATGAGCAGCAACTCCAAACAAAATGGATTGCTCTTGAATGATTCTTCAAACGTATTAGTCACTAACATGTTCTTCCTTAACAAAAAGCATGCCTGTCTTGTTGCTCCACATGCTTCACAGAACAAATGCAAAAACATTTACAATACCAGAAACACAAAAGTCAAACTTGTCCATGAACTTGAGTTTTGTAATGATGTATTAATATAACAGGGCAATAACTGAGTCAGAGAACAGTCTTCCAATTTCACATCAAAATTTCTTTTGTTTTTTCCTTTAATACCACTTCTAGACTATAACCATAAAACAAAAAGACTTATTTATATATTTATAAGAAAAAATAAATAAGCAAAGAGGATAATTTGAAGAAGGATTTTTTTTTTTATTAGTATTCATGCTTAGCCTGAGGGAACTTTGATATATTGAATGTGTGTCTAAAGAAACAGAATTCTGTTTTCTTACTCAGGCATTATTATTTTACAAATGAAAACAAAAACAGATCAAGAATTTTTTGAGAAATCAAGTAGCATTGTTTTATAAGTTGTCTTGTTAAAGTTTCTATTGCTGCAATAGTGCATTGTGACCAAAGGCAACTTGGAGAAAAAAGAGATTATTCCATTTTACAACCTGTAATCCATCATCCAAGGAAATGAAATCAGGGCAGGAATCTGGAGGCAAGAGCTGAGGTAAGGGCCATAAAGAAATGCTGCCTTCTGGCTTGCCCATTATGCTTACTCAGTCTATCTCTTAGCACCCCATACCATTAGCCCAGAGGTGGCCCACCCACACTGAGCTGAACCCTCCCATATTGATCATCAATCAAGAAAATGCACCCTTCGTCACAGGCAATCTGACACAATTCTAGGTTGTGTCGCTTGTGTCAAGGTGACATAAAACTATTCAGCACATAAACTAAAAGTAGCTCTTCCTCCTCTCTGTCACTACATACATAGTGACCATACTGTCCCTTCAAAAGATGAATCAGCACCGTGCCTCACAATCTACCAGTAGAAATCTGAGTACAGCATCTTCTCAGAGCCTACCTGCTCCCCATTGCTCAAGGATACTAACCCATATTAAGGAGTATTTATGAGGAGCAGGCACATCTGACTTTAATTTTCCCCGGGGATTTACTTTATGCCTCACACACTATCATTAAAGTAGCCTATCTCATGAAAAGAACATTTTATATGTGGCTATCAAAATACTTTTTTTGCTTTCTTTCTTTTCCTCTCCCTGGTTTTATTTCTAAAAATTTTAATCAAATCCATGCTTACCCACCGTAGACGAGCACTCCAGGAAAGGCTAGACTACAGTATCTTAAAGTCAAGAGTGATCCCAGGAAATGAAAAGGATTTCCCAGGAAAATATACCATTGGTGGCTCCCCTGAGACCAGCTAACACGTACTTTGGGCCACCTGTGTAACACTTGCGAATGTACAGGGACAGGGGTAAAGGTGACAAATCAAGGAGCTGTAAAGGCACACTGGGAGGGCCAGACACATCAGCTGTAGAGACGACTGTGCTGTGATGAGCTTACAGACTAGTGCTGGGTTCATGGCAAGGCAGAGCAGGAAGCTCAGTCCAACGTAAGGGTCAGGCAAAGGAGGACTAAGTCTAAAAGAGAGAGATGACCTGGCAGACGAGTGTGAGAAGGGGCAGGGAGATGCCTCCTCCGTTGATAAAGTGTTTGCTCTGCAAGCGTGGAGACCTGAGTTTGATCCCACCCCGACCCCCAGCACTCAAGAGAAACAAACAAGCAAACAAGCTGGGCATGGGTCTGGAGAGGTGGCTCAGTGGTTAAGAGTGCACATTCCTCTGGCAGGAATTCAGTTCGCAGAACCATGATGAGAGGTTCACAACCACTCCAGGGGTATTGTAGAACATCTTCCCTGAGTAAAAATGAATCTTCAGAAGGAAAGTAATCGCAGGTAAACATCAAGGTATTTAAGGACTTGATATGTCTGTTTATATATTATATGATATTTATATGAATCCTTATTTAGAAACTAGCTACTCTGTCCATCAGCTTTCGAGCTCAAATGGATGAAGGGGAAAGGTAAAATTTTAAGGTCAAATGTAAATTCTGAGTTTGGAGCAGAGCTTCCTAAATAAGCCTCCCTCAAACAATAGCATCATTCTGCCATCAGCAAAACAACTCTACTTCTATCATGGCTTCCTGATTCTAAAACTATGTTCTCTTCTTCTTCTCCCAGATACATAATCACGGTTTTCATATTAACCCAGATACTAAATAGCAATTCTATAACATAATCTAGTGCACCTCCTAAGAGACTGCTGTTTTCCAGAGTCTATCCCATTGACACATCAAGATGCTTGGAGAGGCTGTGCATGTTCAATAGATGTAGTATAATCCCAGGTCACTGATTCAGTGTTCCTATCTCATGCACAAGAAGATGCTGAGCATACTAGAAATTAATCCTTTCTAAATATATGGAAGTATGGAAGAAGAAAGTAGGAAGGAAATTTTCCTTGAAAAAATAACAGAAAAGGAAAGGAAGTGAGGATATGGAAATATCAATAGAAATTATTCTATTACACATATATTATTTTCAGTGACTGTAATACAATATTAAAAACTTGCCTAAATAATTACATCAAAAGCTCTCGAATGAAGTTCATGCAGCTGTTAGTCAATGTTTCAGTAAAGAGTACTAATTAATTTACAGTTTAAAACCTCATCTAGTTAATCACCGTGCAGTAATAAAATCTATGCAGCATAGCAAAATTATTTAATTACTTCAGTTTTCCCAGCTGAATTTATACCAAATCTGAGACCAGGACTATTGATTTAAGTCAATCTTAATTTCTTACTATATCCATAATTGCTACTCCAGCTACAAGTTACAAAGGAATTTAAGAACTTGAGGTTGATAATTAAATTTTCTTTAAAGCAATTCTATACGGTGTTTGTATTATAAACCACCCTTTATCCCATAAGCTTAGAACATACCAGAGTCTGGACTATGGCATGGTTGGTGGCATTCATATGGGCATTAAGTGGAAACGAACATTCTCCATCACAGTAAAATGCAGCATACCCTTCTGGTGCTATGATCCAGTCCTAAAATGTACAAAAGCAAGAAAAATAGTCATCTAGATGAAAGGAAAGACAGATAATTCTTAAGCAGTACTCAAAGATACTCAACCTGAATAAGTTTCCTTTCTTAGTCCAACAATTATTCTAAAAGTTCCACTTCTCCTACATTTTTAAATTTTAGTTGAAATTTTCAACTAAAGTATAAATATTTTCACAAAAAAATTGTCCTTTCTAATTTCCCCCAAGAGGTTACTATATAAAACTTACTATACATTAATCATTCAGCATTTGAGAATAAAACTACGATCACAAAATAACGTTCTAAATATTGTTTAAACAGGGAATGATTAACTCTGGGTCATTCAAGTGAACCAGAAAATGTGGGGAGTGGATGAAGTCTTGAGGAAATCTGTGTTATTGACATAAGCACAGCCATGTCAAGGACCCCAGTGATTTATGGGAATGGCAAGGACTTCCCTAGGATGGGCTAGCGGAATGGCAAGACATTCCCTGTGTCAAGCTTAGAGGAATGGTAAGGCATCCCCAAGTTGAAGTATGAATGTTGACAACATGTGCAGAAAGTATCAACCACAGCTTCCTCCTCCAGGATGAATACAGGCTAAGACTGCTGCCCTCCAGAGACCCCTATCAGGATCAGTTAGCACACCTCCGTCTTGTTCGCCTGGATATAATAAGTTCTGAGTTTCCTGGCTGCTGCTATGTCTCCATCAAAGCACATGACCCACCCGATCCCAGCTTGTCTGTTTATACATCTGTCACTTCTTCATTCCAAAGCCCCTTAGGCCAAGACAGGTGGTATCCAGTGTAGGTCCTTGACAACAGGGAACACACATTGGTCATGCCAGGGAAAACTACAGAGGCAAGGGCAAGTGCATAAAGAAAGCAGCTCTGTAAGTAGGGTGGGTACCATGGGATGAGGAGAAAGAATCTGGAGGTAGACAGTTTGTGCTTTAAGGTGGATTCTGAGGAACTGTGAAGTAAGGTGAAAATGCTATCATGTTTAAACTATGTTGAGAAGGTATACCCAGACACTCCTACTGCGGAAAGAGAACTATGAGTCTTCAGACCCAAGGCAGAATTGCAGGATGTGGGTTGCAGAGAGGCTTAAGGAAAGTAAACTCACTCCTTGACAGTAAACTTTGTTTAGGGAAAGAGATCCAGATGGGGATGCTAATGGTCTTAACTCCTCTCCTGTTGGGGGGCAGTCTGATCCACAGAATCAAAATCAAATGTCAGAGAAAAGACCAGGAGGCCAGGGTTGGGAAATATCCCAGGGGTTATATTTCTGATATGGCTGGTAGTGGTGCCCATGCACATAAGTTCTGCCCAAAGAGGATCCTTCTGGATCTATGTATCCACCCAGCAGCTTGGTCACCTGTTTATATTAATGACTATGCATTTGTTGAGGACACTCCTTTAACAACATGAAGTCCCACTGGGCTCTATTCAACTATTTGGAGTGCTCAAATGTGTTTTTCCTTTATCATCCCCTTAGGGCATTCTTTTTAAAAAGACCTGGAGAGCCACCCTGCTATGGAATGGTACCCATGTTAAATGTGAAAAAATTAGAACCCCTAGAACTTGAGGCCTCCACAGTATATAATGGCTTCACCAAAGTAATGGTACACTATTTTGGCATTCATCCAATCTCCGGCTAGACATGGATCTTGTATGAAACTATGGAAATTGGTAGCTGTCACCAATCTTTTTAATATTATCAGTCAATTGCTGATCTCAGTGCACTCAGTATGAATAAGGGAGGGTTGCAGCCCTGAGATCAGACAAAATTTGATATGTCACATGGATTGCCAACACATATGTGTGACAGCAACTCTTATAATGAAAGCAAATAAAATTGGTAATTAATTAAAACCCACTTCCAGGGGTTTGAACACAATAGCAATATTGCAGATATGGCCCAATTATATTGGCATACCCTAGAAATCCAAAAGGCTTAGGGGCACATCGTCCCCACTGCTAATAAGAACTGTCTTTGATGAGCTTCAGAGTTTCAGTCACACTAACTTGTTAAAATGTCCCTTGTCAGGCAAAGTGGCTCTTTGTTCTTCCTTTCTGTCATCCTTACAGTCTGGTATTGAGCACTGCAACAAAACACCTTGGGACTCTGAACATCTAAGTAATAAGAAATGGGAGGCAAATGAAGTCTAGGGGGAATGCGTATTACTATCATGAACATGTCCTTGTCAAAGACTCCAGGACCTCAGACTCACAGGAATAGCAAGACCTTCCATTGGTATAAGTACAGATGTTGACAGTGTGTGCAGAAATCATCAGCTACAACTTCCTCCTCAAGGATAACTGCAGCTGGACTCAGCTCCCCTACAAAGACCACAACACACACACACACACACACACACACACACACGTATTAGCTAGCTCTGCCCTTCTTCATTCATGCTTCATATAATAAACGTGCTGAGTCTCTGGGCTGCTGCTGGTGTCTCTCCATCAGAGCACACAGTTCACCTGATCCCAACTTTTCCATAAGCACATCTGCCATTTTTTCATTGCCCTGTTGCCCTAGTCAGGTCAAATCAAAAGGCCATGCAGGCTTCAGTGGGAAAAGACATGGAGAACAGAATTGAGCTCGTCCTCATCCCTGCTTCATAACTCATTCCTACTGTCAAGGCTCTTGCGAGCTGATGAAGCTTTACCATCTCTTTGATCTCCTGTTTTTCTTTTCATCCTTATATTCATCTACAATCTTTTTAGATGAAATTAATCAAAGCAAAGTCCTGAATACTGTACAACTTTTAGGAAGTTAAAAAGTGTCTCATAATTTTCTCATTCCCAGAGAAACAAATATATATATGTATATATATATAATTATTCATAATAAAATTTTAATCATAAATTTTGACTTTCTTTGCAACAGAGGACACCATCACTCCATTGAAGGGCAACCTACAGAATGGGGAAAAGGCTTTACCAGCTGTGTATCTAACAGAGGATTAATATCTAGACTGTGTGAAGAACCAAAGCAATTAAACATTGAGAAAAAAAGAAAGAAAATAAACAACTGTGAACAATATCAGATATAATGATGACTAGCCTGCCAAGACATGCCCACAGGTGCAATAGTGGTTCTAATGTTCTAGGAATAACCAACCACTTTCCTATTGGATATGTCACATTCTAAAAGATGAAACTTACCTGGCTCCAGGGGAGAATTTACTGGTATAATGCTGCTAAATAGACACAGTGTTAACCAACTCCTAATGGTTTGTTATACCCATAGGCTACTGTACCTCTCGGTCCTCATCACAGAAGTTTATACTGCAGTCAACAGTGATTAACACAGACATCCATCCTAGACAAGAGACTACAGAATGATCAGCCCTAGATGGAATATATATACTACACCCACCTCCTTCCAAAGCTCACACGGTGGAAGTAGGAGCAGAAAGATATGAAAAGCCAGAGGCTGTGGGTGACTACAAACAGTGTCTTCTGGACACAATAGGGGAAAGACACACTTGTAGTAGTTGGGACAGCATGCACAAGACCCAAAGCCAGACCAAATCCCAGTGTGGAGAAGGGGACTGTGTATGTAATCCCACCCTAAAGAAGTTGCTATTAAAAGATTTGTGCAGCACAAATTGGTCTTGGTTTCTTTTTTAAGAAACGTAAAGTTGGAAGAGTAAGGAAGTGGGCTGGACCTGGGAAGGGTTAAGGAAGGAGAGTGAAATGTGATCAAAATATGCTAGATGAAAATTTCAAGAACTAATAAAATATTTAAAAATGAAAATACAATAGAAACAAATATATAGTTTCATGTTAATATTATTTTGTATCATTATTTTAATGTTGTGAATATAATACTATGAAGGTGGCTCATATATTGAGAATTTGTTGTAATACCAAAAGAAATCTGAAAACTTCATATTTAATTGTTTTCAGAGCTGTTAAAAATATTTTTTTAAATTTCCTTTTTACCTCATTTGTGAAGCATATTTTAAAAACTAATAAGTTTCAAGTGAAAGAAAACTATTCTTGCAAACCTGGTTTCAGATTAAAACTTTATAGTTGGAATTTCTCTTTCCTAAACAGAACTGTGATGGTAATGGAGCTAATGTAGGCATTTATAATAATCCAAACATGTATTTTATCTTCATAAAATTTAAAGTTCTAGAGATGCTGTGAAGAAGGCTCAGTACGTGAGAGCACTGACTGCGAAAGCACAGGGCCAGAGTTTGGATACCCAACACCCAGGTAAAAATCTGGGAGACAAGGGGAACAGGGTTGAGGGATGTCTGGTAATATGTTGGGCGTTTGATTTGTGCTTGCACAGAAGTTCACACATCTGCTGCAAGTCCCTACCACCAGTTGGTTTTTTAACAGGTCAGTAAAGAGCCACCAGCCAATGGCTGGGCAGGAGGACTAAGGTGGGACTTTTGGAATTCCTGGGAAAGAGATGCAGAGAGAGAAGAAACAGAATCACTATGAGGGGGTAGCCAGGATCAGACTAAAGAGCCCTATGACAAGTAAGAATCCAGGAAAGTGCTCCCCCAGTTGGGTCTGGGGTAGCAGAGATGAAATACAGATTTAGCAAGTATCAGCTCAGGAATATCAAAGGGGAGTGTGTCAGCCACATGGAGGTCCAGAGTGACCCAGTCATTGAGCTAGTAAGGCATATTAAAAATTACACTGCGCATGTGTGTCTTCTCATTCGCAAATCCAGAGAACTCTGGCGGGTGATGAGAAGTGTGATCTTCCACTGGGAGCTCAGAGCATTTTACCAATTTACCTCTACAGTCATATTTGCTTGTGATCCCAGGATTTTCTACGTTGTAGAAACAACATAGGAGAGACATGACAATCACTGGCCCTTCCTGGAAACCACCATAGCCCCAAAGACAATGCGCTCCAGACTCAGTTGAGAGATAACTATTTCAAAGAGTAAGGTGGAAAGTGATGGGACCAGACACATGATGATCTCTTCTAGCATTCACACATGCTCACAGACAAACACACGCATGTGTGGACATAAATAAACACATTGGTAAATGTTTATTATATATGCAGGGTATGGTGGCACATGCCTAGAGTCCTAGTACATGGGACACTGAAGCAGAAGAAGGAATCAAAGACATCTTGGTCTGCAGAGGGAGACTCGGATTCATGCAAAACAAAAGACTTGGGATATTTAAAGGACAGTATTGTTTTTATACGTTCTTAAAGGTTACATTTAAGAATGTTATAGTTCCCTAGATAGTTGTTAAACTCAATTCATTATGTTCCAATAAGGAAAAAATAATAAGGAAATGAAAATGATGTGTGTGGACCACATGCTGAATAGTCTTCAAAATGGTTATGGTATTGGAACAATTACTAACAAAGACTAGACTAAGGATTTTAGATAAACAGAAAAGAAGCATTCAAGTTTATTCAAGATTATGCAATCTTACCTGCCATCCTAGGTCTCGGAAACTCACATAGAGTTCATGCTTTTTGCAGGCTTGTTTCTGTTCACTGGTATTATAATCTACGGGGTTAAAGAAAAACAAAAACTCAGGTTTTAAACAAATGACTGCCCACTAGGCATAGAGGTATACAATTTCTGTTATGAGATTATATAGAGATAAGGTTTCTGGAAGAGATTGCATTTGAAGATGTAAAACAAGAACTTGACACGACTGAGAATTTTGGCTGTCGATCAATTTTCATGTGTAGAATGTAGATAATATTATTTGCTTTATTTCTGAAAAGATTTCTATTGCCACCTATACATCAGTCATAGACTGGTGCTGCCATTCACTGAGTTCTAACTTTAGCTGTGTGATCATTCATTAATTCAGTCCTACTATAGGGGTGCTTTATATAAATATGTGCTGCATGTTAATACAATATTTTCTGCATAGATAATTTCAAAGCAGATGCCAATGTCTTTGGAGATCTTACTTTAATAAGTGCTGTCAATATAAGACTCAAATGCATATTTACTTTAGGCATCTTCATCCATGGCTAATGGAAGTACCCAGGCAAAAAAATCAATCAGACAAATAGCTCGGGGAACCCACTCCCTTTTCTCTTCATTCTCACATTCAATCTGTCAGGAAGTCTCTCACACAACTTTCAAATAGATTTCAAACTCACTTTCTCACAGTCTCCCTCATTGCTCGTGGACCAAGCTACCATCACTAGCCAAGATTACTGCCATTTTATGAATGCACTCTTTCTCCCCTTACTACCCCTACAATAAAGTGCTAAGTGGGCTTTTTTCCAAGTTAATTATATATTTGTCTGAAAGAAGCATCACCAAACACGTGCTATCTGAAGAATGGATGCAGGCTTGCTGTGAGTTGGTCCCCTTACCTCTGTCATTCATTTCCAATAGTTCTCCCCCTCACCTTGTCCTACTCTTAACAACTACCTCCTCCTGTTACACACACCGTTGAATGTGGACCTCATTCAGGGCCCTGATGCTGCTGTTGCCTTTTCCTGGTATTTTCTTGCATGGACATCAGCACCACAAGTGCTGTATTGTTCAGTAATTTTCAAACACCATCTTCTGCAAAAGGGTTGTTCACTAACTAGCACATTTAATATTGTAACTCTGACGCCAATAGTCCCCATCTCTCTGATCACCTAAACAAGTGATTTATGCTTCACTTACACACTGTGACCTTCTTTGCCATTGGTTATTCATTACATGCATTACTTCTTATCTCTGTTCTCCTCCTAGCATAAATCTTCACCAAGTCAAAAAACCTGTTTAACTCTGGTTCATTGATGGATACCAACTACTAGAAATAGCAATTGATACATAATATGCACTTCATAAATATTTGGTGAATTAATGTATTTATTCCCTACAGTTTCTCATAAGTAATTTAAGACAGATATAGTATTTCTATTACATATTTTGCAATGTATTTATAAAAAACTTAAAATTTGTATAATTGTTTTAATAAATTAAATGTAAATGTAAAATTCGATTTTGCATCTGAAATATGGTAAAATGCATTTTAAATGTAAAACTTTACAAAACATTTTATGTTGCCTCTGGAATTCTCTCCCACTTTTTACAAATAACATTTTAAAATACTTGTATTATTTCCAATGTGAAAGAGGGAAATGAAAGAGAAATAGATAACTTTCTCCAAAGAAACTTTTTGTCACAATTTCACCTTCCAACTTAATGACTAAATTGCAAATAAAAGAATCTCCAACCAGAAACCAAATGGTGACTCTGTTATCTTTATAATTATTTCACATGACTATTTGTTTGATAACGGGTTAGAAAATGAGGTAGTAGAAATATTACATATTTCTTATGTAATAGTTGAATAAATATATATGAATAGTGAGAAATAAAGAAAATTTTGTTTTAGTTTCTGTCCTCTCATTTTCAGAGAAACTTTTACCTTAATCTTAATAATACAATAGTTTTATTCAGGCAGTGAATAAGTATGTTTTTAACCATAAATATAAAATGAATATATTACATACACACATTTATGGATAGACAGACAGGCAGATAGATAGATAGATAGATAGATAGATAGATAGATAGATAGATAGATAGATAATAGACAGACAGACAGAAATATAGATAGATGATAAATATAAACTACATGTATGGTTATTAAAATTCCATGTTTATAAAAAAGAAAATAAATAAAATTTAAAAGCCCAAATATTTCATTAATATAGTTTCATAAAGACTGTGATATATATGTACATATATGTATACACATATGTATAATATTACATAAAGGTAATGAGCAATTAAATTTATAATGGATTCTTGTTCCAAGAGTCTGATGTCATGCAGAGTTATACCTGTATGCTTATACTGTCAGAAATAAAAATTAATAGGCACTGAGTGAAGTAAATACTTTACCCAAATCAGCAAAATCTGTAGTTAAGTTCACTCTCAATAGTTGGCAGAGTAAGCTGCAGGAAGAAGGACTAGGAAATGATGTTTATAGCTTTAAAAATATCTACTGGCAGTCCTTAGGAGATTAAATAAAATGGACATAGTTCTGCTGTTGATGTACAAGTCTACAGATGAAGTCATGTGCCCGGCCCCAGTATGCTCAGAGATTGCCAGGAATCTTGATCTTCTCCTGGGGCTCCTTAACCCACTTTATAAATCACCAGGCCCAGACCCTTCAGGCCAGGCCACACTGCATGAAGGCACATGCAACATATCTATGTTCCCCTTTACAACTTCTCCCAGTTCTCATCACCATGAGCTATTTGTGCCAGGTCCCTCTCCAGGCTCAGCCAGGCCCACACATCCTGTGCATAGGGCAAGCCTGGTGAGTCTGACTGGCCCTATCCTGCCTGTACATTACTTAATTTTAAGACCTACACCTGAACTCACAAGAAGAGCCTGACCCAACCTGATGAGACTAAAATATATCTTTCCAAGGCTCCAGGTTCAAACCAGGTGGCACATCCTAAACCCCAGCCTGGCCTGCTGTGTCCACATCAAATACACAAGCAGCAAAAGATCACATGACTAGATCTCATATTAAAAATAATATTAAGCATAAAGACACCACCACCACCACTCCACCAAAAAAATCCACAAATCCTATAGAAATGTTCTCCAGTGAGAATTATAGATGAACACCAGGATACAGAATTTTTTTAAAAAAGTCATAAACTTTGTCAAAAAAATGAGGACTTTAAAGAAGACACAAACAGCTCAGAAAAATTATAAAGAATAAACTCAAAGTGAGAAAGTATTTGGTGGATTTGCAAGAAAACACAAACATAAGTCTGAATGAAATGACTGAATTCATTGGAGAGAAACCATTGTCAAGAACTTAAGCTGAAATGAAGTTGTAATTGAGAAACTAAATCACTCAACTAGAAAAGTCAAGGGATTCCACTAGTAGAATGGGTCAAGTAGAAGACAGGTTAGGACTTGAAGATAAGTAGAGGAACTAGAACAAACTAGCAGAGAATTTAATTTTTTAAGCACATGAAAGGAACATGCTGAAAATGTGAAATGCCAACAAAAGACAAAATCTTCAAATTATAGGTGAGGGAAAATAATCACAGGTCAATGGCAAAAACCAGATCTTCAATAAGATCATAGAACACGTCCATAAACTAAGGAAAAGCATATTCACAGAGATGCAAGAAGTATACAGAACCCCAACAGGCATGCCAGAGAGGACCCTATGGTAAATCATAGTTATCACTAAATACACAGAAAGAAAGAACGATTCTTGAAAGTTGCAAAAGAAAGAACACAAATTGCATATAGAGGAAAATTCCACTAGAAAAAACAGTGGAAACTTTGGAACCCAGAAGAACCTGAAGCAATGTATTCCAAGATCTAAACATCACAACTGTCAGTCAAGATTACTGTGCCCAGAAAAACTATGTGCCAGAGTTGAAGGAAAAAGAAAAGCTTTCCATGATCCAAATGGGCTAAGATATTCATAACCATCAGACAACTATAAGTAAAATATGGAAAGAAGTATTTTGGACAGAAGTAAGGAGTAAGCAAAACCAAGAGACTTTCGAAATTCCTTTAATTACTCAGACACAAAGTGTGACTACAACCAGCAAAAAACCAAAAAAACAAAAACAAAAAAAAAAAACAAAAACAAAAAACAAACAAGATGACTACAACCAACACATAGCTTTCAATAATAACTTTAAATATTAATGGCCTTAACTCTCCAATCAAAAGGCAATGGCTATTTGAATGGATTTTTAAAACGTTACCTTTCTGTTATCTCCAAGAAACTCAGGTTTAAAGATAGCTATCACCCGGAAGTGAAAGGATAGAAAGAAGAATTCCATACAAAAAGAACAGGAGTCAAACAAGTACTGCTCTCCTAATGCCTCAAGAACTAGACTACAAATGGAAATACGTCTGAGTAGATAGACAAGGACACTTCATTCTACTTAAGGGAACAATTGATCAAGAAGACCTTGCAATCCTAAATATATATATATGCACCAAGCTCTGGTGAAAACAATTTCATTTACAGAATTTACTACTGGGATTAAAGAAACAGATTAACATCAAACTATTAATAGGAGGTGATTTTAATATCCCACTTTCTCCAGTAGATAGATCATCTGGATGAAAAATAACAGAAACATCATAATTAAATGGCATACATAAAATGGAATTAGCAGATATCTACAGAATATTCCACCCTAAACCCAGTGATGTGTGTGTGGGTGTGTGTGGGTGTGTTTATACACACAAAAATATTCATGCCAGGCAGTTGTAGCACACCTTTAATCCCAGCACTTGGGAGACAGAGGCAGGTGGATTTCTGAGTTTGAAGTCAGCCTGATCTACAGAGTGAGTTTTAGAAGAGCCAAGGTTACACAGAGAAACCCTGTCTCAATAAATAAATAAATAAATAAAAAATAAATAAATAAATAAATATTCAGCAGGTCATGGAAGTTTCTGTAATAAAAAGTATATTCTGAGACAGAAAATAAATTGTTAAAAATTCAGAAATTTTGAAATAACTCCCTGTATCCTATATTGATCATAATGTAATAAAATTTGAAGTGGACAGTAAGCAAATCTCTAGTTAGTGCACAAACCCCTGGAAATGCCATTTGTGTTGTTACAGGGATACTTGGCTAGACGGAACTAAGAAAACCTTCCAGGTAGCTGTTAATTTATTAGTTACTGTTTTGTGTCACAAATTTTCTCCCCTCCAAAGCACATCTATCCCTATATAAACAAAAGCAGCACTCTGGGTCAGGTTTACACATTCCTCTGTGGTGCTTTTTTGACCCCCGAGTTTCTTTTGTTCAGGTTATCAGACAGACATGTGACACTATGGAACCAGGAACCTCAGATGAGAAACATGCAACATTTGTCTTTCTGAGTCTGGCTTACCGCATTCAGTAAAAAAAATTTTCTAGTTCTAGCCATTGCCTGACTTTCTGACTGGGATGATGTAAAATCTCAAGTGGCTTTAACTTGCATTTATTTGATTGCTTTTATGTTTGACTCCTTTTCTGACCCATCCATACAAACTCTGAGTAAATATGATCAACGGTCACCTAGTGTTCATATCCAAAACTACACAACTAGTAAGTGATGTAGTTAGTATTAATGGATAGACAATAGAAAACTAAATGTGCCAATAAAGAGATAGGGCTAACTAAAGACATACTGGATGTGCCAGAGTAATTGCTTGGGAAAGATTTCTAAAATCTTTCACAATTCACAGAATAATCAATTTTAAATGATTTTTAAATAAGAAATATTAAATGTTAATTTCTATACAGGTCATCTAGATTAGTAGCATTGCAGGATTTTCCTTTTTTAACTTTTCATTGGTTCTTTTTACATAATGCACCCCAATCTCACTCATCTACTCCTGTCCTCCTACCCACTCTTCACCCTTGCAACCTCCCCCTACAGACAAAAAAAAAATCTCATTGAAGCAGCTGTAGTATGTCACAGTGTGTCCCACAGTGTACCCTTTTGTACACATGTCTTTGCTTGCTAACACTCATTGCATTGACTCATTGGTCTGGTACAAGGCTTCTGCTACCCTATCAATACCTCTCTGGGACTCCTCAGGGATATCCTACTGTTGCCGTATGTTATGGAGTACCCTGTAGTTTTGGATCTGTAGGAACAGCCCCTTCATGCACTCCAGTAGTTCATCAGTAGATGTTGGGGTTGCCAATTCAAAGACCTGGATCTGGGTCTGAGAGTTAACTGAGCTGGTCAGCCTGCTGGTTCTCCCTCTCATGCCCCAAGGGCTTGCTCATCAACATTCAGGGGCAGCTCTGCTGGGCTGACCAGATGAGGTGCTGGGCCTGCTCTCCCAAGTGCTGAGGCAGGTGAGTGATAAGGCCAGGTCTCCTGCTCTGATGTCTTTGGGATCAGCTTTCCTCCCTGTCATTGGTAGCAAGGGGCAAGGGAGGGACATGTCTCCCTCACCCAAGTCACCACATGGCAGACAAGTGACACACTCACACCTTCAAGGCTGGCTTACCCGCACTGTGGGACTTTCATTACAGTATTAATTTTAGAGACTTCATTCAGAAACAAGCAAAATGTTCATTTAAAATTATATGATTACGCTAATTCTATTTTTATTAAAAATGCTGTGACAGTTCAAAAGAATCAGGTCATTTTACTAGGAACATGACCAAATCACATCTAAAATACATAAAATGTATCATTTATGATGTTTTCCTGGTGATATATTATAAAGCATCCCTAGATGATTTAATTGATTCTAGTCTCTTGTTTGGATTGATATGTTTTAAAAGCTATGTTTCCATTGTATATTAAACAAGAGGTAATGTTTATTGGATTTGAGAATACATGCAGAATGTTTGAATTAGGATTAACTGTGTGAGAGAATGACCCCGAGACACCATCAAGGCTTTAGGTAGGACCACCACATGACCAGATCCACTTTCAAGGACTCTTAGTACTAAGTATGTGGTAAAATGTTTTCCAGAGTTCTGGCATGAGCTGAGACTTGGCATATTTCCTGTTAGCTTTCACAGACTCTTAATACTCTGCTGTTTGGAGCACTTTATGTAACTCTTGAAACAACATCATGGTCCATGAGTTCCTTGAAAACGTTATCAACCGAAAGCCTCTGTACCCTCAAGAGTGGCTGGCTTAAAACGTAGCTCTTGTCTTTTCGTCTTTTCTCTACCATTCAAATTTCAAAACAAAAAATTAAAAAAAGAAATTTATTGTGCATGGTCAATATGACATTACCTCTATCTTTTATAGGATCCTTGTTCAACCTTCTCACAGCCAAAGGTCCTGAGACTGGCAATCTCTGAAAACTCTGAAAGCAATGATTCTACAAATATTCATTTGCTTTTGGAAGTTAGTTTTCCAGGTGCAATCATAAGCATTTGGTGGGCACGTACCTTATTTTAGATGCTCTTCTTGGCTCTCCTGTAGAATTATGTACAGGACAGGGAACATTGAGTAGTTCTAAGGAAGGACTCTCACTTTTCCCCTTTGCCCTCCCTTCCTTTTTCTCCCTCCCTCCCTTCATGCCTTCTTTTCATCATCCCTCTTTGCTTCTCTACTCCCTTCCTCCCTCCCCCTTGTTTTTATGTTTTTACACAATCTTTAGAGAATTCAGGTTGGCTTGGAATTCTGGATTTCTAGCCTCAACCTCATAAGTAATGGGATTATACAAGCACCTCACCGTGCCCAGTATAAGACTCTTTGAAACAAGACAAAAGTGAACTAAGTCAAAATGGCCTGTCCTGGATTTTGATTCTCCTATGCCTAGTGCTTTTTCAGACTTCCAATATTTTATGAGATGCATTTAAAACTGCAAATTGACAAACCTCTATCATTACTTTCTTTAACCTGCCTCTACAGTGCTTTAGCCGGGGAGCCTTGGTTCTATCATTTATTATAAAAACCTGCTACTATTATGGCATCTATTATTTATATTTGGATAATTTTACATTTTCCCTGGCATTTCAAGCCTCCCGAGTATCAAGTGTTCTGTTTATATTACCTTTCCCTCTCTTTCAACCCCACCTTTTAGCCCAAATCCTAGGAGGCTTTTCCAGTCTGCTTGATTATTACCTATTGAAAGGTTAAGTCTCACAGAAAACCGGCTACTTTCTTATTATCAAAATATGAATGAGCTTCAAAACCATCTACCACATATTTTACAGAGATGCTTGCCAAGGACAAACTTTGCAAAAAAAGAAATATTAGTCTATATTATAATAAGCACATACACTAAACGTGTTGGGAAACTGGTGAAAAGGCCCCTGCCTGCTGCTCCATATGTTTTATTCATCGATGGTTATAGAAGGACATTTGTTACTTTGTGGTCAAGAAGAGAAGATAAATAGAGTTGGTCCACAGGGAAAAGGACTTTGATGATTCTGGTTGCTGGAACCTTCTGCCAGAGTAATTATAAGCTTGAATAATAAGAGCATGGCTGTCCTTTGTGCTTTCCAGTTTCCTCAAAAATTATTGACTATTCTACTCAGTTTTAGAAAACTCCTTTCTTTATGCACAGTGCTACATTAAGTCAAAAATATTTCAGTCAAATTCAGAAACCATATATATATATGTGTGTGTGTGTGTGTGTGTGTGTGTATGTGTACATATATACACATAAATACATATATAAACTTTGACAAGGTAGCCTTTGCAAGGAAAGGGGGCTTAGATTATTTTTCTCCATTTTCATATTTAGAGACTATAGTTTTTGCCAAGCTAAATATTTTGTGAGGGTCCTTAACGAAGTAGTATAAAACTACCATTATTCTTCAATAGAACTCTCTTTGAAAGATTCATTTTATATACATAGCATTTAATTCAGCAAAATGTAGTACCATATGTAATTATCTACTGTTGCTTCTGTTTCTAGACATACCAAATGAATTTCTGCCTAACATGATTCATCTGGCAACTACACTTTAGGAGGGTGAATGAATTCCACCTTTTAAGAAACTCAGGCTCTAGGAGATTTGTTACATTGAAGTAACACCAAAAAATGAAGATTTTAAAAATATTATTAAGAACTATTTGAAATTAGATTCCTAATTTGCTGAAATACTGTTGGTGAGAGTCACAGCTATTCTCTCTATCTGCTCATCCATTGTGCCTTGTAAAATACTGTACATATACAGTGGCTGTAAACATAAAATCATATACATCAGGAAACATGTGCTAGGATATGGAAATAGGTTCTTTTAATAATGTAGACATCAGTTCCATCTTGTATGAAACATGCTCGTAGCCTAGACTAACCAAGGTCCTTCTTGACAAAATGTATGTAGCTAAGTCACAGGCAACTGCCTACTTTCTGATCAGCAGTGCTTTTTATCTCCTCTTCCAGCCAAAAGGGGATTAAATTAAAAATCAAAGTAGATTGCTATCATCCGCCCATCTGTAAGGTTTCGCTGAAAAGTTTTATGTATGTGTAAGATTGGATAGGCCAGGTCTCAGCCCACCCGTAATAATGTGCCTTCATGTGTGGAAAGATTCCGTTCAAACACATCCTGACTGTCCAACAGTCTGCCCTGTTCCTGTTTCTCCAAAGAGCTACACGATTCACACCTAAACACGAAAGAAAGAACTGTATGCTGTATTCACCTGGTTGACTATTCCTTGAGGAAGTCAGCCGGCAAGCTGTGTCATTTCGTGTTGGCTAGACTTTGTTGACTTAGCCATTTCATAACTTTATTACTGCCAGCTTGATTTTAATTTGAATGGAATCTTTCAACACATGAAGGCACATCATAGTTATTTTTAAATGAATTACTGAGTGATTCACTGGTGAAACATTCTGGGGATGCTAGAAACATCGCTTAGATGATTTAATGTACCAAATGGAGGTATATGCAGCTGGCAAATTTATTGTGGCAACTTGACTTGCAACATGTGACCCAATAATTCTCAGAACAAAACTGTCATGCTCATTCTATCTTACCTCCAGCACTGGGCATCCTGGAGGGGTCCTGATGAGAGCTGGATTTATTGCGGTTTTGATTTTTCCGTTTGCTGGCTGCTCTCACAGATCGAAGAAGTACCTCGCTTGCCTTGAAGAAGGCCACCATGAACGGCTGTTTTGACTGAGGCCCATGTCTTCCCACAAGACCAGCAGATTTTACATTAATGCTGCGTCCTAGAACATAATGTATAAACATGTGGTTTATGAGAAAGATAAAGCAGTGTGAATGAGCTCTGTAGTACTTTGAAAAGGAGAAAACAATTTAAGCATTATCAGAATGTTTTCTTTACAGACTTTATAAACTAAGGATTGGATTCTCATAAACCTTGATATTTATGATTAAATAAATATTTAGGCATCTGTGTCTGTCTTGTCCCTCCACCACAGCATAGAACACATAGAGGCACACCAGGTGACATCCCATGGCTGCTCTCATTCACTTACACTTTTTCGGAATTCAAGGAAAGTAATAGACTTGCTTATCCATCAGTCTAGAAATTTCCACATCAAATATAGTTTCCAAAGTCAAATCTGGGCTTTTCTGCATTAAAGGTCCTATAATTTTTATTTCTCTAACTGATAAAGATTGAATGCCTTAGGGGGCTTTCTACTTCTTCCAGCTAGTTTCAGCCTTTCTCGGGTAAATCAGTACCACTAGCCTTTCCCCCTCACTTCTGGCCAATGTCATGAAACTTTCCAAAGTTATTTACTCTACCACTAGCATTATTCCTGTCATTCTGGGAGACTGTTGGAAATACAGCCTGTTGTGAACTCCGTTCTCATTGTAAAATGTATTTGAACAAACGTGGAATTTTTTTAACTTTCTATTGATTCTTCACATCATGCACCCCAATTTCACTCATCTCCCCATTGTTTCATACCCATCCTCCACCTTTATAACCTCCCCACAAAAAGAAAACAAAATAGATAGATAGATAGATAGATAGATAGATAGATAGATAGATAGATAGATAGACAGACAGATAGATAGATATAAGCACCTCACTCTAGATGCTACTGTATGTCATTGTGTCACATAGTATGCTCTTTATCCATGCATCTTGCAAACATTCATTGCAATGAGTCATTGGCTTGGTTTAAGGCTTTCTGACTTCTGCTACACCATCAATACCACATCTTCACCAGGACTCCTCTTGGATATCCTGTTGTTGTCCTATGTCATGGAGATCTTGCAGCTTTGTATCTGCAGGAGAGGCCCCTTCACATGCTTCAGCAGTTCATAGATGGAGCAGATGTTGGGGTGGGCCTGGATCTTGGCCAAGGTGGTAGCTGAGTTGGTCAACCTGCCAGCTCTCCCACACCCACACCACCAGGGTATGTTCTCCCACATTTCCCAGATGAGGGGCTGGACAGGCACTCAGGAGAGCAGCCCTGGATCTCGCCTGGGCAGTGTTGGAGAGCTGGCCTCAGTAATGTGGAAATTTCTAAATTACTCTCCCAGCAAATTTCCATAAACTGAAAGTTGCCTGAGATTTCAGAAGACTCAAATGAAGTCTGGTGATTCACAATACAAAGAAGGAAGTTCTACATTAGCTTAGAAATGTCTGCTTGATTTACATTTAGTTTATATCTTAGACCCTTGTTAATATGTACATGTGGCTACACACCAGAGAACGAGGGAGAAACCAGAATGTATTATAAGTCAGGGTGTCCTAGGCTCTAGAAACTGGGGTGACTTAAACTGCCTTTGCCGTGGAGTAGCGATAATATTTATAATTGTACCAGTATGTTTGGAGTACTTCATTTGAGCATACTGTATAATTTTCTGGGTGCTTCCTGTGCATTATTTAAATATGGTCTCACAAACACTATAGGAGTTAGTTAACTACTATGCTCCCAATTTAAAGTAATTGTCACTTTAAATTATATGTTTATATAATATATAACTAGATGATATATATAATATATATGTAGTTAGTATATATTCTATACTTATGTACACAAAGAAAACCATTGATTGGTTTCTAGTTCTATGGAAATCACCCAAAAAGAGGGTGAACTATTTCGTTTTCTGCTGTAGCTTTCTATGGAAATTACTCAGACTTATTGCAGTTACTAGTCTAGATATGAAGTTACTGATCCTGTAAGAGTAATATATAACACGGCTTGAAATATGTGCATGATTGACTCTGGCTTGCCCCTTGAGAAATGTGCATGTTTTCTTAAAATATTTATTCAGCCAAGACTACGAAGCAACCTCCACTACAAGGTCCACCAGAAGACCCAACCAACACGAGAATAAAGAAAAGGGAAGCAAATCCCTAAGATGGTATCAGTGGCCTTTGACCAAATAAGCCCTTGTTTGTAACAGAGTATATTTTGACAATATAAACATGGATTTTGTTTTGTTTTGTTTTGTTTTGTTTTTGTGCATGTGAATTGTACCGAGAGAATTTCTACCATCAAAAAATAAGTGTGTTGTAAGAGTTCATGCAGCTGTTGTGAGGGACAGAGAGGGTGTGTATGTGTGTATATGTGAATGCACACATACATGGTCCTTCACGTGTTATGATGCTACCTCTTAAAAGAAAGTTTGCACCAATCCAAGCATCATGGGTCTCATCAACAACTGTCCTGTACCAGAGAGGAGTTGTCTCACAAGCCCCTCCGCAGTCATTCCTACCAAGAGAAGGCTTACAAATAAGCCAAGCAGTAAACCTTAAACAAATAAGCATACAAGTTTTCCTTTCAAATGCAAACTTATGGTGGCTCTGTGCCAGAGTGTATATACCTCTTAGAAAAACTTTATCATTGGCATAAATGAAAGAGGCAGTTTGATTTGTGGTTAGAGTAGTTTCCATTTTACTTCCACTGTAACAAATGTATTAATTCAGCTCAGACTTCCTCCTTCTGGCAGCCCTTGTGCCGTAAAAAGAGAAATTAGAAGTTCCAGCCAAATACCATACCTTGAACTGACCCACTTCAATACATAAACACTTTTACAACGTGTTTATTCAGGTGGAGCCCTTGAAATCGGTTAAGAGTTTCCAGCAACAGAGAGCTCCTCAAAAGAAAAGAAAATGCAAACTGAGAAACTTGACTGCTGTGGAATAGAACTGGCAATCTGTTCTTCATTTTTTTTGTCCTGTTTTGAAATATAACATAAAAAAGTATTTGTTGAAACTTTTACTTTGATATTTTAACGAAGTGTTAATTTAACAGTAGCTAGACTTTACTTGTATATGTTGATGACTGCAGGGACCATTTTTAAAATATGATCTTTCTGATTCTGAAACAGGTTACTGTAAAGGACTTCACAGTGGAAAAATTGGTTTTCTAGTCATTACAAAAGGCATTGACTTTTATAATTAAAAAAGCACTTAACTCCACATTCCAAGTTTCCTTCAGTTTGCAACGCTTCTTTCTCTTTTCTTAATTCTAAAGATTCTCAGTATTTTTGGTTTTAGCTATAGAGAAATAAATCTGCTTTAAAGATTTATGTTCTGAAATTTGTAAAGATATGTGTTGCAAATAACAGTTTTCTTGAGATTTGATGAGGAAGATACTGTATACGAAGCCAAATATTTCTTCAATTCAATGTGAGTTCCCTTTAAAATAACTTTGATATTAATAAATTTCTTCTTGATATCTTATTTATTTCAACAGTGAAATAACAATTAAGATTTTGTACATTCATGCTTGCTCAGTTACTCTTGGTCTTGAACTATATTATAAAAGCATTATCTATTTGACATATTCGTCTAATTAATATATGCCTACATTGATTATGTTGGTTAAACCTTTTGAATTATTTATCAGCTATTTTCATTAAACATGCAGAGAGGATCATAGAATATATTACATGTAATAAAGATAGTGGAAAAATTTAAATTTATTTCATTTTTAATTTTATGATTAAATTTATAATATATGTTAGGTGTTGGAAATATGAAATAGATGGAGCCTAAAGCATTACCATTTAGGAAAACTGTGTTTTTATATTACCAAAGCTCTTCAAAGCTGCCCTTGTTTGTAGTAATTTCCAAGTTAGAAAAATAGACACAATGACTGAAAACAGATTGAATATGTAATGAAAATTAAATTAGGATGTGAAATTAAGTGATCATTAACATAGGGAAGGTAAAGATGTTAGCCTGAATCCACAGTTGGGCACATTAGGACTCATACATATCATGCAATAGCAAGAGCTTAACAGGTTCAATCAAACAGGGATACATTTGGACAAAGGAACAGTCTACAGAATGGAAAAAAAATTTACCAACTACACGTATGATAGTGTAATGATATCCAAATTATATAAGTAACTTGCCAAACTATATAGCAAGAAAACAAATAAACCAGTTTGGAAAATGGATAAAGATCTAAACAGAATTCTACATGAGGAAAATTCAAATGGCTGAGAAACATTTTTAAAGTGTTCAATATCCTTAGCCACCAGGGTAATAGAAATCAAAACTCCCTGAGATTCCATCTTACCCCTAACAGAATGGCTAAGTTGACCTGGTGCCTACACAGAGTCTTCACCCCTGTGTTCTAGCTTCTTTGGACAGGGAAGTATTCTGCACGCTACCAAAGGTAGAACATAAACACTAACCCTACTACAAACCCTTTGATCTACAATGGTTTCCTGCCTGCAAGATATGTTAGTGAAATGATGGTACAACACTGAGGGAATAACAAGCCAATATCTGATTTAACTTAAGGCGTGCTCAAACCTGTACTCAACACTGCTTGAGTAACCAAGACCCTGAGACGGGATAACCCAGGGGCCTAGATTAAAACCAAATGCCACTGTCTAAAAAGTGATTGGGGAGGACTCCTAATGACATTCTGCTATAATTACAAATCGGTGTCTTGTTCAGTCATTATCAAAGAAGCTCCCTCCTGCAAGAGATGGGAACAAACACAAGACCCACAACCACACAGCAGAGAAGGGAACCTTGGAACACTCAACCCAAAACAGGATGTTCCCAGCAAACCCATCCCTTGGAAGCACAGAGATTCCTATGGAAGAGGAGACAAAAGGAGTGTAAGAGCCAGGGAGATGGAGAACACTAAGGAAACCAGGCTCTCTAAATCAGCATGACTGAATTACATACGAACTCAACAGAGACTGAGGCAGCATTCACAGGGCCTGCAGGGCTCTGCACCAGATGGGGTCCTAGAGCTGAAAGAAGATGACACAGGCCTACATCCCAAACCCAGAAGCAACGTCCAATTGATAACCATTTGCAAATAAAAATGTTAGTTTCCTCTAAGGGGAGACTGACTCACTAGGGAGACAAACTATGCTTGAGTGCAGGGAGCATGCCCAACTTTAGATGGTCAACAGGAAACAAACAGAGGCATCTTCGGAGACTCCTGTCTCCAAATGTCACAGTGTCTCACAATGTCATGTCAGGGCTTTTCCTGTTGAAAACAATATGATTTTACTTATATACTTTCTCTTATCTCATTTTACTCTGCAGTATATATTTGCATATTTATCATGGCTTCCAGATTTTCTGAGATTCCTGAGTGTGATTCCTCAGATTCCTGAGATTCTGTTTCTCATGCCTTCTCTTGGGCTTTCTTACTTCTGGCTGTTTGTTTTGTCCTATTCCAATGTGTTAATTTTTTTGTTTTATCTAATTTTAATTTATTTTATTAGTATCCCTTAGAAGCCCATTTGTTTTCTAATGAGAGACAGAAGGGGGAGGATCTGGATAGCAGGGGAGATGGGAAAGAGTTGGGAGTAGAGGAAGGGGAAACCATAATCGGGATATATTATGTGAAGAAAAAGCATTTACTTTCGATAAGAGGATGGGGGGGTGAGCTATTTAGAGCAAGGTACTAAAGACGATAAAGACGAAGTGACTTTTGAGTCTGTAAGTCAGAGTTGTCTCTAGCTCTATTACAATCAATTCACCTCTAATCCTAGAAACAAAGAGAAAATACAGCGAGCCTTTTAAGTCTAAGTTTTTGTAAAACATTAGGAGCTACTCCTACTTTGGGATTTGATTATCAGAGTGGCACAGTACAGAAAATATATTCTCCCTGTGTGAGAGAGATGGCAGCAACAGAATGGGGTCTAAATCAGTATCAGAATCAGAGTCAGCAGAGACTTCAAAGAATCATAGGAGCTCTCTAAGTTAATAGACCTGCAATCAGAAGACATTAGCAGTCCTGTACTAATGCAAGAGATAATGCTAAGGGAGAAAAATAACTCCCTCGTAAAATACGGTGTAGTAAAGCTATGTACTGGACAGGGGCAGAAATGCAATGAGAGGATGACGGGAGACAAAGAACTTGGTTGTGAGGAGTTGTTCAAGTTTAGATACATGTGTGCTCTCCCACATGTGAGGAAGAGGGGGAGAGAGGTGAAGAGGGTTGAAGGCTTGCAGAAAAATGTGGCAGCCTTCCAGTGTTCTCCCTAAAGGCTTCTAGAGACAAAGGGATGCCATTTGTGAAGAAAACACTCAGCTGATGTTTAAGAAAATATTTGGGTTATAAAGCACAGTAATTAGTTTTTTTAAAAGATATAAGAGCCTAGAATTTTATGCTGGCACTGGTATTATCTTTTTGCCTATAGAATAAAGAATGCCCAATCAATCTCTGTATGCAAAAAGGAATCCTTTTCTAACCTTAAAATTGTTGTGCGGGTCCCAGGTGATAAAAAGAAAGGAGAAATTGTTAGCATATACATGGGCATTTTTCATTGCTTTATTAATTACAGTATAGGCAAAAAAAAATAGTATAAAGGTGTCTACTAAAGAATGGATTATTGCCCTCAAATAGAAATCATAAGAAAAATAAATGAGACTGAACTCCACTCTATTAAATTTTGTTCTGTAATAGAGAATGGAGATTTAAGATTTCAGTTTCTACCACTCCAACCTTACTGGTTTGAATAAACACTGAGAACAGAGGGTTAGGGCAAATTCGCCAAGAATCCAGCTGAGACTATTTCAGATTTACCATAGCAGAGAAGTTAGACCACTGTACTGTACCAAAAGCCTATCCTAAACTTCCTGCCTTGCATTTCTAGATGATTCCTTCTGGAAGAAATATAAAATCAAACATGTTTAATGCTTTCAAAACAGGGTTATTGAAGATATTCTGACAGAAAGCAGAGTCGAACCGATACACTGCTAAGTGCTTCTAAAACAGTGCGTTTCATTTCCCTGGAGGATACGCAATCTGAAAAGCATTCATTTAAGAATTTATCAGAGTGTAAGTGTTGATATCACGATAAGACATTAGGATAAATTCTTTAAGCCTTCCTATAAACCTATTGCTGCTGACTGACTAACCCAGAACACCTGTGATGGAATATGAACAAATTAAGTTCCCTTTCTTTGACGCAAGACATACAACACCCATTACTGCTGACTACCCAGAAAGCAAATCAGTCCTCAGTTTTACATTGACATGTCTACATGATCTCACTTACATTCAGCCTGCAGTTAAGTTTGACTCTAGTATGCGTAAGTCATGGATTCAATAACTCTAAAATACACTTGGATTTTGCACTATTTGAAAACCAATTATTTTAAATGTACAGAGTTTTCTGCCTACCATATATACTAAATCATGCTCATATTGCATTTTAAGCACTTTAGTCAAGATATAATTTTATTTACTTGAATTCCATACATACTTAAAGTCAGTGTGGCCTTAAATTATGAATCTTCTAATTTAGCTCCAGATTTCAACTTTGATGAATATATGCGTAGCTTGGATTGTAAAGCAGAAAGGCAGACCTACTTCTAGATACAAGCATACAAACTTCTAATTCTCCAAACGTAATTTAACATGGCTCCTCAAGTTTTCACATGAGTCACACTTACTCATAAATTCAAACACAAACAAAAAAGGCTTAGATTTTAAACTCTTTTGATGTTACTGGAACCTGGAAGGTAAGCAGTATTTTGAATTTTTTTTTAACTTTAGATCACACAGTTAGGTTTTTCTTTTAACAATTCTTCATATTTTGGTTAATATGTAAAGTGTAAGAATAATGCCTTTCCTGAAACTTTGGGCTATCATCTTAAGAGTGACATTTAAAGGAGCGATTTTAAACTAAGCATTCTCCTTTGTGTGTTATACATTTCTAATTGTATGACATTTTTAAATATGTCCAAAACAAAAGAAGGAATGAATGGACTAATATACCAAACAGGTGTAGGACTCTGTTACTGATAAATTAGGGTTAAACGACCTCTCAAGGGGCTGGAGAAACAACTTGGTGGTTCAGATTTCTTTCTGTTACCATGAGGACCAGAGTTCGGAACCTCTCAGTACTTATTTAACAAGTAGAATATCTGACAAATGTCTGTAACTCCACTCCTGGGGGATCCAATTACCTCTTTTGTCATTTTTACATGTACCTGAGCAGGTAACACACACACAGACACACATGCACACATAGACACAGAAGCACATACACACATTTTCAAATACGCATAATACAGAAGTCTCAAAAAATATTCACAAGCATGTCCTGACATACCTATATGTCCTGAGAGCTGGAAATTGTCTGTGATTAATAAATATGGCAGCTGGATGTTGACTATAGTTGTGCATGCCTTTAATCCCAGAACTCTAGGGAGTTAGAGGCAGGCAGACTTCTGTAAGTCCAAGGCTAGTCTGTTTTATATAGTGAGTTCCAGGACATCCAGAGCTACATAGTGAGACTTTATCTCAAAAAGGAAATGAAGGAGGAAGGAAAGAAGGAAGGAGGAGGAAAGGAAGAGAAAGGTAGCGAGATAGAAGACTGAGTACGGAGATGAATAACTAACACTAAAGAACTTTGAAAATGCTGGATGAAAACCTATTACTATAGACAGGCCTTAAAAATCTGCACATACCCGTGCACATGCACACACAGACACACACACACACATGTATGCATGCATCATTCACATATGAGTATTAATGGAGTCATCCTATTAACAGGGGACAATGCTTACCCAAGACAAGACAAGCAACCAAATAAAAATCTTATGCCAAGTATATGTTACTTCTTTTCAGTTGTTTGTCAGTGAAGTCCCACAGACCATCCCTCCCAAAAATTACAAGCTATTGCTATTTCTCTCGGTTAACTTCCAGAACGTGATGGCAAGACCCTATGAAGAAATCTATATGAAGAAACTAAATAGTTGAGTCATGGCATATGAAGAAATCAAGCTGGTACTGACTCCAGCTGTTCCTACTGGCTAATTTTTGATGAGCTGGGAAATACTATGTATGTTATCAGCGTGGTCAAGTTATCAACAGTTTAATCAGTTTCTAATCCTGGGAACTACAACCACAAATAGTGTGGTAAAATATGCCTTTTGGTTCAATAGTGGCCTAAGACCTGCACAGCACCAAACCAAACTCCCAGCATGCATAGGGGAGGGACTCACAAAGGTCCACACAGAGCTGAGGATCTATTAGCAACTGATGGCTGATGGAGTTAGGAGAAGTCAGTTTTCTTCAAGGGCACAGCCCCTGGTTCACTGGATGGTCCTACACCCATACAGACATCACTAAGTGGACTAAGTAGGTTTAAAAAATATATAAAGTATATAAAATTGAGAGGAAAAGTACTGAGGATGAAAGGATGGGAACTTGAGAGGAGAGAAAGAGCTATAGATCAAAATGGATTGTATACAATTATTTGAAAATCGATCATCAATAGGAGGAGAGGACCTCGGCCCTGTGAAGGTTCTGTGCTCCAGTGTAGGGGA
>NW_022196906.1:70494111-70514288 GCF_008632895.1 Mastomys coucha | reverse complement strand
TTTGGAGGGGAAACTGAGAATGGAGAAATTCGCATGTAAATAAAGAAAATATCTAAAATTAAAAAAAAGAAAGAAAACAATAAAAAAATCAAAAATATATCTCTTATATATAAATCTCTTATGTAATACCTCTAGAACAAATAGGTATTACGTAAGAAAGAAAGAAAGAAAGAAAGAAAGAAAGAAAGAAAGAAAGAAAGAGAGAGAGAGAGAGAGAGAAAGAGAGGAAGAAAGAAAGAAAGAAAGAAAGAAAGAAAGAAAGAAAGAAAGAAAGAAAGAAAGAAAGGAAGGAAGGAAGGAGGAGAGAGAGAAAGAAAGAAAGAGAGAGAAAGAAAGAAAGAGAGAAAAAGAAAAGGAAGAAAGAAAGAAAGAGAGAAAAGGAAAAGAAGGAAGAAAGAAAGAAAGAAAGAAAGAAAGAAAGAAAGAAAGAAAGAAAGAAAGAAAGAAGGAAGGAAAGAGACAGACAGACCATACTGGTGCTTGGCTGTAATCTTAGCATTTGGAAGACTAAGGCAGAAGACTTACTGAAGGACTCTCTTAACAGGTCTGAACATGGCAAACATGTCTCTGATGGGTTTTGCCCTTTATTCTTCTTCCTTTTGCTAAACTGATAAGATGGTATTCCTAAAGCTAGCCCCCAAGATCCATTCCCTTATTTGGCCACTGATTCAATCCTGAGACAAAAACACCATGATCCAACAATCAAAATTCATTATTTGGCTAAAACATCCAACCAGGATTTACCAATTCACCCTAGCACAGACTCCCCCTATTCTCCTAAACTTGATGCCACATGGCAGAGAGATGCTGGTGGGGGTGAGGAGAGGGGGTGAGTACCCTCTCAGAGGTGGGGGAATGGGGTGAAGAACTTGTGGGGGAATGGAAAGGGGACAATTTTTGGAATGTAAATAAATAAAATGATTTAATGAAAAACAAACCCACTCGGCGGCGGGGGGGGGGGGACACTTCTGCTTCTTGCTGTCTGCCTTTGCGCAATCCAGAGGCCCCACCATGACTTGCCCCTCTAGGGTAATAAATCTCCCTTGTGCTGAGAATTTGGTGTCTGGGTATGTCTTGTATTGACTTGGGGCTGGGGGTGGAGGAGCAAACCAAGCCCCTCCTTACATTTGCTATGAGCCGAGGCCAACTGTATAGCTGGTATCACACCAGCAAGTGCTACATAGCAAGCCTCTGTCTCACACAACAAAAGTAATTATAAAATAGAGAAAGGGGACTCTTAAGGAAGGGAGTAGGGTGTAAATACAAAGAAGATAAGATGAGGGCAAAAAAAAAAATGGTTGGTAGGAATTCAAAGTGGTATAGCCACTCCGGACACTGTATAAAGAATCCTCAAAAAGCTGAAAACAAATCTAGTGAATGACCTAGCTGTGACACTACTTTGCATATGCCCAAAGCACTCCACAAATGCTAATCTATCCAAAATATCAAGAAAATAGAAGCAACCTAAAAATAAAGTCCTTCAACAGAAAAACATAGTATGAAAACATAATACATATACACAACAGAATACTGCTCAGTAATAAAGAAAATTAAATCATGACATTAACAGGCAAATGAATAGAACTAGAAAAGGGGGTAGTTTCTTTCCCGTTTATTTATTTATTTATTTATCCACTTTACATCCTGATTGCAGGTCCCCTTCTCCTCCCAGTTTCCCCTTCACATGGCCCCTCTGCCATCCCCCTTCACCTCTAAGAAAGGGGAGGTGCCTCCCTGGGAAAATAATTTGGACCAAGGTAACTCAGATCAAGAAAGGCAAATGCCACATTTTTTTTTCTTTTTTTTCCTTAGATATTTTCTTTATTTACATTTCAAATGTTCTCCCCTTTCCTGGTTTCCCCTCTGAAAAAAATATCCTATTCCCTCTCCTCTCCCTCTGCTCACCAACTCACCCTCTCCTACTTCCTGGCCCTGGCATTCCCTTACACTGGGGCATAGAACCTTCACAGGGCCAAGGCCTTTTCCTCCCATTGATGACCGACTAGGCCATCCTATGGTACATATGCAGCTGGAGCCATGAGTCCCACCATGTGTACTCTTTGGTTGGTGGTTTAGTCCCTGGGAGCTCTGGGGGTACTAGTTAGTTCATATTGTTCGTCCTAAGGGGCTGCAAATCCTTCAGCTCCTTGGGTCCTTTCTCTAGCTCCTTCACTGGAGACCCTGTGCTCAGAAGTAGAGGCTATGAGCCTCCACTTCTGTATTAGTCAGGCACTGGAAGAGCCTCTCAAGAGACAGCTACATCATGCTCTTGTCAGTCAGCACTTGCTGGCATCCACAAAATTCTTTCATCTATGGGTCATAGCTTCAAATCTTGAGATGTGAGTATAAAACCTAAAGTGACCAGAGCAGTCAATAAGGCAGAAGGAAGCATGGAAGGAGCAGCCTAGTGATGGAACTAGCCAGATCTAGGTGGGAGGATAGGGGAGCACAAAAATGAAGAGGACCGTCTTTAATTGGAGAGGAAGAAGGGAAGTCAATAAATACAGAAGGAGAGGGAGAGAGGAGGGACACAAAATCCTTAGGTAATCCTTATTTTATATTTATCTAAAATTTATATTTATACATATAAATGTGTATTATATTAATAAATAATATTATACATGTATAATGAAGTTATGCCACATACTTGTGCTGATAAAGTTCCACACAAGAACTAACAACAACAACAACAACAAAAGTACTAGGCATGAGAAACTTCCTTTTAAGTTGATTAGAATAGCCTAAGAGACTCCAAAAATGTACTCTATTTCTATGTCCCTTGGTTGCTCCCAGAGGGTGAAGGTATGTGTCTATCGTTGGAGACGCCACTTAGGATGTAAGGCTCAGAAGATCTGAAATGGATCTGAACTGAAAGCTTCCTCCCTAAGGTTTAGGTCTACCTTTTACAATGTCAGATGGCGCTCTGCAGGCTGCCAAGCTGCAATCATGCAAAAGTCCTATCAATCGTGATGCCTATGAACCACAATGATAACTAGGCCACCGTGATATACTCAAAGGTGCAATAGTGGCACTCATATCTTGGCAGTAACCAACAGCTGTCTAATCGGACTTAAGGCCTCCTCAACAAAAGAGAAATTTTGCCTGGTACTGGAAACCTAGGCAACTACCCAGGGTTAGTAAGATTATGAAGCTTAGAGACAAAGCTGTTACTGCTCCTTTACTAAACCAGGATAGTTTCTAGCTGTGTTCTAATTATCCTCATACTCTCAGGTAAGGGTAGCTCTTACCTCTCATCAAAAAAAAAAAAAAAAAAAAAAAAAATTCTTCTCTTTGCATTACACAGAGACCATTACAGAAATCTACAACTGGTAATAATACAGAGATCAACAGATTTGAAGGTGCCCAGGCTCAGTGGATAAATCTACCAAACTATTCATACATCAGTGAATGTTGCAGAACAAAGGGAGTGAAGATTGTAAGAGCCAGAAGACCAGGAATTCATGGTAAGTTTGTGTCTCCTAGAAATTATAGGAAAGCTACATGTATGACACCACAACAGTACATCTGCCTAAGAAAGACCTGAACAAAGACAAAACTAACATACAATGCTATCACAAAAGGGGAAACTACAACCAGACCTGTCCCAAGCAAAGAACTTCAGGCAACTAAAGACAATTGCAAGCGAGAGAGTTAGTGCTCCCCAGGAATTAGCCCCCTAGCTGGTTCCCAATATCACCTGGTCAGTCCTGAAATTGTATACATACAAGCAACACAAATCTGACTCAGCAGATTTTATTTACATATTTACATATACATAAGGATGCTAACCAAGGGGACAGTGATATTGACTTTGAGAAGGAGTGGGGAAATGACACAAGAAAGTTTGGAAGGAGGAATTGCCAAGACCTGCACACCTTTGGGATTGACCTGGCAAAGAAGAACCAACAGATGCATAGATGAGAAAACTGGAATTGAGCGGTTGTACACTCTAATAGAGATGCACTAGCTTCCAGACACTTACTGCATTTCTAATGTACAGCTAAACAAGGAGGCAGATTTGCTACATGCAGCTGAAGAAGGAGGTGAGCTAGTGGTACTCCTTGTATAGATAGTCCTCTTTGCATGTACTGTTTTTAGCCAAAAGTTCCCCATTCGTCAGTATCCATACTTGGATTGGGGAAGGCCTTGCCATTCTCTCCCCAACCCTCTACCCCAGTCTGACCTAGGGGAAGTCTTGCCATTTCTATGAGTCTGACTCATTGGTGGGCTTAACATGTGTCAACAATACTCATTCATACAAGGGAGGATACAAGGGAGGATATCAGCATGGAGCGTTTGGTTGAAGGGGAGAAATGATATAATTATATGTTGATTCAAATTTTTTAATTAAAAACTACATCGTTACAATTCCAAGCAATATAAAGCTTTTTAAGAAACTCACTTTCCTCTGTGACTGGAGCACATTCAGAGGAGAGAAGCATGAAGGGGAAGGAGTTTTCGCCAAAGCTTACTTCTATCTCTAAACACTTTGCATTAGAGTATCTGGTGCCTTCATTTTGAGATGTGATGGGGACTGGAAAAAGAAGTCCGTGCGTGTGAGCAGAAACATTGGCAAGGAACCGGGATATGGCCGGAAACAGAATTCTTGAGAACCAAAGCTCAGGAGACCCTAGGAAAGGAAGACCTGGGGAAAGAAAGGCTGAGACACACAGAAGAGTAGAGACAGAGGTCGGTGTCCAGTGTGGATGCTTTGCAGCAAATTCAAACATTTTACAGTCTGGAGGGCAGGGCTGGGGTGTTAGAAAAACAAGTACGTCCTCTTCCACAGGCTCAGCCTGAAATGAGAGTGCACCGCCTCCCGTATGGCAAGCCAACCAAATGCTTCTTCCTTGGCCCCAGTTTTCATCTGATGGAAATATGAATCTCAGACCAAAAAACTGCAGTTTATCTCCACAAAAGCTCTTAGTTTTTAATAGCTCTTGTCTTTATATATCCTATTCCCCTGGGGCCCTACGAGCCTTGCAGACATCATTCCTCTCACACCCCAGGCTAGCATTTTGTCTTACTGCCCTCATTTATTTTAAGAAAGCAGAATCATTCTTTTCACTAAACCATAAGAAGAATGAATTAGTTTTAGTCTTCTTTCCAATTACGTGACTTTTTATACTGAAAAAAAAAAAAAAGTATTACACTGAGAAAAAAATTTTCCCTAAAAAGAATAGGAGATGTAGATAAAGCTGTGGTAAACTGCAGACTAGCAGGAATCTACCAAAAGTCTCTAAATTCTCGGTGAGTTTTCGTTTCCATACAGAAATGCTTTTAAAATTGAAATTTGTTTATTTATTTATTTTCGCATGTGTCAGCCATTAAGATTTGCCTAATGCTTGGTGTTTGGTTTGCACAGTGACAACGGCCTTGGAAAAGCACTCAATGCAGTGATGGCAAAGTTGTGAGTGTCTCAAGAGAGCATCGCTTTGTGCTCACTTATCCAGAACTCTTTTATCATGGAGAACAGTGTACTTCATTAAAGATTTGACCTGATTTGACCTTAATTTTACATTCTGTACATGATCATGAGCTGCTTATACTACCATGATAATAGAAAATCGATAAAATATTTTAACAATAAGAAACTAAACTAAGTGAGGAGAACAGACACCAAATGCCTAAATAATAAGTGTCCGCATTAAACTTCTCCCCCTCCCCAATACTGATGTAAGACACTTGGGGCCAGATATAGGGATGCATTCCTGTGATCCAGCATTCAGGGCTGCACCAAAGCATGCGAGCTGCTTTCAGTTGGACGCCAACCTGAACTATACAGCAAGGTGCTCTCTCCAGCACAAACAAGTAAGCAAACAGAAACATATTTAGAAGCCACTTCTTTGATTTCTTTCATACATGTGAAGTAACAAAATATAACAAGCATTTCTCTTAGAAAAAAAAATGCAAACTTTTGTTGACAATTTTCCTATGCTCAGTCAACTTAATAAAACAAGAGCAACAGCTATCCAGGATTGTAGGCAGGTTACACCTGTTGCTTAACAAGCATCTCCATATCTACCCCTCACAAAGCAATAGTTGCATCTTTTTAAATTATTAAAATAAGACTCAAAGAGTGAACAGATTTCAAAATAATAAATTAATTCTTTGAAATTTTCAACCATGTGTACAAGGTAGGGTGATTATAGTCACTTTCTTCTGCAGATCCCTCCAACTCTCCTCCTCAGATATATTTATCATATCTCCTTTCTAACACCATGTCCTCCTTCTAAATTGATTATTAGTAATTAATTGTTATAATTCACCCACTGAATCTGATTGATGCTAATGACACATACATAATGGTATATCCTCCACTTAGGCATGGACATCCTGCCAGCAATCACACTCCTAAGGTAAAGGGATTCTCCCTGCCTCAGCAGCCATCATTATCGATAGCTGTGGGTGGGGAGCAGGGTCCTATTTTAAGAGCACTTTCAACTCTACCATAGTGTTTTCCCTGCTTGATGCTAGTAATTTATTATGGTTGATGTTTTTTCTCTCAAGTCTCTCTATAAAAATACTTCCCACACTGAGAATAACAAGAACAACTCTTGTCACAGTCGATCAATGGCACATGTAGTAGAGCTATCAAAAACAACCACATTTATAATTCAGAAATAGCCAGTCCTATAAAGGCAGATTTTTTCCCCAAGTATCTATTTCACAGAAATGAAGACATCACTCTATAGAGAAAATAATAGCCCTTCACAAGGGCGGGGGATGTTATGTGTGAGCTTCCAATCACCATTGCCTGCTCTAAATATTAATAATCATGCTATTGACTTCCATTGTTGGCTTTTAGTTTCTCACTATTTTGAGAGTTTTCCCATTGACCTTGTGAACCTACAGCAGGCTGTAGGTTGAACTCAGCAACACAAAAACCCTGAAAAGTCCCCTGACTTCTGATGAATTTTTCCTTTCTTCTTCCCAGTGTGCTGTCTATAAGCATGCGGATAACAGCACTGTCGTTAATTTATAATTTACTTTGGAATCTTAGGTATCATCAGGAAGTTAACCTCAGATAAAGAATACAGATGTCATGTGGTATCTTGTATAAGTATTTCACAGGATTTGTGATGATGGTGTTACTGGGAAGGATATTTTCCCCTCAGAACTTCAGTAGAGCCATGGTGAAGAGCCCAAAACGAGGCCATGAGAAGCATGGAAAGATCTGACATATTGTTTGTCGAGCATGTTGCTCCATAGCGACTTTTTTGAATTTACGGAAAAATAAAAATCAAAATATAGATTTAGCAGAATTCTTTCATATCCATTTTCATTAAATGGAAGCTTTAACATGAAGACATGGCCTGGAGAGGTGGCTCGGTGGTTTAGAATACCAAATGTTCTTCCAGAAGACTCAGGTTCAATACCTAGCACCCAATGTCTCACAAATATCTGTAACTACAGTCGTCTCGCCTCTTCTTGCCTCAGTGGGCACAAGGAATGCCTGTGGGGCAGTCATAAATGCAGAAAACACACAAATACAGACACACATATGATAAACAAATTTTAATAGTGAACTGTACGTTTCAACAATTTTGTTTTAAATCCACCAGTACTAAGTAACAATTTATCTTTAAATTTCTACTCTTAAATCTATTTGTATGTATGTTCTTGAGTTGTAATGCTAAACTTTGGGTTAAGTAAATGAGGATTATAATATAGCCCTCATTCAATTATAAATATATTATAAATTAAAGCATAATACTTTGCTTTTAAAAACTAGTTGTTAAATTATATGAACAGGATAAAATAGCTAGAGATGTTCCCTTTTTTGGCTTGTCCAATTATTTTGTTTTGTTTCTTTTTATATGTCTCATGTGGTCCAGCAGGCCTCACTGCACAGATGGAGATGACTTCGAATGTCTGGTTCTCCTGTCTCCATCTCCCAAATGCTGCTGTTACAGGTATGTACTTTCATACACAGCAACTTCACAACTTTAATAGACTACTGAAATATATTCTATCCCCTCTAATCACAATGGATACATCTACAAAACACTTCCACACCTAAGTCTCAGGGAATTGTAAGAGCCAGAGGATCAGGGAGTTTGCTATATAATTCTATCTCCTAATAATGTCAGCAGCTACACTCATAAAGCCTCATGAACATGACTACTCACTGTGAGCTGAACAAGGACGACACCAATGAACATTAAGAATGGGGGAAAGCCCCAGAAGACTAAACCCTACACAAAGAATGACAGACAACTGAGGTAAGCTGGGAGTGGCAGAGGAGGTCTTCCTCAAGGAAGAGAACACTAATGGCTGCCCAGTGCCAAGTGATCAGTCTTAGAAACATACATACAAATAACATTGTATTAACTGAGCAAATTCTATTTACAAATATGCATATATATACATGTAAGATTATGCATGCAATAGCAATTAATGAAAGAAGAGGCCATGAAGGAGAGTGAAGAGGGATGTATGGGAGGTTTGAAGGTAGGAAAGGGAAGGGTAAAATGTAATTATAACCTCAAAATTTAAAAAGTAAGTTATTTTCTATTTAGAAATATTATAATTATACATAAATAAAACAGACCACAAATACAGTATATTTTACAAGTATTGGGTAACAAAAAGAATACATAGCAAAACCAAAGATTTTTTAAAATTTGAATATTTGTCAATGATATTGTTCAGAATATGAGGTTTTCAAATCAGCAATTCTGCTAAGGGAATAAAAATATCCAGGCATGCTGACCAGTAAAAACAGAATTTTCTTTTCAACATTTTTGGGGAAAACATTTTCTGATATGTTACTTTCTCAAACATAATCTTGGTAGCCAAGATCCCAACACCAGGGATGTCACTGTCCACCTCTTCACTTGGGTGTTGGGAGGATGGAAGGTGAGAGAGGGGACAGGATAGACTCAAGGTTGACTTTTTGTGGCAAGATAATGAGCTTTAGAAACTGCATGTTGGACCACCTTCAGAGTTGCTTTCACTGGATAGACCACAAGCGTATTTATTGGTATGTTACATGAATGTGAGAGAGTGGAATCTATAAAATGAAAGAATTGATAAACTGAACTTCATTAGGATAAAAATTCCTCTCCTGTCGAGGTAATGATAGACATCTTACAGACATGGAGGAAATGTGAAAGGACTATCATCCAGAATTCATAAATAACCTCCTTAAAAGTCAACAAGGAAAGAATATAAGCCAGGAGTAGAGCTATATACTGCAACCCAGCACGCTAGACATGAAAACAGGAAGATCGGAAAGTGAAGGACACTGTGAGGAACAGTCAGAGTCTTTGTCTCAAAAAAGAAAATAAATGGGCCAGTGACTTAGCAGACACTATACCAAAGAGGGCATTCAGATAGCATATGAAGAGATATTCACATCCAATGCCATCAAGATATGCACACTTATTAGAATAGCCAAAGTCAGAAGAAGAACATTTATGCTGTATTTGTGGGGATAAAGAATTGTACAACCCCTTTGGAAAAAGTCTGGTAAATTCTTACAAAATAATTTGTTAGGTAATAAGGATTGAACATAGGCCTTCAGGCAATGCTATCACGAAGCTATATGCACAGCTTATTTGTATTTATTTGTGTTTATTTTATACAAGGATTATCTGAGCTTTCCTAGTCAGTCTTGAGCTTTCAACACAGTCCAGGCAATCCTTGAACTTACCATAGTAATTCCTTAGCATTCTAAGTGGCTATAATCACAGGCCTGTGGCACCAAATGCATCTCAAAGCTAACCATGCTTTTACTACATGATGCTACAAACCTTGGCATCGAGTTAAAAATGTATGCCTGCACAAAAATGAAAAATATTTATGGATACTGTATTAAATGTGTCAAGTTGAAGTTGGAAGCAACCATGATATGCTTCATTAGATGAGTGGATAAATAGGCTATAGTATATCCAGATGGTAGAATAATATTCAAGATTACAGAGAAATGAGATATCAACCAATGAAAGTACATGGAGAAAACTTAAATGCATGATCCTATATGAAATAAGCTACACTAAAAAGATTATATCCTGCATGATACTAATTATGCTACGTTCCCAAGAAGGTATACAGGGGTGGAATTTAGAACTTAACAACTGTCTTAGACTATGGAGTGCCTGGGTAGAGCACAGCCTCTGGAGTCAGAGTAAAACACTCTCTGAGAACAGAATGGAAGATTCAGATCATTGTGAGATTTTCTCAAATCCATAGGTTACAAACTAAACAAGAGACTTAATGTAATCTGTAGATAAATATTAATCGTTAGGATCCTCAACAGTAATAAATGTGCCAACCTAGAAGGGATGTCTCAAAAGAAACAATAAGATTATGGTGTTTTAGGAGAATGGTAATAGTAGGTTCTCTTCTAGCATTATATGTCTTCTCCTGTCACTGGTACTTGTCTGGGTTTATAATACCAGGCACGGATTCCCTCTCGTTGAACAAGACTTAAATCCAACTAGACTACCATTGTTTACTCCCAAGGCAGAAGTGCCAGTACTGCGCCCTTGTGGAAATCTTCCCAGTCCATTCACTTTAGTGATTTCTTGGTTTTACATCTGGATAGGACTGTTGGTTGCTTTATGTAAGTATGTTATCCATATTTGTTCTGTCTTCTGCTACTAAACATTCTGAGACCTAATTCTCAGGAATCAGGTTTCTGGTCAGTTCCAGCTCTATTCCTTTAAGCTGCTTCTGAAGTGCATGGAGCCTTCAGCAATAAAGTCTTATCTGCAAGTTCTGAGAGACAACCGAGGGCAATGGCAATATCCTATATTGAACTGGAGGCCTCCTGAACCTCTTTTGCAGCAGATGGAGACCATTACAAAGATCCACAACTGGTCAAATGCACCATGGGATGCCCAACCCCAAATGATACATCTACTGTCCAACCCCCACACCTAAGACTTAGAGAAAATCTTGGTGAAAGATGAGAAAGATTGCAAAAGCCAGAGAACCAGGGTTCCTGCTGCAAGGTAGTTTCTCAGCTATAACAGGGATGCTGCATCCATGAGCTCTTCACACTATAGCTGTCTAAACAAGACCTACATGACAACATCACCAGAAAACAAGGCAACAAAGAACGGGCAAACTTAAAAAAGCCCTACTCCTGGATGAGGCATTCAGTGGCTGCTAAGAGGGAAAATCAGTTTTCTTCAACTATGTGCCCTGATAAGTTACCCAATCCGAAATAGTCACCCTATACCTTTGTATGTACCAGCAACACTAAACTGATCAGTAAGTTGTATGTTGTGAGTATGCGTACATACACATACATGTGTATGTATGCGTGTGTGTGAGAGAGAGAGAAAGAGAGAGAGAGAGAAAATTAATGAAAAATGTGAAAGGTAGATGAGGGGAAAATTGTAGTAAGGAGAAAGAGGGGTGAAAATTATGTAAATATATCACTCATGCATGAAATTCTCAAAAAAATAAAACCTTTAAATTAAAAAAGAAAATAAATCAATCATAAAACATTATTCAGCAGCACGGAAATGAGAGAAAGAGAGGCTCATTATCAAATTCATAATAAGTTAAATTTGGCTTTATTTAATGTTGGAGTGAATGACTGACAAGAAAAATATTTTTCTTCTAATTTATGAATTTAGAAAATCATGACTATATGAAACTGAAAGAAATATTGAAGTACTTTAATTTTGAAAAGGAAAACACACCAGGAATGCTGTCATTTTGCAAGGAACAAATCATAATGGGGGAGGTATAAAAACTCAGAGGACATTCTCCTGTAGTGGGTATTTCAATAGCATTGTTTTATTAGAAAATTATAAACTGTATGGGTTTTTATTTCAGTTTGGATCTTATACAAGAGAGCTATAAAGTACACAGCTGAAAATGAGAGAAGCTAGCTCTGAAAATGGCTTTGGTCAATGGGCAAGATTCTTATTGTTCCTACAACTAAGTATCTGCACATGCAGAGGGGACTAACAAATGGGATTTCAAAAACCTGATTTTAGAAGTTCAACGTAATGCTTACCATTAGTAAGATCCTGGCTAATGTTAAGTTTTTATGAATATCATTAACATGATTTCAGCTAACCACTCCCACTTTTATTTAAATATTCATTTTAGATGAATTAAGAGTCTGGTAAGACTCTATATGGGTAAAAATATTTGCTGCCAAACCTGAGGGTCCACTCAGTGGAAAGAGAACAGATTCTTGTAAGCTGTCCTATGACTCCACACTTGCAACGTGACAGACACACCCTGACACCACACACACAAACGGAAGAAATAAATTAACGTAATGATTTTAAATAAATTAAAAGTACTTTTGAAAGGTAAAACCTTCATTTGCTTTGTAGGATTAAAAACTATGGAGTATTGGCACAGAAGAACAATTGATGTCAGTATGAGCTATGACCAGAATGAGAACAAAGGGAAGCAGAGATGTATAAAGAACAAAAATGCAATTTGCTAGAACAAGCTCAAGAACAAAGCATGTATAGTTGATGAAGGTCACAATGTATTGTTTGGCTGGACAATGCAAAAATTTAACACTAACCATCATGTTTGTTTAAATAGTCATGAGAGTCTAAAGGCATACTGAGATTTGGTCATCCTTGTGTAGTGGGCAGAAGGCAACTGAGACAAAAATGAGAAATCTCTACTCTCTGATAAGCTCTAAGATATTATCCCACTTACAAAACCTTGTGGTCTCAACTTACATGGCTTTAGAAAGCTAAAATATACAGACTTCAAACCCCAGAGGAAATCTCAATCATATTTATTTTTTTGGTATAAATCTTGCCATTTTTACCATGAATGTATGTGGGTTTTTCTCATTGGAGAATTTTACATATATTAATATTAAAATGACCAACATATTTGTGTTCTTTGATTGCCTTTTAACAACAGCTTAATTTTCAAAACTTTATAAATCATGATAAACCATGCTCTAATGTCTTTTAAGTGATATAAGAATATGACACAAACAGAAACTACTCAGAAATATGAAAATGTCTACACTGAATTTGATGACTTGCTTTGACAAATGAATGCTTTCCTAGGGCCCTACAAAGTAAAAGAATATTACACTGATGAATGCTGTAAAGTTTCTCTGGAAATGTTAACAATCTCAGATTCTCAATTACAAAATACCTGTGCGATCTCTTACGTCCCTACTTGAGAATGTGTATTGGCTTGATATTTCTCCTCTACAGTGCAAGCAAAATTGAGTGACGATTCTTCCTTCCTTTGTCTCCACCAATGTCTCCATCTTTGATTTACACAAGAAAATATTTTGACTTGTGGGCATAACGCGGCCCGTTTTAAGATGATGGGTGTCTATGCACAACATGCTTTCTGCGTACTGTACTGAAGCGAGTGTGTTGTCTACAGAGTAAGCTCAGGCTACTCTTAGGTGGCTCAGGTTACAGTTGGCTTGTTATCTGATATGATGTTAGAAAGTTCCTGAGTGCTGATATTCTGTGATACAGCAGTTTACATTGCAACTAAAGGTCAACTAAATGGAAAGTGTCTCCAGGTAACAGGTAGTTCATTACATAGCGGAACAATCCCATAGTCATTAGCTGTCATTTTTTCAGACATTTTTTTTTCTTGTATTTGGGCCTTAAAATCTGCTTGGTTCACATATTAATTTAATTTCTGGATTATAACGAAAACAACTACTTTTGCCTATGCATTCTTTCTTAAAGTACTGAAAGATAAACCTTCTTCAAATATCCTCTTCACTTATTCTTTTAACTTATTCAAAATTCATGCTCTAATTATCCCCAACATTAAACAATATACAGAGGGCATATTCATCTAGAACAAAGCACGGTGGCATATGTTCCTTTTCCACCTGGAACAGTGAGCAGGATATGTGATTCATGTCAGTTCTAAGATTTAGAGGCTCGCTATTTATTTATTTGAGTCCAGCAGTCATTTTTGTTACCATAAATTTACCAAAGGGGGTAGGCTCCAAATGACTTAATTGCTTTCTAAGATAAGATTCAGATAATGGAAAGGAATGCCATTAAATCTTAAAATGTTTTCTAAAATCTTTCTGTAGATATAATTCAACCTTTGAACTTCAATAACTGATCGTGAGATACTGCATTCAAAACAATAGGGTCAAAAGGAAACCATCACCCTTGGTCTATAATTTCTTCTACTACTTATTTGGACTGTCAAAAGATATTCAGGTTAATCAACCACATAGATCATCAGACCCTTGAAACAGATCAATAGTCGTTTGGCAACACAAAGTAATATATGGATGGCTCCGCCTGAAGCTTCAATGACAGTCCCACTATGCTAAGGATAATACAATAAATTTTATTAACCTGACGGTTCAGTTCTATTTTAAAAGAATAGATTCAGAACAGAAAAAAAAAACAGATTCAATTTTCACTCATGTAAACTTGCTTACATTTTAGAATGTAAATTTGGTAATTGGCACATTGGTCTAAGGTACATGAAACCATTAGATGCTGTCAAATATGTTTCTGATTATAAATGAGCTATGGATCATAAGTCACCATGAAACTTTTGGAAATTCTAATGTTAACAGAACATATTTAGAAGATATAGGACAATGTAGTATTAGGGAAGCAATTTATTGGTGTGTTAAAATATCCTGCATATATTAAGAAACAATAAAATATTTTTAAATCCCTCAAGGATTTAGAAAAAATCAAATACTAGCCCTTATTAGCATCATTATAATAGATGTGAAATTACAGAGGTAAAAAATAAAAATTATAAGTTAAGGACTAGAGAACAAGAAAAGAAAAGCATGGGAAATAAAAGTTTTAAAATACCCCAACTTTATTGTCTAAAATGCTAAAGACATTTTTTTTTAAATTTTCACAATAATCTTGGTGAAAGGTGAGTGGACAAATTCTTTTTTACTATTAAGATCCGCACATGGTATGCATTCTCTGATAAGTGGATATTAGCCCAGAAGATCTGAATACACAAAGTACAATCCACAAACCACAAGAAACTCAAAAAGAAGGAAGACCAAAGTGTGGATATTCCGTTCCTTCTTAGAAGGGGGAACAAAATACCCATGGAAGGAGTTGCAGAGACAAACTATGGAGCAGAGACTGAAAGAAGGACAATCCAGAGACTGCTCCACCTGGGAATCCTTCCCATATTCAATTATCAAATCCAGACACTATTGTGGATGCCAGCAAGTGCTGGCTGACAGGAGCCTGATATAGCTATCTCCTGAGAGGCTCTGACAGTACCTGACTAATACAGAAGTAGAGGCTCACAGCCATCCATTGGACTGAGTACAGGGTCCCCATTGAAGGAGCTAGAGAAAGGACCCAAGGAGCTGAAGGGTTTGCAGCCCCTTAGGACAAACAACAATATGAACTAACTAGTACCCTCGGAGCTCCCAGGGACTAAAAGTCCAACCAAAGAGTACACATGGTGGGACTAATGACTCCAGCAGCATATACAGCAGAGGAGGGCCCAGTCGGTCATCAGTGGGAGGAGAGGCCCTTAGCCCAGTGAGTGTTCTATGCCCAGTGTAGGGGAATGCCAGGGCCAGGAAGCAGGAGAGGGTGGGTTGGTGAGCAGCGGGAGGGGGGAGGGAACAGGGCTTTGTTTTTGTTTTGTTTTTGTTTTTTTATTTTCTTTTTTTCTTTTTTTTTGGAGGGGAAACTGGGAAAGGAGATATCATATGACATGTAAATAAATAAAATATCTAATAAAAAATAAATAAATAAAAGGATAACCTAAAAGAAAAAAAGAAAAAGCTTTGTGAACCAATAAGCAGGAAAAGTGTTAACATCTGAGAAGACAAATGTGTATCTATGTTATCAATGTTACCAACACTACCGTTGCTCTAGGCACTGCTATCCTTTGTAAATTTGCCTAAGGAAAAAACACATTTGAATAATCTTCTCTACCACTGTAATGAAGGAGTTTTTCTTATGATAAAGTTGTACCACTAAGAGTTACCTCTACCCAAATGCAGAGCAAGGGACTTTTATTCCTACCCTACTATGTGCCAGCTGCTTCCATCAAATGTAGTTCCACACTTCTTTCAGAGTGATCCCTATTCCATTATTTCATTGTTGTCAGAGTTAATATTTTAATCTATTGTGCTGGCTAGTGGTTTTTTTTCCAACTTTACAAAAACTAGAGTCATTTGTGAAAAGAAAATCTCCACTGAGAAAAATTTTTCCACCAGGCTGGCATGTAGGCAAGCCGTTAAGAGCATTTTCTTGTTCAATGCTGATGTGGAAAGGCTGTATCACTATGGATGGTTCAACCCCTGGGCTGGCGATCTTGGGTGGAAAATAAATCAGGCTGAGCAAGCCACAAGGAACATACCAGTCAGCAGCACTCCTTCGTGAGCTCTGAATCAGTCACCTCCTGCTTCCGAATCCATCCACTGGCCCTCAGTAATGAACTGTAATGTGGAACATTAAGCTGAAATCAACCCTTTTCTCCCCACGTTGCTTTTTGCCATGGTGTTCATCAGAACAGTAGAAACCTCAACTAAGATAGAAACTGGTACCAAGATTGTGATATTCCTATGACAGACTGACCTCCTGTTCTGAGGGAGAATTTAAATTATGGAATGACTTTCAAATCTGGAGATAGAAAAGCCATTGAGTGATGGCTTTAAAAAAAAAAGTTTAATGAGCTCTTGTGGGAACTTAGGCTAGTGCTGCTGATAGGCTGGCAGGTGACGTTTCAGAGGGAAGGTTCAGTGTCTCTTAAAGACTCTCAGGGATATTTATACATATTTTCAATTCAGAACTACTAAAGTGAAACCTTTGCATTGCTGAGAAAATTGATACTGGACAGCTGGGGCCGAGAACAAGCTGTGACTAAGACTAGACCAACGTAACTGAGGACCAATCTTGGAAGTGTTTCCTTGGGGTCAGCACACAACACAGAAGCTGTGGTCCACAAAGGCTGCCTAACTTGGTAATGTGTAAGAGTCCCCCAAGGAGTACTCCTTTGAAGGCATAAAGGGTGCCTAGACAACAGCTGAATCTTAGAGCTGTAAGAGGCCATTGTTGAACACGCAGTCTCATTTATAGTAAAAAATAAATAAATAAATAAAACCCCAGAATTGAAGAAGTCAGGGAAACTTGATTATTGATACAATGGGTCAGGGCCCATCGTATTCCATGAAGAGATCCCTTGAAAGGCTGTCGGTGAAGTGCAGCAGATACTCCAACATATTGGAGATGCCAGTACCATGGGATGACCTCCACAGACAGAAGCAGTCATGGATTGACGCCACCTGAGTCTGTCAGACAAGCCCTGTGTAACTGCAAAATGCAAAGCTGGGGAAGTGGAGTCCTTTGGGACTCAGGGTTGTGAGTGAGTTCAGATCTCAACACTGAAGCTTTTACACTGCTGAAGTATGCTTGTGCTCTTGTTTGGTTGTGACTGTGCCTTTCCTATTGAAATAAGAAAGTCTTCAGCTTGTTATTTTGCCACATTGGAGCTTTTAAAAAGAGACTTCACTTTTCAGGGTTCTTTGGCATTTTAGAGAGACCTTGTATATTTTAAAGGGAATGGCCTTTTAAAGGGTTGGCATATTTAAAGGCTGTGTGACTTAAATCTTGAGATAATGTTTTATATAGGAATATTAGTACTAACATATCATCTTGAGGACCAGTGAAAAAGGAAAGGTTGTAGTTGAATAGTTGTGTGTGTGCTTTTGTGTGAAATTGACAAGAGGTCAGTTGTGCTGGCTAGAATTTTGGCAGTTTGACATAACCCAGAGTCATTTGTGAAAAAAAGAACCTCAATTAAGAAAACTCCCCCAGGACATTGGCATGAAGGCAAGCCTGTTGGGCATTTTCTTGATTAATGATTGATGTGGGAGGCCCAGTCCATTATGAGTGGTGCCACCCCCTAGGCAGGTGGCCCTAGGCTGCATAAGAATGCAGGCTAAATGAGCTAGCCATGAAGAGAAAGCCAGGAAGCAGCACTCCTCCATGACCTCTGCATCAGCTCCTGCATTCAGGTTCCTGCCCTGACATTCCTCAATAACAAACTATGATGTTGAACTATAAACTGAAATAAACCCTTTTCTCCCCACGTTGCTTTTTGTCACATGTTTATCACAGCAATAGAAGTCCAAACTCCATCATCTATTGCCCTGATTTCTTCTTAGAGTTCCTGTATATCCAGAGTAGTGATCCTGTTCAGTCAGTTTTCATCTTCTATAAATTAATTGTTGAAAGTTTAAATTCTATAACCTCTAACTAAATTTCTGTCTTTGACATGAATCAATTACAATGGAACTTAATTTTGATTAATATTCCAGTGGTCTTTTTTTCTTTTGATAGAGATACAAAATTTAGTGGTGTTTGTAAATCTCCTACTGTAAGCCCAAAGCTTTTCTTTGACATAATGGATAAAGACTTCCTTCATAAGCAAAAGAATTTTATAGGCTTATTTTTAAAAGCACTTTATTATTATTTAGAGACATTAAACAGTATACTAACTAAGCAACATTTTGATGATTTGAATTCAAATGAATCAGAAACATATGGCTCGGATTTTCCTTGACACACAAACAAGTTTGAAAATAAAGAGAAAAAGTCATTGGCAAAATTCAACCTAAGTATTGCCAAATATAAAATGCCTAAAAACAGGGCTTTTAAACCAACATTCTAATGAACCCCAAAATACTATCTTTGTTTTTCCATCCTTAAATTATTCTATAAATTTGTGTTTAAAAAGAAGGAATTAATTTACTTGGAAGATTTAAACACATAAAGTACCAAACAGTGGAAAATTACCATGTTGGGATGTTGGATGGAGATGTAAGATTTAAAGTGAGATTAAAGTACTATCTAATAAACTATGTGCATATGTGTGTAAAAAATTACATATATGTATTAGAAATGTTCATAAATACCTAGTAAGTCCAAGAATTCTATTTTTATAATTTAGAAGACTGAATATCTTATGTAATAGAAGATCTAAGCCTGTTCACTATTTAAAAAAAAAATAGTGCCTATTTTTCTATAGAAGCTAGTAGCCATCATGAAAGGATGCTGAACAACTTTGAAAATTATTTTGTACACTGCATAAAATAACTTATCTGAAATTTCTGGATTTTGCAAGAAAAAAAAAGGAGATACGTTTGAAATGTTCACTTTGTTTTGTAGAGACAAACAAATTGAGCTTAGAAAATCATGCGTAAAGCATGAAAAAATTCAGTAAAATATCCTTAAAGTCTCATGGCAGATCTATTGAAGTTCATTTGTCAAACTGCTAAAAACATGGCTTCACAGACATATTTTCCACAGGTTCTCCGAGTCACAATGCTGCTTTTTATTTCAACAGCCTTTTGATTTCCAAGATATACTTAGACCTGTTTTTCATTTTTCTTTATAGGGGAGGATAAATAAAATTTAATAATGTATCTCTCTGACTTTCTCCTTATTTTGTGATTGAAGCTATTTAGCCACTGGACTGTGGTTTGCTCTTGTTTGACATGTGGGATACAAAGGCCTTATTTAATTTTCAAGATAGCTTTTTAAGTATAGCTTCTTACATTTTATTCACTTACTTTTGGGTGCATATGTATATGTTTAGGGGGGCTGTGCATGCCATGACGCATTCATGGAGGTTAGAGGACAGCTTACAAGAACTGGTTCATTCCTTCTACTGCGTGGGGCCTTGGGGTTTGAAGTTAGGTCATCAGGTCTGACATAAAGTGACTTTACCCACTGAATCACTTCACTATCCCTCAAGACAGTTTTTGTTTTGTTTGTTTTGTTTTGTCTTGTTTTGTTTTGTTTTAATACATGTGTCCTACACTGTGCTAAGCATGGTAGATCACAACTGTAAATGAGAGATACTCAATTCCTGACAGCATGAAACTGACATTCATTCAAACACACAATCACAAATAGGTTCCTGTGGTTGATTAAAGCAACTATAATTTCCTATGACTCATGATCTAGTTGCAAGAGTATACTATACTTAACTCAGATTCCATTCTCCTTCAGTGATTCTGTACACATTCTTAATAGTGCCTGCAGTCATGTTATACATGAAAGTTGTTCTGCTCAATTCTAGATGGTTAACGTTCCCCTAAGCAGAGCATCGTTGTCATTTTCTTCATTTACTAACATCATTTCCTCTTCCAGGAATAAATTACCCCTCCAGTTTCCACAGCTACTCCTTACAGCCTCAAAATTCTCTCTCTTTCTCTCTCTCTCTCTCTCTCT
>NW_022196906.1:70468325-70494101 GCF_008632895.1 Mastomys coucha | reverse complement strand
TCTCTCTCTCTCTCTCTCTCTCTCTCTCCACCTCTGTTTCTTAAGATCCTACCCCAATACCAGGAGTGTAAATGCCAGCCACTGATAAAGTGATTGTCTAGCATGCATGAAAGCCTGAACTCTAACCCAACACCGTATATACCTGGAAGAGTGTCACATTTCTGTAATCCCAACGTACCAGAAGTGGAGGCAGGAAGATGAACATCTCATTGGGTACCTAATATATTTGAGATCAGTGGAATACAAAAAAACATAGGATTTTACTTAAAAAGTACATTCACAATCCAATGTTGCAAATAAAAAAAAAAAAGGTCTGTTGGCTGTTTGAAGTAATATCCTGGTTTTCACTTTTCTCTGCAGGAGAAGATGAAAGAAACTTGATTGAGAACATTGAGAACACACACCTTTATTGAGAATGAGCAAAAATGGAAAGAGCTGAAACGTCTGATTATTGCTGTTTATAAGAAAATAATGGCACATGTATATTTGCTATGAGAATGCAGTGACTAAAACTAAGGTACCTGGAGGGTCCTCAGTCTCCCAAGGCCATGCATGCCTCACTCCTGGTTAAGATCAAATCTGGTCCCAGCTATGAAGGATCATAGAAAAGAATTAACCAGAGAGTTAATTCTTGCTAAGTCTTTGTGAATACTGATCAGACACAAGGAAGGAAGTTACTAGAACCGGCATGAAGTCATGTTGGGTATTGGTCTATGATCTAAATCTAAAGAGGCCATTTTGCTCCCTTCTTTGACTGTCATACTGTTAAAAGAATGAACAATGAGAAATGAAAAAATGTTTTTAAAAAAATTTCCACCTGAAAGAAGAGCTAAAGCCAGAGAAGGAATTTGTCAGAGGGTCTTGAAGTAGAGAATAACTTCAAAAGAGAAACTTGGCTGTGAGACAATGCTGACCACACCTAGTAGTCCTGCTTTGTCAAGTGTATCTCTTGTTTCCAAATTAAACCTTCAAGATCCTGAAGGTAGACTGAAGTGGGCAGGGGTCACTGCATGTCTTTGTCCCTCCTACCACTGTGGCCACATTGAATAAAGCTTCCCTTTCTGGCTTTTCCTATCTATCTTTAAAATCTTGCTTTAAAAAGTGTTAGAGCACAAAAGGGAAGCTAGCCTGGCCCATTTGACTATTTTAATATCTCCACAATTGACTACTACAGAAATTTTGAAAAAGCACAAAAGGTACAATGCAAACATAAACTTAAATTCTAAAAATTTGAAGTATTTGAAAAGAGGTTAATGCTAGTTTATTTTAGGCTCAAATGATAAATACTATAATAGTTTTAAGGCATAATTACTCATTAAATATAAGAGAACTAAATCAAGGACAATTAGAAACTCAATGTATAAAGGCAAGAACCAGTCCCTGACACTATTAATGATACTCTGTTATGTTTGCAGACAGTGGCCTATTATAACAGACCTCTGAGAGCGCTACCTAGCAGCCAATGAAAACAGATGCAGAGACCTACAGCCAAACATTAGATGGAGCCAGGGAAGTCTTATGGAAGAGTTGGAGGAAGAATTGGGGAACCTGAAAGGGATAGGGACTCCGCAAGAAGACAAGCAGAGTCAACTAACCTGGACCCAAGGGGTCTCCCAGAGACTGAACCACCAACCAAGGAGCTGGAACCATCAACCATGGGCTGTACCTAGGACTCCCACACATATATAACACATGGGCAGTTTGGTCTTCATGCAGATCCCTCAACAGCTAGAATGGAGGCTTTTCCTGAATCTGTTGCCTGTCTATGGATCCTGTTCCCCTAAATGGGCAGCCTTGTCCGGCCTCAGTGGGAGAGGGTGTGCCTAGTCCTGCAGAGATTCGATGTGCCTAGATGGGGTGATTCAAGCTTCCCCCTTCCCAGAAAAGAAGTACGGCATAGGGAAGTGGGGTATGGTGTGCTGGGAGGGGGGCTGTGATCAAGATGTAAAGTGAATGAATGAATAAATAAACAAATAAATAAATAAATAAGTTCCTGGCGACAAAAGAAATCTACAGTAAAACAAAATTAAATTGTATAAATAGTGAAAGAAATAGAAAGGCAGTGGGGGGAGGTGAGAGGAGAGCAAACGTTCAGAAAATGCATGTGCAGTATGAGGAGGGGAAGGAATGAAAGGAAACAAACAGGCTGATCATGTTTCATAGATTCTTGATTTGTTTAGTTAGACATTTCAGGCGTGTCCCCTGGGAGAACACTGGGATAAGTGCACACCACTAATTTAATTTCTTCTCCTTTTGGGCCACATACCAAGGAAGAAACAATTGACTCCACCCCCACAAAGCTGATCGCCCAGTCTGACCATAAGTGTACAGTAGTCTAAGACTGTGAGAATTATTGGAAACTCATTTATATACATTTTTCCTCAGTCTACATTTATAACACTTAAACTTGATGATTTTCAACCATAATTTTAAATCCATAAGTAGGAAACAGTACAATGCAATCTAATTGAATTGCTTGTAACATTCTTTAATTCAGTATCACAAATGAAAAATCTATGGAAAATTTTTTACTTGAGAGCAGAATAGTCCAAGACTTTATCTAATAGTACTTTCAATCAGAACTATTTTTATAGATCAGGGTTTGGGGGCACATGAAACATTCTCTTGATGAACCTTGTGACATATTTAATTTGTGACTGTCTACTCATTCCTTGGAATCACAACATTGTTTATGGTGTCGCAGACAGTCTATGAAACTGGCTATAGGAGAAACAGCATCATCAGGAAATCAGCACATGTAGCTGATACTTCTGTTGAGAGACCCCAGACAGACGCTAATTGGGTTTAAGTATGCAGTCTATTGTGGCAAGAGAATACCGCAGGGAGCAGAACTAAGTGAGTCACATTCTAGATGCAATTCTGGGAGAAACTAAGGGCAGTGAAGCTTAAAAAAGGCTATCGTCTGCTCAATAAGCACTTTGAACCCCACGCTTTCTGAGCCTATAGTGTAACACTTAGAAGGACATAGGGCATGAGATAATGGTTATCGACATAGGGTATTTTGAAATATTTAAAAATTACAAAACAAACTAACATACTACTGAATAATTATGTTCTACCTTCCTATCATGACAAATATAATTTTGAGTGGCATAAAAGTATAGGATTAAATCATAGTGTTAGGACTCTATGTGATCAAGGGCTAACAGGGTTCTGGAAAAAAATGGCTTGGGCGTCCCTGCTCTTATTTGATTGTGCCAGTGTTCTTTCTATATAGTCTATGGAGGCTAGTCCATTTGTCTGAAAAGTACATTCCTACAACATTTACCACTAAACATGTCCTACTTGTCTTGAAGTACTGCTCAGTTCCACTCACTCTATTCTTCCCCCACACCATAACAGGTTCAGTTAACGTCACCATGTGTTCATCACTTTGGGTCTCACCTACGGCAAACTTCAGCCACTTCTGCATTTGCTTACTGCCACTGTATCTCTGGCATCAAAGTACACAGCACATAGGAGGTCCTCAGTGAACACTTATGTGCAGAAGAATTAGGATTTTGCCTGAAGTCCCTAAATTGACCCCTTTCATGGGTGATACTGAAGCAATTATCTTTGACCAAATAGCACAGCATTTTAACAAGCCCCTGAGATTGCACTGTGTGATATTTTTCGTGACCCTTGCTCCATCAGTATCCTCTCTCCTTCTTTGTATTATTTGTTGCCAGTTCTTTTGTTTCCATACCACATCCAATAGACATTTTCTTTTTAGATACATGTTTAGATAAAAATGTGGGTGTCCCCAAAAACGACAACCAAGCCACAGGTCCACAGCACTTTACAATGTTATATTGCAGTAGTGTTGTTAGTTTCCATATGCAGCTTTAACACCACGCTGAAAAAAAATCTCCTGAGAGCAGAAGTGGTACCTATGCTCCTCACCCATGCCCAAAGCCAGGTAATTCACATATAGAAGATAAACACAACTCCATGTCTCGATTTATCAATATTTTGCACTTTCCTGAGGAATGTGTGGCCTTGGACATATGTAATAAAGCTTCTATTAAATAACACAAAAAGCCATGGGTCTAAGCAAAGCCTCATTAAAAACATTCAGGTCAGGACTTACCATCCCCCGTCTCTGCACAGAGCTGTAAGCCCAAATTGTTCTGTGGATTAATCACCCAATGATTGCTGGTCACAGTGATATCAAAGACAAGCCAACCCACATCTAAAGCTTGTGTCTTCCTTGTATCTAGCAGAAAAAGATCTGCATCCCTAAGGAGAAAGGAATGAAAAATAAATTAAAGGTTTGAATGAAGGTCATAATTTCTCATATGAAAGTGAAAATATTTAAAAGCACTTTAAGAGTAACAGGAGTTAATTAAAGAACAAGGAAACGGGTGACTCTGATGGTGAGCATTAAGACAACAGTTGCCCATCTCCCAACCCAAACCCGGAACTTATTAAGACTATCTGAAAGTCATTTCTATCTTTCTGTTTCTCATTGTCATTTCATGCTAACTTAATTATCTTAATTTGGTCTCTGGTCATCAGGGCTTCCTCCAACAAACATCTGTAAGTACGTACCCCTTAACAAAGAAAGAAAAAAGAAAAGGAAAAGAATTAAAATGAATTGAGACATAAATGAAAGTAGCTGCTCCAATTCAGATGAACACAGACTCTCTGAGGAGTACAGGCAGGGGAGGTGTCAGCATCTGTTTTGGGATAATTGATTTATACTTTGTATTTTTAATATAATAGCTTTGTGGGTAGTGAAGTCCAGAAGGAGTCATTAAGTGTACCACTCCATGAAGAGGGAAGTCTCATGAGTGGAGAGACACAACCCACAGTGACAACGCGTGTCCTTCCCCTGTGAGTCATCATGGCAGTGAACTGGAATGCATGTGCACTCGAACGATCTGAACAATGCCATGATTATTAACATTTGTGAATATATGTTGACTCTTAATTATGCTATTAAGGTTATGGACATATGTTTGTTAAATTACAGAGAATAGTTACATATGTTTTCCTTCTACTACTGCAACTAAATATTGCCTGGTCCTTAAAGGTGACATCTTTAAGGTGTCACCTTACATTAATGAAACTGGGGCTCAAATTAATCATTGTAAAATGCTGAAACTCTGCCAACATAAAAAAAATCACTAGGATCATTTTTAAATAAACTTTTCTACTGTTTGAATCCTTTTATTAAAGAGCATATTATATAGAAAGAAAGAAAAGCTATGCTATAATGAACTCCATAATGTCTCTTCAAGGACATCTCAATAATATAGAAATTTTGAGGAATGGATACAGAAAATGTGGTACATCTACACAATAGAGTATTACTCAGCTATTAAAAACAATGAATTTATGAAATTCTTGGGGAAATGGATGGATCTGGAGAATATCATCCTGAGTGAGGTAACCCAATCACAACAGAACACACATGGTATGCATTCTCTGATAAGTGGATATTAGCCCAGAAGATCTGAATACACAAAGTACAATCCACAAACCACAAGAAACTCAAGAAAAAGGAAGACCAAAGTGTGGATACTTCATTCCTTCTTAATACGGGGAACAAGATACCCATGGAAGGAGTTGCAGAGACAAACTATGGAGCAGAGACTAAAGGAAGAACAATCCAGAGACTGTTCCACCTGGGAATCCTTCCCATATTCATTCATCAAATCCAGACACTATTGTGGATTCTAGCAAGTGCTGGATGACAGGAGCCTGAATAGCTGCCTCCTGAGAGGCTCTGACAGTATCCAACTAATACAGAAGTAGAGGCTCACAGTCATCCATTGGACTGAGTACAGGGTCCCCAATGAAAGAGCTAGAGAAAGGACCCAAGGAGCTGAAGGGCTTGCAGCCCCTAGGACAAACAACAATATGAACAACCTAGTACCCTCAGAGCTCCCAGGGAGTAAACCACCAACCAAAGAGTACACATGGTGGGTCTAATGGCTCCAGCAGCGTATATATATAGCAGAGGATGGCCAAGATCGGTCACCAATGGGAGGAGCCCTTGGCCCTGTGAAGGTTCTATGCCCCAGTGTAGGGGAATGCCAGGGCCAATAAGCAGGAGGGGCTAGGGTGATGAACAGGGGGGAGGAAGGAAGGAACAGGGGTTTGTTTTAGTTTTCATTTTTTTATTTTATTTTATTTTATTTCTGGAGGGGAACCTGGGAAAGGAGATATTGTATAACATGTAAATAACAAAAACATCTAATAAAAAAATATAGAAATTTTGAATAAGTCATACACAGGTTTAGAAAGATCAAAAGTTGAAGTATTTCTGACAAAAATTAAAGTGAAACTCTAAATCACTATTTTAGGCACTTCATACTCACTTTGTCAACTTTACTTTTTTTGTACTACTCACTGAGCAGCCAGAGAAACTAAAGCAAATGAATAGGACGATGAAATCATCTAGTCACCAAATATTGCACTATACGTATTCAAGAAGTGCTTAGCAGAGAAAGGCTGCAGACATGCTGAGGTCTGATGCAGGATGTAGTTTGACATACTACAGACTTATGATGAGCAGGAAGTGTGAGGCAGGAAGATTCACATCCTACACAAGTTTTCAGGACCCATTTCATTCATTCACATTAGACAACATCAATCAATTTTTTTCCTCTCCTAACTTGGGAAGGTCTCCAAATATATAGAATAAGTAAAATATTTTTTAAAAAAATAAGATTCCTCATAGTTTTAAGGTAATCATCTCGGAAGTTGCATTCTTTTTAACTAACCACTCTGCTCGCTTCTTAAACACAAGTCACCGCATCTCAGAAAAGACGCAAAGGTGACCCAGCTCCAAGATTGCTCCTTTTTGAAATAGGATATAATCTCCCAATCATTTCTTCAAAGCAGATGGCCCTAATCATTGAAGCGCTTAAAAAACAATAGATTAAAAAGAAGTAGCTTTGGATGTACAGTGTATGTATGTGCACGTGTTTACATACATATGTGGCAAACACTTCAGGCTATGTGGCAAACACTTTTGCCAACAATGATGCCTCCCCAGAGCCCACAATTTTGATAGGTTACATCAACAAAGTTCTTCAGGTAACCATGTAGGTGATAGTTTCTATTATTTTAAAACTGTATTACATCATCATTCCATAAAAGGAAAAACATCTAAGGTCAAGTCACAAATCTTTCTAATGTGTCCCTCAATGTTACTAACTATAGATTTAGTGCATATCTTTAGGGGGAAATCCATGCCGCAGACTTGTGCAAGCTCTAAACATCTGCATTTCAGTGGCAAGTTGCAATGCACCAGACAACAAGTCCAAAAAGGGTGGTATCAAAAAACTATGCATTCTACTTCACCTCTGAAGGGTTTGGATAGTCAACTGATTTCATAGGTATCACCATGTTTTCCTATTCTTGAACAAATCTATGTTATTCTGATTATTCCTTTTGTTTCTCCTTTTTTTATTTATATAAAAACTTCCACATTGCCTCCAGACAATAAAATTTACTTTAGAGTAATAAAGTATATTATCGATGAACACGATGGCAGCCATTCTGCGACTTCGTTCCTGCAATTCCATTCACAATTGTAACTTAAAATAAACCCTCTCTAAGTCTACACAAAATTAGGTGTGAATCCCTGTGGATTATAAAATTTCTCTACAAAGAACTTTTATCACTAAGAATAGTTTAAAATAGTTTAAAAGCCTTATCATTTCCCATGAACAGTATACAATAAACCTGTTACATTTGACTGTGTTTCCTAGGAATCGAACTTAGGTCCTCATGCATGCTGGTCAAGAGCTGTGGTTCTGTGCCAGTATTCTGAATGGAAGAGAATAAATTCTTGTTGTTTTAAGATACCTCACTTTTAGTAGTTTGCTATAGCAACTTCAGGGAATCCATACACTCATTGAATTGGAAGATTTCCCATGTGAAACAGAGAGTTCACTGATATAAAGTACTGAGGAAAACAGGAAGAAAGAAGGCATGTCTATAAGCTCCTTGGACAGTGAGGCTATCAGTGCTTGATAGGAAACGTTAATGGAGTTTTAGAAATCCAACTGCAATGGCTGAGAAATGAATGAGAAAGAGAAAGGATTGGAGTGTAATTTCGGGGAGGGGCTAAGGGACAACAGAATCAACAAGAGAGATTCTCCATTAAATGATAAATAATGTTGTTTATACAGTGCATTTAAATACATATTCATAAGACAAAGCACTTACTATTTTAACACAAGAAAATCTTGGGTAGACAATATTGGATCTCCTTTAAAACCAGCATGTACTGTTATGGCTCCTTAACACTACACTTGGAGTTCAAATACAAAACTTCTTTATGTATAAAATCACTTGACAAAATGCAAGGGAAACCTAATATGCTTACTTTTGATCAGAAACTAACAATTACAGTAATATTTGTACTGCTTTTATTTATATATTCTCTTGACCTTGTAATAGACAGCATCTCCATTTGCATTTTTCTGCATAGTTCTATGAAAAGTGCTATATGACATATTTGTGGATAATGTATTTTCTTGTTCCTTTCTCGATACAACTGACACACACTTCACATTGATATTTTTCCACAACCTAAAGTAGGGGTGTAAGATTTTTGGACCCTCTGTGTCTTTGTTAGTTTCCATTGCAGAGATAAAACACTGATCAAAAGAAATTTGCAGAATAAAGATTTCATTTTCTAGCAAAAAAAAAACTCTACCAGCTAGAAAACAAATATTCAAACACATGATCCTATAAGGGACATTTTATATTAAAACATAATGTGGCCAAAAAGAGCTTGGAGAAATTGCTAGGACATTCACCTCTCTACTTCATCTCTACAAGGTACAGTCACATCTCCACACCAACCAGGCTTTCTCAAATTGAAACTCTTTCATCATCTTTCATTGCTCTTTTCTTTGAATAACTTATAAATTCTAAGAAAATAGTAATTCACTTACATAACATCAATATCATGGTTTATGAGGGAAGGAAACTACTGGATCAAGTACTCAAAATTGGTGACATAATCAGTTACCAAATGAAAAATCCTCATCTGTCTCATCCCATAAATATTGCCACCACACTCCTGAAGAATTAATCTAGCACTGAGCTCATTAACTAAACATGTCACAATAATAAATTATAGCTTCTGAACTTTGTCTTAAAGTTTGCCCAGTCCCCAATGGAATCATCTACCAGACATTCCAACACCTAAGACTCAAGGAACACAGCAGAAGAGTGGATGCATAGATTGTAAGAGGGTCATGGAGTTTGCTGTGAGATGCTGTAATGCAAGAAGCTACATCCACAAAGTCTCACCAACTTGACTGCCATGAGCCAAACGAGAATGACACAAATGGATGTGCCAGTGAGGATAGGGGAAGCCCCAGAGACTTCAACCCTACACAAAGAAAGGGCAACTAGAGAGACAAACAGTGGGAGAAATAGTTTTTTCTGGGAAAAGGCATCATAGTTGGTTATCCAATACCAAAGAGTCCGCCGTAAAAGCACACACACAAGAAAGATTAGACACACTGAGTAGGTTGCTTATAGGAATAGATAGATAGATAGATAGATAGATAGATAGATAGATAGATAGATAGATAGATAGACAGATAGATAGACAGATATGTTTTATATATAGATATATATAGTAGGTTGTATTTAGAAATATATGTAATTATACATTATACATATATTTATATATATAATTTTGTGTACTTATATATTTATATTTTATATTTTATATAATATATTCCTAAATACAACCTATATATGTGTGTGTATATATATATCACATACATACAAGTACTATATATACACATATGCATATAACAACAATGAAAAATGCCATGAACTTGAAACACAGCAGGAGGAGGGCATGGAAGGGCTTGAAGGGGAGGTAAAATGATCTAGTTATATTATAATCTCAAAAAGAAAAGAAAAATACGGAAAAAATAAAGTTTAGATTGTGTGCTGTTCTAGATGTTTTTAGATGAGCCTTCTTATTTCATACAAAACAAACATGGACTTTTAAAGTTCTGAAAATCATGAGTATCAGTATTGCTGATCTCTGATTCTGTGCCATATTTTAAGTATTGAGATTTAAAAACATGAGCCGTTGGATCATATTACTCTTTGTTGGTTAAGGGAGATGCCTGGGGTCTTTTAGAGGGTTTAGTAGGGCACACTACACAAACTCAGAATAACCACACATTCAATGCCTGTAGCATACACCCAGATCCCACACCATCCCCATCAATGTGACAACCAAAAATACATTCAGACACTGACAAATGTTCCCTAGGGAGCCATGTGGCCCCAATTGAGAACTGCTGATAGAATAAAGCTTGATCCCTGTATACCAAGAAATATAAGCTGTGCTTGACTGTTATCCTGCACTAGCAGAATCAACTCTGTCTCCTTCAAGAGTCCTTCTCTGCTCTGTTATTCTCATGAGGCCAGGAAATCTTCCAGTGTAGAAGCTGTCAACATACATTTATTAGGAGGAATGTCCACAGAAGAATCCCAAATCTTAAAGAAGCAAAAAGGGGGAGAGATGGTGTAAACGGGAAGCTGACTGTGGACTGAAATGATGACAGCCGAGCTAAATACACCAAGGAGTGAAGGCAGCTAATGACATTGGGCGGTCTAGCCTAAAAGGTTTGTGCAGTGGAGTACAGAAATGTATGTCCATAGAGCATTAGACTCCTAAAAGGCTCATTTATGTGTTTGTGTGTGTGTGTGTGTGTGTAATTTTTAATTCAAATGTAGCTCTTTAATACAGCACCAGTAACATGTGTCTGTTAAATGTACATCACTACCTATGTTGCTGTTGATCATTTTGTTTGTATAATATGATTTAATTAATAACATATTCAGGCCATTTAACACTGTAATGTATATTATTTTAAAGTTAATATCCACCCCTTCTCCCACCTATAAAGAGTTCCTATCCACCCTGAACAGTAAGCCCCAAAGCCCCAGGCCCTCCCCTGAAGCCCATCCCACATCCACATGAAGAACTCATTTCCCTTCATTCACATTTCCACATCACTTAGTGCATAGTTACATCATAGTTCTTAGCACATTGTATTATTGTTATTAAAGTCTGTGTGAGGCGAGCTGTCTACATCCCATGTCCCCCAGGCTATGAGCTTTTGAAATCTTATTTACTCTGCCTTGGGTCCTCTGTGCATGCTCAACAAAAGCGTGCGTGTGGCGCTCAGCTGCATGATCTGGAAAATTTAATAGTGTGGAAACCTTATTTCTCAATAATGTCAATATATGAGGTGTGACTGAAGAGCAGTGCATTCTATATGAGATTTGGAGTTGTTGGTTTTATATAAAACGATTAAAATAAATGAAATGATACAAAAAATGTGTTACCTCTTTAGCAGAAAAAAATAAAGACTTGGATACCTATCAGAACACTTCATTAAATTGCACACATTTAAATGTGCATAAGCATAAATCAGGAATGTAAGAGATGATAGGAACAAAATCTATAATGTACAGAGTTGTAGGCTATATAGGTGAAACGAGTGGCAATGTAGATGGCATTATGGCTCTGTCCACTTTTCAGTGTGATTCCTTAACACTGATAGAGGATTCACAAGCTAATAGTTCAGCTGAGTTCTCGAACATGAAACATATCCAAACATCAATCTAAGTAATAGCAAAGTTTCCCCCACACACACATGAAGGCAGGACCCTCAGTACAGTGAGTTCTCACACACACACATGAAAGCAGGACCCTCACTACAGTGAGCTCCCCCACACACACATGAAGGCAAGACCCTCACTACAGTGAGCTCCCACACACACACATGAAGGCAGACCCTCACTACAGTGAGCTCTCACACACACACACACACACACACACACATGAAGGCAAGACCCTCACTACAGTGAGCTCACACACACACACACATGAAGGCAGGACCCTCAGTACAGTGAGCTCCCACACACACATGAAGGCAGGACCCTCACTACAGTAAGCTCACACACACACACACACATGAAGGCAGGACCCTCAGTACAGTGAGCTTCCACACACACACATGAAGGCAGGACCCTCACTACAGTAAGCTCACACACACACACATGAAGGCAGGACCCTCAGTACAGTGAGCTCACACACACACACACATGAAGGCAGGACCCTCAGTACAGTGAGCTCACACACACACATGAAGGCAGGACCCTCAGTACAGTAAGCTCACACACACACATGAAGGCAGGACCCTCAGTACAGTGAGCTCCCATATGAGATAATGTGTGTTTGCTGTTAAATACACTGAACCAAAAAGTACAACCTATAAGAATCTCAACTGCTTCTGAGGCTTCCTGAAAATACTACATTAAAAATGTACAATTCTGAGGCCGGAGAGATGGCTCGGTGGTTAAGAGCGCTGGCTGCTCTTCCAGAGGTCCTGAGTTCAATTCTCAGCAACCACATGGTAACTCACAACCATCTGTAAGGAGATCTGATGCCCTCTTCTGGTGTGTCTGAAAACAATGATGGTGTACTCACATACATAAAATACATTTTGAAAATATAAAAAAATAACTATTTTCTTTTCCTACCTCTATTTTAGTTATTTAACAAATAGCAGGTATATATGCATATATGCATATATATATAAGCTACATACAATATATGCTTAAATGATTTTGAAGATTTCTTTGAATTTTAAAATTACTTTTTTGTATTGCAATTCTTTCTCTTTTAACTGTGATCATATACTGTGGAAGGTGATTTGTTTGTTTGTTTGTCTGTTGTTGTTTTGGAGGTTTGGGTTTTTTTTTTTTTGGTTTTTTGGGGTTTTTTTGTTGTTGTTTGGTTTTTTTTTTTTTCTTTTCTTTTTGGTTTTTAGAGACAGGGTTTCTCTGTGTAGCCCTGGCTATCCTGGAACTCACTCTGTAGACCAGGCTGGCCTTGTACTCAGAAATCCGCCTACCTCTGCCTCCCAAGTGCTGGGATTAAAGACATGTGCTACCACTGCCCTGCAGAAGGTGGTTTTTTTACCTTAGTTCTTGTCTCACAGAATGAAAGTCAAATTAGCATGAAAAAGATTCAATAAAATAAATAAAAGAGAAAATATTAGTTCTTAATTTTCATTATGGAAAATTCCTTCCATAGCTTAAGAAATGCAAGAGAAACTTATTTTTAAAGCCTAATATTTTGACATTTGTCCTATTGAGGAACAGTTGGGAATTCTACTTAGCATATATGTAGTATAAAGTTATTTCCCTCTATCCCTCTCTCTTTCTCTTTCTTTTTCTTTCTCTTTCTTTTCATGTATATGTGCAAAAACATCATAATCACACAGAATAATTTTCTTGTATTGGTCAGCTTTCCATTAATACAATGAAATATTTAAAAAAATAAACATATAAATGGAAAATAGTTATTTGGACTCATGATTTTATCAGTTCCAGTCCTGATCCCAATAAATACTACTGGAGCCTTGTATGAAGGAATACATTGTTGTAGGGTCCTGTGGCTGAACAAAGTACCCGGTCATGAGTTGTTGCATGGACAAACATTAGGGAAAGATCCAACTTGGGTAGATGTAGCACATTTTCTGTATCCATTCCTCTGTTGAGGGACATCTGGGTTGTTTCCAGTTTCTGGCTATTATAAGTAAGGCTGCTATGAACATAGTGGAGCATGGATCCTTCTTACATGTTGGAGCATCTTCTGGGTATATGCCCAGGAGTGGTATAGCTGAATCCTCTGGTAGTACTATGTCCAATTTCCGGAGGAACCACCAAACTGATTTCCAGAGTGGTTGTATCAGCTTGCAATCCCACCAGCAATGAAGGAGTGTTCTCCACAACCTCGCCAGCATCTGCTATCATCTGAGATTTTTATCCTAGCCATTCTGACTGGTGTGAGGTGGAATCTCAGGGTTGTTTTGATTTACATTTCCCTGATGACTAAGGATGATGAACATTTCTTTAGGTGCTTCTCAGCCATTCGGTATCCCTCAGTTGAGAATTCTTTGTTTAGCTCTGTACCCCATTTTTAATAGGGTTATTTGCTTCTCTGGAAATATCATTTGACATGTAAATAAAGAAAATATCTAATAAAAAAAAGTTCCAACTTGGAAGGCCACATGCTCAATCAAATAAGGATCTTTGACAAAGCTCGGATCACCTCTTAGGGGCCTGGAGCACCCAGGGAACCACAAAGCTCGGATCACCTCTTAGGGGCCTGGAGCACCCAGGGAACCACAAAGCTCGGATCACCTCTGAGGGGCCTGGAGGACCCAGGGAACCACGATTCCCGCATCACCTCTTAGGGGCCCGGAGTACCCAGGGAACCACGATTCCCTTCTGGAGATCACACCTCTAATATATGGGTCTTTCAGGAACATTTAACCTCAAAACTGTAACAGGACCTGCATAAGGCATCTCTTTATTTTGGTCGATATAAAATTTTACATTTAGATTTGATCAAAATATTTGGAATGAGGAAGACTATGTGTAACAAAGATTCTTTTAAAAACAACTTGAGATGCTAAATAACCAAGAACAACTTAATGTCCATTAAAATACACCAGACTCCCACCATAAATAATAGTGAGGTCAAAATATTAATTCAGATCAAACAACTTAGCAGAACCAGGGATAAAAAAGAAATGTCTACAACTTCCTTCCTTCCACTGTAGAAAAAAAATAGTTATAAGTAAAATAAAATTACAGTTGTAGAAATATTAAGTAATGTTCAAAATACTACTTTCAATTATCACTTGACTTTGAAAGGTATACCATAAAAGAGATGATTTATAGGACTCATTACATGCAGATCCTGTGCCTCCATTTTGTAAGTAGAACCACTAGCTAGACATTATGGGCCACACTTGAAATTCCATCACTTGATAGGCAGAGACATAAGATCTGTAAGTTCTAAACTAGCGCGGACTGTACAAGATATTGTAGTTATAAGAACAACAATGAAAATCAATGATCAAAGAATCCACTGAAGTCAGACTTTTTAAAAATATGACTCACCTGTGGCCAACAGTTACAGTTAAGAAAATGACACAGCTCTACTTCTTACTAGTTCTCTTAAAATAACAGTGCATATGGAGCAAAATTTATTAAAATGATCCTCCATAATTGGTGTTCCATGGGATATTAATAAGTGTTACACATCTAAAACTCAGTTAACAAATAATTTTGAAGAAGGCCAGCTAAAACATTTTTTTTTTTTACTCTTGAGACCTTTTTAACCATGAGACTTTCTGATTTGCATCATGAGCCTTCTACAGGCTGTCGGGCTAAGGTATTTGCCTTCAGTTTCTTTATCTTCATTGAATAATGTCAGAGACGGATAGAACATTCCTTGGGAAACTATTACAATTAGAACATCAAGATAACCCTTAACAGTGGGGAACTATAAAAAGTTATCAAGGTAAAGAGTGACTAGACACCGAACCTTAAGTATTTACCAAAGGACATAGAAGCTCACCATAAGAAAGTTTGGGTCTCATAAATAGAAGCTACTGGAAGATGAAGAGAATCTGGCTATAGCATGTCAATTGTTCAACAGAGATAAGTAATCACCACAAAGATGGCTAACTAAAAGATTTCTGTGGTAGATTAAAGATCAGAGAACATGAAGATCCCTCTGTAGTTCATACTTGGTGGTTCATTTGCACCAACCTATTACCAGTGAGTGACATTTTCAGACATTTAATATTTTGATCTATCATCTGTTTTCATGCAGTTTTCAAATATCTTTAGAAAGGATGTGCACTGGTTGTCTGTCAGATTCTACTATAAGTAGAACCATCTTTATTCAAAATACACATAACTAACTATATACTATCCCATCCCTTACCTAGCATACCAGTCCTCCTCTCGTTTACAGAACTCTATGCTATTTAAATAATTTTATATGAAATTTTCTGTAGGTATAACAAAATGAAATTTTTCTTGACTGAAAGGCAAATTGACAAAATGAGACAAAAGACCACGAAAGAACATAGAGACATGATGCCATTTCATACACGGACTGGTCAAATTCTGTAAAATGTAGGAGGAATTCTTAATATTTATTTATTCATTTCTTTTCATTTATAAACATATTTTGAAATTTTTATTGATGTCTATGTGCGTGCACATGCATGTCAGGTGTCAAAGGAGGCCAGTCAAAAGAGAGATTCAGTTAGAGTTAAAGGTGGTTGTGGGCTGACTGACATGGGTGCTAGGAGCCAAACTATGGTCCTCTACAACACTGAGAGCTCTCAACTGCTGAACCATTTTACCAGCTCCTTATTCTTATTTTTCAATGTTCCTTACCTGGCTCAGAATCTTCCTTCACCCAAGAAAATATGTTGTAAATTACATAAGCTATCAATGGCTTTTTAGCTAAAATTCAGTCCTTGTTAGGATAAATAGTCAATATAAAGTCAATACCTATTTGCGTATTCCTTGATGATCTGATATATGCTAATCTTAATTGTTTCATTTTCAAATCGATGGTTCCCCTTGTCCTTATAAATCCGGAACTCGGCTGCTGTCACTGCTTCTCCATGTGGAATCTGGGTCAGATCAAACCGAAATTCTTTGTAATGCCTTCTCTGATGAGAAAAGTCCTTGTCTCTTTCAACTGAAAAAAAAATTAAGGAAGGAAGGAAAAATGTTAGCTTCTTATAAAATATGGAAATCAATGATAAATTCTCGGCCTTTAAAAATGAAAACAAGCAGGACAGTATAAAACTGAGAAAACACTAAAACCACAGACTCATGCATGTTTCCAGTTAAAGGAAATTCCACAAACCAATAGCTTTTTGGTTCAAATGCAATGTAACCATCTGGTTTTATAAAAATTCCTAGATCCTAAATGGAAAGACTATCCAAAGATGTTTTTTTTAAAGTGAAGATTGCAAAGTGATTGTCAATATGCATCAAATACCAGAACATAGGTTTCATACAGGAATAAAAATGATGATACAGAAGCCTTCAGGGTTTCGAGTGAAGTGAGAGAAAAGAGGAAGTCACAGAGTAAAGAGGGGAAGAGGACTAAGGGTCTGTGACACAGGACATGATGTGGCATTTTTGTAGGCAAATAAATGAAGCAAGTTCTTTTTCTGATTTACAATAAAATTATTTTTAGGTGATCCATAAAAACAGAATTTACATTCATGCGATGCTTCAACTGTGTAATTCTGAGGTCTATGCTGTCTAAGGTTTCAATCAGGCTAAATTCACATCCTCTAATGGGGATCATTCCTTTACAGCAAGCCTTAAAACTCCTTCTTCCAGCTTTATGATGTATATAGCAAACAGCATTCATTCTTCCATGGGACCATGTACCAGAACTACTTTCTCTACCTGACTGCAACGTATACCACAAAAAAAGACCACTTCTGAAATGACTTCCCCAGATGAAAGCAAGTTATCTATTTACATTTATTTATTTATTTATTTATTTATTTATTTATTTATTTATTTATTTACGTGAATGAAATAGCTTTCCTCTGTTCTAAGGCTCTTTCATGGATGATTGCTCTGGTGAAGTGCAATTCACCTTCAGACCTCTGTCCTCAGAGTGAAGTGAGAACCCAGTTCTCCCCTTTTAACTACCTTCCACCAAACAAAATAAAAGATATAGCTCTCCTGAGAATAGTAAAAAAAAAAATATGAAGGATTTAGAGCAGTACATTTCAAATATATTGTAACATGATTTGACAGTGTGCTGTCAGACAGTGTCTTCCTCGTGGCTATCATAGCATTCCTAATGAGCTAGCTACATAAGGGATTCATCCAGGGACACTCACTGTTACTTAATGGCTCAGTTTCTCTGGTTTTTGAGTTTTTCAAAAATCTTAATTACTTAGGATAATATGAGATATTATTATGAAAAAAGCTGCTCAATATCCAAGGCATTTTATAATTACCATCAACATTAATTTTAACATTTTATGTATATGAGTACACTGTACCTGTACAGATGGTTATGAGACATCATGTGGTTGCTGGGATTTGAACTCAGGACCTTTGGGAGAGCAATGGTTAAGAGTGCTCTTAACCATTAAGCCATTTCAGTAGCTCCCTAATTTTAACATTTTACAATGACTTGTTTCATTCCTAAAATTTAATTACAAAAAGGTTTAAAAACACATACATACATACATACATACATACATACATAATGCATGCATACATACATACACACATACACACATACACACCTATGCATACATACATACATACATACATACATGCATACATACAAGTGCTAGACTTACAAATTTTAAAAAATTGTGTTAGGGTACAAAAACCACTTTGGAGTAGTTGACATGATTCTGATACTGTTGTAAGTATTCAGAACTTGTGGCTCTAAGCTAGAGAAAAGATTACAATTGGTGGAAGATGATCCTGGCTACCTAGTTATCACACTGAGGAACTGAAGTATCGAAATGTTTGTGCTTCAAAGCCAGATGAGAGATACTTCTGAAATGAGTCATGACTAAAACCCAAAGTATTCCTTCTCTTTGTTATCCAAAAGAATCTCCTGTTTATTTTCCACCAAAGTAGGTGATTTAGGGAGTCAGGGGGGCTTCTGCCTACCTATAGCTCAGGCACTATGATTAGCCTCCGAAAATAAGAAGATGAGACAGAGCCATCCCTGTGTTCCGGGGCTCATCAGAATGATGAATTTTGACTATATGACTCGCACTACTGCTACTTAACATAATTTAGTGAGGTGTGATCTCTTAAAATATCATCATCTTATTCCTAATAAAGACCTATGTTCAGAGGAAGTAGGACCACTTTCTCTAAATGAGGTAAATAAGGCTATTTTAAAACGTTCTTTGGATTCATACTTCCTGCCGACAATCAGATAGACAGAGTGTTCTCCGCCTTCCTTCTGTCCATCCACTTCTACCTGAGAACATGACAGGTGTAATGGCAGAAAACGCCAGTTAACTGGGTGGCTAATCACTGAGAGTGCATTTCTGAACATTAAATTTGCCACAATTTATTTTTTGAGAGAACTAAATTAAGCTAGCTGAATTATTATTTTCTTGTATATAATTTAAATCAGTGGATGGCGATACTGCACCTTGACGATAGTTAAATAGCATGTATCTGGCATAAACGTATCTGACACATTCTGCTGTGTGAAACCTCAATTCACAGCTGCTTTTCCTTGTTTTGAACATGGAGGAAACAAAGAATGACATGAAACTCAAGTTTCATCCATGGTTGCCAAATGTCAGGACCAACCTGCTACTTCCATGTCTACAGTTCCTTCCTGTTTTATTAGTATGGGAATAAAATCTTAAATTAACAACTCTAAAGAATTTTGTAAAGATTTGTTTCAGCCTCATTTGGTGACTAAACTAGAAGTCGACTGATATAAAATGATGTAAAGTCTCTACCTGAATTCTGTTCATATAAATTTTTTATTGCTTTTCTATAGAAAGTCTGTGTATTTACCTAGGTAACCCCTTCCCAGACCCAATGTAAGTAGTTCTATACATAATGACTAGTACTCAGGGAACATTCACAAATGTGTTTACTCTGTCCTACAAAAAGGCACTATCTAGTATTCTAAATTATAAACAACCATTAGTCAAATTTTCTTTTTGAAATTTAGGTCAAAATTCATACCATAATCCTAGATATGAGAGCTGATATGTGACCTCCATAGAATCCAATCTAAATTATGCATTTCTAAACTGCAGATAATTTATACTCATGTCAAATAAGCCACCTACTATTCTGGAGTCTAGTCTGTTTAGCCCTCAAGAAGACATACTTTCAGAGGTTAGTAAAATTTATATTAAGTATACCACACAGAATTAAGTCGCATTGTAAATGGTCCTATATTCTCTCATCAAAACAGCAATAGAAATTCCAGGGCACATTAGGCTAGTGATCAAAGAAGACCTATTTGTATGAACTTCAACACCAAATGGTGCCCATAAAAACCCAACATGGTGATTTAGGTTCCTGCAAAGAGTAATTCTAGAAAGGTGGCAAATATTAATAACTCTAAATTGAAAATAAGAAATTGACAACTAGGTGCTATCAAGCGTCTGCCTTCCAAACATCATTCTACATGTTTCAGAAATCCAAGTAAAGACATCCAATGCTACATGTGTGTTGGGTACTCATTTTGTTGGATAATTCTACTTTAAATTGTAACTGCTTTCAATTTTAAAATAATGTGTAACTCCCCAGCTGGGATGCTCTATACCTCTAAATATCTTCATGAGACCCCTTTGAAAAACTGAAATTCTCAAAGTAGTTTTCTTTAAACAGAAGTATACATGCAATTAATATTCTCAAATATAATCTTAAAGGCAAAGTCTTGGCTCTTCATGCTGTGACAATTTAGCAAATATTAAGCATTTTAATGGAACACAATGCATTGTATGTTAAATGGCTTGGAAAACTTGAAAAGGAAAAAATACTCAAGAGCAAAAATCAGAAATTCTGTTGTTAGCTTTTATATTCATATTATACTAAATGTTTTCTTCATTTGCTTCTTCTTGTGCTTGTTGAATCAATTAAATGTAAGGTGTTTGCTCAACCTTTTTTCCTATCATTTTTAATAAAATCTGTTTTACTGGAACAAAAAGATCAAATCACTATAAAATCCATAATCTTATTTTGCTGAGGAAAAGGAGTTCTCTCATCTATATAATCCCCTCTAAACCTCAGGAAATATTAAAGAAGGTGTGAGGAAAGAATGTAAGATCACAACAAAGATAGAGAGGAGGGGGAGGAAGGGGAGGGAGAGCAATGTCTGCCACATGCTTCTGTTTGTGGCAAGTGTTAGCAGAAGCAGAGGCAACTGACTAAGGAAGAGCATAGTTCCAAGGAGACATCAAGCCGGAGCCTGGAGGAAGACTGGAATCTCAAAGGCCCAGTGCATAAAATACGGGAACTTTTATAGGTCATTTGCATAGATGTCTTAGCAGATTCTATCTGTTACAAATTGGCCGCTTGGCTAGGGTTCCAGCCTTCTTCTTTGCCAATAAGTACCTGCCATAGACCAGTTTTGAACACTATGACTTTCTGGACCTCATTCTCTGCCCACTCTTCTGTCTCAATTCTAGCTTCCTGGACTTTACTGCACTAACAGTAACCACATTAAGGAACAAACGTTTTCCTAGCACCTCCAGGACACCAATGAATTGCAAGAATTCAATCATTGTGTTCCTTGGCTTCTTCAAGTTACTACAGAATAAAGCTATGTATGCTGTGAGGATATTTAGCTCTTGAACACACAAACATTAACACAAAACTGGGCACTTTGACACCCTGTCATGGAATCTGGAAGGTTCATAGCACCCTACCACTCCCTGATTTATAAAGCAAATGATGGTTGGTGACAAGAGAAACATTTCCTTCACTGCAGAGATTCCTATGATCCTGTAAACAAACTCTTTTTTATCTCTAAGGTCCTTGCTCCTATTGCAACCTCAATACCCTGATGAAACTCATTCTGTCATTAGGTGGGTAGGAGAAAGAAAAAAGACATGAAAGAGGGCTGAAGAGATGGCTAAGTGGTTTAGAGGGTTTGAGGTTTTTGTGGAGTTCGATTCCTACAACCATGTTTGGTAGCTCACAATTGTCTGTAACTTCAGATACAGGGCATTGAGCAATCTCTTCTGACTTCTGCAGACACTCCTTCCATCACAAACTCTTACACAGACGCATACATATTTATTATAAGTATAGCTATATATGTAACATATGTGTATTTTATACATATATGTGTAAAAATAAAATAAAGCTTTTATTAAAAGACGTAAGAGTAGCTAGAGAGACATGAATGTCAGGAGGAAGATAGAGATCAGAGTTGGAGGAGCAATCAGGAGAAAAATAGAGTAAATATGGCTGATCATATATGTCATGTACATGTACTAAAATGTCATGCGGAAACCCACTGTTATGTATAATTAATAAATGATAATAAAAGCATAAAAACTCTTAATTAATAACAATATACATAAAACATAACCACCAACATCAATGGATTTAGCTCGTTGAAGACAAGCGCAGATTTGGCAAAGTGAATTCGAGAATTCACACAATACAACACTATGCTCTAGTAGAGACAATTTCATTCCCCAAACTTATACATATTATTTCTTTTGTATGAAACAAAATTGAAACTATTAGGAAAAAAAATAACTACATCTGAAGCCCAGTGTATTGAAATGTAGCTCCATTTAAAGCCCGTTGTATCAATCAGCTCCTCTATGATCATTTTATTTGAAAAGAGCACTGCAGCCTTTTTAAATGTCAAAACTCAGCAGAGAGCATTTGTCTAATAATCATATATTGGCTCTAATTTGTGACACATTCTTCTCCTATTACCTTACCATTTGTGTTACAGAAATGTTTCAAATTGACAAAAGCCCTCATGTGGTGTATGATGAAGCACCCTGTGTGTTCCAATGGGCAAGACTATGTAGACAATTGCACAAGGTAACATAAAGAATTATCAATAAATATATTCACATAAAAATGTTTGAGCTCATGATTGTTAATGGATCATTTAAAATTTCTGATTTGTTTTACTCAACACACATACACACAAAAAAATTCTATCAAAATGTGATAAAACATGACCTGTCAAGTCAGAATCATACATGTAAGTGAGCATCAGAATCGTTCCACTTCTAGCTTTTATTATATATACTCCAAACATTTTTATCTACATGAAACTCCAGACCACAAATCTGGGGAAAGCAACAGAAAGCTTAGCTACATTAGTACACCAACACAAATAATTTCTTACTATGTCTGACTTTAAAGCAAAATATTTAAATGTGGTGATATAAACGTGTATAGGAGGTAAAAATACGAATCAATAGATTCATACTCCATGAGAAAATGAGCTTATAGTACAAGATTGCTTTAAATTATATTTACATTTATTTATTTTATTTTATGTGTATGAATGTTTTATGTGCACGTATTCAGATGTATCATATACACTCCTGGTGCCAGCACAGGATAAAAAGAAGGGCTGGATCTCCTGGAACTAAAGTTATGGGTGATTGTGAGCCATCATCTGTGCGGGAACCAAACCCAGTCTTATAAGAGCAATTAGTCATCTTAATTACTGAGCCACTCTTACTTAATTACAATTCTCACTGTTGCCACCACTCTTGAGACAGGGCTCACTGTGTAGACCAGGTTGGCCTCTGCTCACAGGGCTCTACTTGGCATCTGCCTCCTGAGTACTAAGACTAAGCTTCACACCATACTGTAGCTTAAAATTGTCAGAATTCTGAAATAAATACGAAACTGCTTCTGCTCAAGATACACGTGCCAAGGACATTTATTGTTAAGATAAGTGTATTCTCAAAATAGATAGCTTGCCTAATGACTTCAACACTGAAGGAAACTGGAAAAAAATTCACCCTAGTCTAATTATTTTTATGTCTATAATAACTGATGACTTAAGTTGATTAACAAGAGATAACAATTTATTAATAATTTATATAAAGTTTTAGAAAAATATATCTTTGAGCAGTCTGCCTTAATCTCATACTCATGAGCTACACCTGAGAAGACAGAAATATCCAAGACCCAGAAAAATCTGCAAGACCCAGACAACACTCTCCAAAAGGATGGCCAGATGCTGAGAGTACAGAAGAGAAAGTGTAAAGCTGCTATGTGAACGCTCACCTGCGTGACTTTTCAAGAATCTCTTCCTTGGTCCACTGAGAAGCATAAACTGGGCTCTGAAAAGACCTGTTTGTTGGTAAATGAATGCAGGTTTTATCTAAATGGACAATCATTCCAGAGGTGAGGCAAACTCCAGATTACAGAGCCCTTGGAGCCTCTTAGCACCACTACGGTGTGTGACTGCAAGTCTTATTTGTATCCTCAAATATTGCAAAGCACACTGTCAGTTGGTATTCATATTTCCTAATACTTGTGCTCCTAAGTGCTCATGACTACATGTACCCTTGGGCTTTTACACACACACACACACACACACACACACACACACACACACGCACGCACGCACGCGCAAGTAAATGCCTAGACCTTAAGCTTTGGCTTATTCCCTGACTAGCTTGTAACCTATATAACCCATCCAACTACCTCTGACTATCTACCAGAATTCCAGTCTCTCCCCAGCAATTTCCACCTTCTACTTCCTGCGTTTTGCTAATAGGCCGTCAGCCTTTAATTAACAGGTGATACTTCCACATGGTGCTCAAGAGATTCTCCCTACGAACTTAGACAAATGTCATTTTGAAAAGTAACATTTCATTAATGGTCCAATATTTATGTAATATTTTGTTTTAAAACTGTTAACAATTTGGAGGCAAGGATTAATCTTAAGGAAGGAAAGGGTTGGCAGTGGCTGTGCTCCACAGTAATCTAGAATACTATGATGATAGGCTATAAGCATCTGTTATTGCCTCAATAATTAATCATAAGCAATGAAAGCAATAAATAAACTGGTGATTGGTTTAGTAAAATTAGTGTGATTCATATTTTGCTTCTCTTTTATGTGAACCAACAAGGGGGCATCTTTATTTTCTTCCCATAATTTAGGTAAAATATGAACTTCCTCAGTACTAACATAGTAGTTAATTACACAACAAAGGATAGTCTGTAGGTCTTACAATTCCTTATTCCATATTCTTTGTGCCAAAGCTCCTTAAGTTGTTGTGCTGTTGTTTGCTGAGTTTTTGAGTTTCTGACATGACTGGCCTGAAACTTGTGATCTTCCTGCCTGAGACTCCTGAGTACAGGGATTACATATGCAAGCCGTCCCACCCTGTCCATACAGTTTCACGTAATTATGATGATTAATTCTGACTCAGTGTGAAATTTTCCAAGTCCAACCTTTCTACTTGTTCACGTCTTCATTTTTAATCGTTTCCCCCTTCTATGCATTCAGCCTTTTTCTCCTCTTTGTATCAATTCCAAGGACACATCAAAATCCTGGAAACATTTTTATGTGAACAAATTTGGGTTTATTGACTTTTTAAAATATATTTAACAGGTAAATGATGCAGTGACAGAAATATTAGAAAGGAGCCCTGATTGTATGACAGATGATTTGGGACAAGATTCCGAAAGATTGCTTGTTTTATTTTGTTACACTGTCTGGGCAATGTAACCCAGGCTGACCTCAAGCTCATGATGATTCTGGCTTAGCCTCCTGAGGGCTGACACTACACATGTAAGCCACTTTGCTCAACTCAATTACTACTTCCCTTCTAGAAGAACAGGTCATTTTACCATTTGACATATTAATCAGAGAAACACAATGGAGCTACAGTTGATAAAGAAACAATACCCAGTACTATAACCAACAATAGGATTATAATGGATAGTCTTTTTGAGATATGATCAAAGCCCTCATCCTTAATCTATGCTTAGATATAGTTATGAAGTGGTCTTGTTCTTGTCTTCCTCCCTCATTGTCACAGAGGACTTCTGTCCCACTATGTTGTTCCTTGGTTCTATTTCCACTGACCTGAACTATGCCAGCACCTCCCAGCAACTCCCATCTGAGCTGACAGAGCCAGGCTAAGTCCCCACTCTATGCTGCTTCTTCCTCTTTCTCACCCTCCTCACTCCTCTTGCTTATCCTAAAATAGCTACTCCATCAATTTCTGTATCCAGTTATAAAATAATCACTCCTGGCATGTTCTAAAACAAACCTTAATAGTTAAGGAGACAGAGGAATCAGAAAAGAGCTCAGAATGATCCAGAAGAATGGTCTTTTTCAAAGTGTTGTTATGTAGATAACATGCTATTTCTTCATATAAAGTAGGAAAAAATGGGAAGTTATATATAGAA
>NW_022196906.1:70414609-70468315 GCF_008632895.1 Mastomys coucha | reverse complement strand
GAGGGAGAAGAGGAGAGAAGAGGAGAGAAGGGAGAGAGAGTTCTCACCAAAAGAAAAATCTCTTTCCTCTTGCATTATGATTATGCTGCCTTATACCTATCACATGAGTAAAACATTTAAGAGATTTATCTGTGTTTTCTACATTTCTGCTATCTTCTGATATGTTTCTAGATTCATACCAATAGTAAATGGTCAATAAAAGTTAACTATCTGAATATTGGTTTCTTTATGTAAAATAAAGTTTTGTTAACTAAGAAAAATAACAATGTGGCTGTGTTTTTTTTTTAATTTTGTTATTGTACAGTTAAAGAAAACTCAGACTAGAATTCTATGGGAGTAGACACAAAGTAACAATATTTACTAGGCACCCTATCTCAATACTTCATGGCTACAAGGGGGACTACAGAGTGTTACATGGTTTAGTCACTCTCCTATAACCCAGAAATATCAGTCCGCTGAAACTCACTAACTCCCTAAAGGATACTCATTTCATTATATTTAAATGTAGTCTAGTGTATGGAAAATATTTTCTTTTTATATTGTGAACATTTCATAAGGATAATTATTAATTAGAAATTAAAGACAAGTATTCATATTTGTGGATTAAATATTCATATCAATGCTAATATTAAAATTAATATAGAATAATAAAAATAGACTTAATTAGCAAATTTTATAAAATAAAAATGGTTTCATAATAATAAATGACTGTATCTACTCTAAATAAGGGACCGTGGTATCAATATGCAAAAAATATTTGAGAACAGTACAAAGGCACAGCTTTCTTATAGGCACCTTTTAGCAAATGTTTAGAGTTTAATTCTCATAGTCTCTCTGATGGAAAAAAACTGGATCCTTTTATAAATTGCCTGCCTCTTGAGATCAGAATATGATTCCATTAAATTTCACAGGATGACCTTGAGAAGTCTTAAAATACAACATTCCATTTTTAACCAACCAAGAATAATATGGCTTACAGTAAGATCCTGCAGAATAAAAACTGTTGTTTTACATCTTGAAAGTGGTGAGATGGCAGATTATCCATAGGGACTATGTGTGATTGTCTGACAAACATAGATAAAAGGTTTCATGAGTTTTCTTCTAATGTCACTCTGTGGCTTCTCTAATATGCTGATACTGTAAAGACAGAGTGGGAGCATCCTATGGGTGAATGATACAGAAGCACGTGACTTAGGACTCATGCTTATGTACAAGACCAGAGGGTCATGAGTGACAAGACCTAGTAGCCATTGTGCCACTGTGAAAACTTGGACATAAACTTCCATTCTTCCAGTCAGTTCTCTCTCTATCCTGAACTCCACTCTTACTTTCTTTGGTTACAATTCAGAGATGAGGTACTGGTCACCTCATGCATGGTGTGCAGCTGAAACCACACACTGCAGCTCTGTCAGTGGTTAGGGTTTGTACACTTTATTTCTATAATAACAGACTTTCCACACCATATTTTTACTACAGGAAGTACTTATTTAGGAAAAAATAGGAACATTCTACTCATACCCTATGGAAAGGATCCTTGAAAAAATAAATAGTTCACAATTCTGTTAAATGTGTTCAGAATCTCTCGATAGGTGATAATGGAAGTAGGTGTAAGGCAGCGTTTCTATAGCTAAAGGGTATTTTTTTTTTTTTTAGATAAGCAAACAAATGAATGCCATTCTCAAATTCACCACTTCAACTGTTAAACCTGTCTGATAACACTCAATGGAGTTTACTCAAGCTCAACTTACAATTCAGGCTAATATTTAACTTTTAAGTATACTCTGTATTTTCAGTAAAGTCAGGCACAGAGAAATGTGACTATTCTGGTTGACATTTAAAATTCACAGTATAGCATCCCTGTCGAGAGAAAGATATTCTAAAGAGATTTACATGAGCCCTATTTTTTGGATAGTCTATAAATTAAACAAAGGATCCCAAAGAATTAAAGTTTCCCTCCCTCGGTATACCATGCCGGGGGGAGAGAAGGGATAAACCCCTGGTGTAAGCCAGAGGAGGAACTAGGTAGCCTTAGAGGAAAAGATCTCACACAGTTATGGTATTTACATGTTTGTCTTGTGTCTCAAATTTTCTATAAAATTGCTAACCTACTACAACAGTGGTTCTCAACCCCTGAGTCACAACCCCTTTGGAAGGTCACATATTAGATAGCCTTCATATCAGACATTTACATTACAATTCATAACAGTAGCAAAATTAGTTACAAAGTAGCAACAAAATAATTTTATAGTTGGGGGTCATCACCACACGAGAAACTGTATTAAAAAGTTTGCAGTGTTAGGAAGGTTGAGAACTACCAGTCTACAGAAAAGACAGAGAAAGTAGGATTCCCTCTTCTGGGCTTTGCCAAACTAAAAATAAATCCAGTACTCTTACCCATTTACTTCCAGTTTTCTTCCAGGAAGTTATAGGCTTATAAACCGGAGTGCCTCATTGAACCTAAGTAGCAGTAGAGACCCAATGACTTGTTTTTATGCTTCCTTTTTTTATTAGATGTTTTCTTTATTTACAATATCTCCTTTCCAGATTCCCCTCCAAAAATAAAAATAAAATAAAATAAAACTAAAACTAAAACAAACCCCTGTTCCCTCCCCACTCCCCCTGGTCACCATCACACCCCCTCCTGTTTACTGGCCCTGGCATTCCCCTACACTGGGGCATAGAACCTTCACAGGGCTTCTCCTCCCATTGATGACCAATCTGCTACATATGCTGCTGGAGCCATTAGTCCCACCATGTGTACTCTTTGGTTGGTGTTTTAGTCCCTGGGAGCTCTAAGGGTACTAGGTAGTTCATATTGTTGTTCGTCCTAAGGGGCTGCAAACCCCTTCAGCTCCTTGGGTCTTTTCTCTAGCTCCTTCATTGGGGACCCTGTACTCAGTCCAATGGATGGCTGTGAGCCTCTACTTCTGTTTTAGTTGGATAATGTCAGAGCCTCTCAGGAGACAGCTATATCAGGTTCCTGTCATCCAGCACTTGCTGACATCCACAATAGTGTCTATATCTGATGACTGAATATGGGAAGGATTCCCAGGTGGAGCAGTCTCTGAATTGTCCTTCCTTTACTCTGCTCCATAGTTAGTCTCTACAACTCCTTCCATGGGTATTTTGTTCTCCCTTTTAAAAAGGAACGAAGTATCCACAATTTGGTCTTCCTTCTTCTTGAGTTTCTTGTGTTTTGTGGTTTGTACTTTGTGTATTCTGATCTTCTGGGCCAATATTCACTTGTCAGAGAATCCATACCATGTGTGTTCTTTTGTGATTGGGTTACTTCACTCAGGATGATATTCTCCAGATCCATCCATTTCACCAAGAATTTCATAAATTCATTGTTTTTAATAGCTGAATAGTACTCCATTGTGTAGATGTACCACATTTTCTGTATCCATTCCTCTGTTGAGGGACATCTGGGTTGTTTCCAATTTTATGCTTTCTAAAGTAAGGATTAAAACTGTAGGAGTAAGGGATGGGGAGACGGCTCAGCAAACAAGATGACTCACAACCATCTGTAATAACTCCAGCTCTTGGGGGTCTGTGGTTTCTGTGGGCACCAGCCACATACATGGTTGTACATACATGCAAGAAAAATATACTTACACATATAAAATTAAAATAAGTAAAACCCTAACATATATGCATGATGAGAACATATTAGGGATGGATACCTTCAAACATAAGATGCCTTCTGTTTAGGCAAACACTACTAGTGACTGCAGATGGTAGTACATGCCTGCACTAACTCCCACCCCAGAGACTGTAAGGCTACATAGCACTTCATTTAAAAAAAAGGGGGGGTTATTTATTTATTTTATGTATATAAATACACTGTAGCTGTACAGATAGTTGTCAGCCTTCATCTGGTTGTCGGGAATTGACTTTTTAGGACTGCTCGCTCCAGTCAGCCCTGTTCACTCTGGCCCAAAGATTTATTTATTATAAATAAGTACTCTGTAGCTGTTTTTTACGGGTGATTGTGAGCCACCATGTAGTTGCTGGGATTTGAACTCAGGACCTTCAGAAGAGTAGTCAGTTCTCTTACCCGCTGAGCCATCTCAACAGCCCCTGCATAGCACTTCTAACAGGTCCACTTGTGTATCTTCAGCTCCTTTGGCAATCCCTGACCCATAGCAACTGTTCTATGCATATGTGTAGTCTGGAGTTGGGGTGTCTTTTCATGTAATGATGGTGAACTCAAACAGAGATTTTCAACCACCTTTGCTTAAATCAGTGGAGTTCTTGCCTCAGGAAATAGCACTATTCCAAATAGTATATTCACCCCCCACCCTTTCTTTTTTGGAAAATTTTCAAATAAATAAATAAATAAATAAATAAATAAATAAATAAATATATTCAGTTTAACAGTATGTTGTTACTTAATTCTAACCTGGTAGAATCATTATGATTCCTTATGAGTTTGTTGCATTTGGAGAGACTGGAAAGCTAATTGAAAGAATGTGTTTCTTTTAGAATAATTAATAAAATTCTAAATAATTTACAGAATAGTTTATAGATGATAAGATATTTTGAAAATAATATATGCCTTATGTTCTCATTAACTGTCCTTTATATATACATAAAATACTTAAGCTAAATTTTTCACAATATGTAATATGTTCAAATTTTTCATAATTATAACTTTTAAATGTTCTTTTAAATTATTGAAAATTGTTTACTAGAAAGTGTGGGGTTTTTTCACACAGCTCTAAATGGGATGTCTCTATCAAATTCCTCCCCTCAGAGCTCAGAGAACTGTACAAAAGAGGAGGCAAAAGAGTATGGGAGCAAGAGGGAATGGAGGAAACCAGGAGAACAGGGCAAAGCTCAAATGAACTCACAGAGCCTCAAGCAGGAAGCACAGAGCCTACATGGGTCTTCACCAGGTCCTCTGCATATATATTACAGCTTGCAGCCTCGTATTTTTATAATTGTTTATATTCCTGAGTGTATAAACCATTGGGTGTTTGATTCATATGCCTGATCTTGGGCCTCTTTTCCTTTGTGGGTGTTTGATTCATGTGCCTGATCTTGGGGCTCTTTTCCTTTGTGGGTGTTTGATTCATATGCCTGATCTTGGGGCTCTTTTCCTTTGTGGGTGTTTGATTCATATGCCTGATCATGGGGCTCTTTCTTGTCCTTTGTGGGTATTTGATTCCTGTGCCTGATCTTGGGGCTCTTTTCCTTTGCGGGTGTTTGATTCATGTGACTGATCTTGGGGCTCTTTTCCTTTGTGGGTGTTTGATTCATGTGCCTGATCTTGGGGCTCTTGTCCTTTGTGGGTTGCCTTGTCCAGCCTCAATGTGATGGTTTCTGCTTTATCTTATTATTTTATTTTGTCATCTTTGCTTGGTTTCTCTTAAAGACCTGCCTGTTCTTTTCTAATAAGAGACAGAAGGGAATGGATCAGAGGGGAGAGAAGGTGGACAGAGAAGAGAGGGACTGTAATCAGGATTAGGAAGACAATCTATTTTCAATAAAAGGGAGGAAAGAAAAATAAAATGCAGAAAAGTGTGGTTTGGGGACTTGTTTAACTGTCTTCACTTGTCTTAAGAGTGAGCACTTATTGTTTCAGTCCTTATATTTAAAGATGGAAACTGGGATACATAATATATGACATAGTTAACAGCTCTTGATGGCACATTTTTAAAAAATTATGAGTGAGATGAATCACTGCATCAATATTAAAAGACGTTTTCTATAATTCAAGACCAACTTCAGAGCAGTTTAATAAAAATACATCAGGTGTCAGAATCAGTAAAAACACCCATGTGATTGCTTTACATCTTATCAAATGAAACTGTACTGTAAAGAGGGCAGAGGAATCCTCACTGGCTGATCTGGTTACACATACCCAGGTACTTCTATGCTGGCATTTAAGTTTAACCAGAAAATACAAAGTTCATTTACACATGCTCTCCCTATGTATTCAAACTTAATAACCTCTTGAATCTCTGATCCAACTCCGTATTAATTATCACAAAATACATTTTCTGACACTTGTTGAAGCTACACATATTTCTTATGTTATTTAATATTAATCCAACTGTATATATGTATTACATAGACATGAGTTCAATAGCAGAATTGATGAATATCTTTCATGTGTTAAGAAAGCCTATTGTGGCTTGGAGGATATGTAGCTAACAAGAGGCCCCCAAATTAGGTGGCAAACCCACCAGGATTTGCCACAAGAGGATTCAAATTTAGTATAGCTTACAAAATTAGGATGCTAGTTATTGCGCCCAGTGGTTGAGTTACCTATTGATTCTGAACTAAGTTTGTGTGATGTTTTCCTTCATGCAGCAACTCAACTAGGTACCAGAGAAAAAGGTACAGCAGAAAAGTATGGGTTTGTGAGAAGTCTATCTTCAAAGGCCATGGGAATTTGGGAGCATGGGGCTGGTGTGGTAATGACTTGCCAGTGGTTCTACTGTCTGTCTTACATTGACTTGTTGAGCTGCATTTGCTGGGACTCCATAGAGAGAAAACCACCAAAAAACTTGTGATGGTGTGCTGCAGTTTGTTGCCGCTTCCAAGGATGTGGGCTAATTGGATGCACACACTGAGGCAAAACCCATTCTGAGGAGCTGAAAGGATGCAATTAAACTCTCCTTTCCTTGATGATAAAGAGAAACCCTTTGGAGTAATTTAACAAAAGGAGTAACTTACACCTAGAAGCCAGTAAACTCTACTAGAAGGACTGGACAAAAACCGGAATTCTAATTGCTGGAATACTGGTATCCAGTGAGGTTTCGACATGACAGGCTCAGCAGCTATCATATCTCATCACTACCTGAAGTAATTAGTAACCATGGCTCCACTTCAAACAGGAGGAGACTGAGATGCTGAAAGAGAGTAAATAAACTGCCTGAAGTTACAGAATCCTGGGGTTAAAATCCCTGATGGTGGAGTAGAGGCAGCAGACATGGTGGCTGGAAGCTCACAGCTTGAACTGCAAACTGGAATCTGAGAAAGTAGACAGGGAATGTCAATTGACTTTCAAAGCCCACCCCCCAGTGTCATACTTTCTCCAACAAGATCTCTCCTTCTAAACCTACACAAACATCTGAGCCTATGAGGAACATTCTTATACAAGCCATCTTCTTTCCCCCATCAGACTGTTTCTCAAATACTGTGGTTACTAACAAGAGCTTAAGTTATTGTATTTCTAAAAAAAAAAAGAAAGAAAGAAAGAAAGAATGAAAGAGAGAGAGAGAGAGAGAGAGAGAGAGAAAGAAAGAAAGAAAGAAAGAAAGAAAGAAAGAAAGAAAGAAAGAAAGAAAGAAAGAAGGAAAGAAGGGGGAGTGTAGAGGAGGGAGGGGGAAGGAGGGAGGGACAGGAGATGAGATAAAGGGTGGGAGGGAGGGAGGGCAGAAGGGAGGGAGAAAGGACAAAATTGATCTCTTGGAAGTAAAGAAGAATATAATGACTGTCAAACTCAGAAACACAGAAATTTTTTTCAGTAAAAAATAAAATAGAGTGGATCCAAATTGGGGAGGAAATGGGGAAGAACTGGGAGGAATAGAGTGAGGGAGAAGTGTATTGAGATTATATTTCATGAGAAAAGAATCTCCGTTTAATAAAAGGGGAAAAGAAATAAAATAGTCACAAAAAAAGAAAATGGGAAAGGGTGATTAAAAGACAGAGGAATTGGTGTTCCAAATTCACCCAAAAAGTAATGTCTCCGCAATAAATAATGAGGAAGAAGAAAAAAGAAAATAATTTGAATCATTTGTTTGAAATAATGAATTTCATAAGTAAATATATCTGTTGTATGCTTACCCTACAGGACACACAGTTTGAAAATTTAGGATCCTAGAGTCAAACAAAAGATTCCACAAGCTTCCAGAAATCAAAATGAAAAGCAAACGCATTGGCAGGGATAAAAAATCAAAATGCTTTTATATTCGAATTGGATATTCAACCATATTGCCAAATATTACATAAGACAAAAGTGTGTCCTTACATGGATATATAAAAATCATAAAAACCTTTTTCAATAATTTCCTGGCAAATTAACTTCACCAGAACCAGAAACAAACCAGCGGTAGACACTGTAACATTTTCTCTCATTGGAAACACAGCTTCAATCATGAGATCTCACTGAATGCATGAAGCATATTATTAACCAACAACATTCAGGAAATTATAAAAAATATTAAAAACAGTTATAAAAACCATGAGTGACATTCATGAAATATTACGCAAAACACTTATAATTTCATCTTACATAATATATTTAACGGGTGAAGGAGAACCTCATTTTTAGGAATACTTTTCACAATTAATTTTATGGAAGCCAAGACCCCGTCTCAAATGTTCATCAAATTCAGAAAAAGAAAAAGTAAATGTCTAAAAGTTCCTTAAAAACTAAAAGATGGAACAAATGGCCAGTGTGAGTGAATGGACAGAATCTCTTCGATTTCCAGTGCGCATGTGAAAAGCTTAGCGGTGTAAGACTAGCACATCTTCCGCTCTGCACATCAACTTGCAAATAACTCAAATGGCAAATAACAAAGTAATTTAATTCGTGTTGGCTGACCATCTATTGTGTGCAGTGTGTTCACACTGAAGCCGGGAGAGAACATCATGTATTGTCAAGAATTCAATCTATAGACACTATTTTTGGTCTACATACTAAGTCACATTGTTTAGGGCTCATGGGAGACACGGTTCTATTTTTCCATCCCTCTGTCTGAGGCTTGGATTCTGTCCAGTTTCCACCAACCCATTTTTCCTTTTCTAGAATGCCAATTATAGCTTTTATTTTGTTCAGAGGGAAAGCAACAGATAAAGGAAATTTGCAACACTTGAAAATCTCATCAATGGCAAGGGACTACGAGAGGAATTTTCTGTCAGAAACAATTTAGAGGAAGGAGTTACAAAACACTTTTCAATTTGAATATAAAGCTAGAGTGGGAGATGAACTTGAAGTTAAACAGCTCTGCTTTAGAGCTTTGAAAAACAGGCACATAATCAATACCACCATGGGTATGCTTTCAATATGTTTTGATTTGGCATAATGAAGTATTGACTTTCTTCTTTCATAAACATCAAATGAAATTATGAGCATATAAATGTGTACCTAAGCATGAGCTGCATGACTTAATTTCTCCAAACAAAGCAACATAATTATCAAGTCAGTGAAGTGAGAATACATAAAGAATTAAAACATCCAAAAAAATGAACAAATAATTTAATTGTAGATAGTACCCACCAAAAATTCAAAAAATGCCATACTATAAATTAAAGACTGCCAATGCATTGTTTTAATAAATACTATATTTTTATATCTCAATTGGCACAGTACAGAATAATGTCAAAAGCCACAGTTACCTCATTTCTACAATAGCAGAGTTTGCCCTATGTACTAAGAGTGAACCAAACAGTATTACATCGAATTTTAAATGTTTATGGCTTATTTATGTGTGTACAAATATATTTAAGAGCAAAGGTCTGTTTAAAAAGTAAAGTTTTCTCCATCACTCTAGAGAAACTTACTTGGAAGTAAACTCTGTCTATCATCCAGCAGCATCAGGGGATTTGATTGAGTTATGGACAGAGAAGTAGTAAGAATGTCATCTTTGATTACTGACTTTGTAAATTGCCAGTTGACAGTTTCTAGGCTGTGAAGCACTTAACACCTGACCTTCATCAAATACACATTAATAAAAATAAATGTAAAGTAGATTTCATTGACAAACTGCCCAGTGGATGGTAAAAACTCTCCCAGCCACTAGATAAAGTCTTCAGTTCTTTAATGTTTTAAAATAAGCATTTATGCCTTCATAAAATACAACTAATTGAGCAAAGAAAACAAGCACAGACAGACTTGATTTTACTCAAAATCATCTGTCTTTTAATGCTATTTCATTAAATATTGTTTTAAACACTTCTGGGAGTATTTTTCAGATCTGGAGCCTCTCCAAGCCATTTATATCTTTTGAAACATCCTTTTGGACCCATTATTACCCTAGAGAAACTTAGCTAAAATCAGTGTCATGGGGTGCTTAAGCCACACCCATGTAGCACATTAAAGCAAGCAATAAACAATAAAATCCATATCCCTTATCATTGTGGTTGTTTTATAATTTCACCAAATCTCAAAAAAAAAGCTTTAACAAAAAGTTTATAAATAAACATAAAATACATTTAAGCAATATTTTTAAGTAATTGATTATATTCTTGTGGTGGTTTGAATATGCTTGGTCTAGGGAGTGGCACTATTTGAAGGTGTGGCCTTGTTGGAGTATGTGTGGCTTTGTTGGAGGAAGTGTGTCACTGTAGGTACTGTGTGTCCTAGCTGCCTGGAAGCCAGTAGGCTTTCTCCTTGGGGCCTTCGGTTGAAGATATAGAACTCTCAACTCTTCCTGTACCATGCCTGCCTAATTGCTGCCATGATCTTGCCTTGATGATAATGGACAGAACCTCTGAACCGGTAAGCCTGGCCCAGTTAAACATTGTCCTTATAAGAGTTGCTTTGGTCATGGTATCTGTTCATAGCAGTAAACCCCTAACTACGACAATTCTTCACCTCAGTTAGACTCAGTTGTATTGGGCTATTTAGGCAGAGAAACTCAAAAAAAAAATTAGAAAAACAACCCAACAGGAGCTATTGTTCATATGATTCACACAAAACAGCAAAAACAACAACCACTCCAAACTCAACCATCTACATACACCTAGACACACAGGCAGGTTCCCGTGGCATAACCAACCTGCATGCCTGCTTTGTATTGCTGTGAGGCATTTTCCAAAGCTAACAGACACTCACATTTAAATAACACACATAAAGTACATGCTGGCATATTTATCTATGCCAAAGTATGTTGCTTTAGGATTGTAAAGAGAAGTAAAGACTATGCTGTTCATATTCATATATAGAAGCTTTTAATAGAGCTTTTTCTTAATGAGACAAATGACTTGGAGAAGGTCAAAATGTGAAAAATACTCGCAGATGTGTTTAAAGTAATATTTAATGAAATAGCATCTAAAAAGAGATGGTTTGGAGTGAAATTAAGCCTGTCTTCCTAAATGTAGCAAAAAAAAAAGTTGTTAATCATACAATTTGATTAATTTGAACAAATCAGTACAATCACAATAGGGAAACACCAGTGAAGACAGAATTTGCCATTGCTCAGCAGTATTTTAGAAAATGCAGTACTGTTCATACACTTCAAGCCTATTCATTCTTTCCTGGTGCTCTTACTCAATTTCATTTTGTGAGTACATTAAACACATTGGAGCTGTTTAAACCTATGAGAGCTGTACTCATATCAAACCGGAAGCTGAGATGGATTAACCTATGTAAATGTTGCTTTTATTTCCTCAGATGCTTATAAGATGAAAGCCGTACCCAAGAAGTGTCAATAAACAATTTGAACTGAGCCCAGAGTGTTTCTTTCTCTGTTTTAACTATCACTAGGCCTAGGACTGGAAGCTTCTAGCCTCCATACAATCTAATATACCCAGATGACTGATTCAATCCAGCTTCTCTTGGCTTCTGACTGAATTGCTCTGCTTGGCAACATACTAATTGTGGTAATACATTCTAATCTTCTGGCTCCTCTTTCTCTGGTTCTTTCTGTCTTCATTGTGTCTACTTTATTCTCTCTATAACCTGTCTCTGTAAAACTGTTTTGGTTAAAAACTACCACACACACACACACACACACACACACACACACACACACACACACACACACCAAACCACATAGCTTTCTCTCTTGATGCTCTTAAGTACCTTCTCTTTCCTGTGCTGTTCTCATGAGAGTTGTATGTATTCTATCACTGATTCATTTTGTCAAATCTTTCTCTGATTCATCACTCTGATTCATCTCTGCTTCTCAATTAGACATCACCTTCAAACATGCTGCTTCCTTCTACAAACTAACCTAACCTTCACTGTTATGGATTAAAGATGTAAACTAAGCATTATGTCCAGTTTCCAGAGGAACCACCAAACTGATTTCCAGAGTGGTTGTACCAGCTTGCAATCCCACCAGCAATGAAGGAGTGTTCCTCTTTCTCCACAACCTTGCCAGCATCTGCTGTCACCTGAGTTTTTGATCTTAGCCATTCTAAATGGTGTGAGGTAGAATTTCAGGGCTGTTTTGATTTGCATTTCCCTGATGACTAGGGATGTTGAACCTTTCTTTAGGTGTTTCTAAGCCATTCAGTATTCCTCAGTTGAGAATTCTTTGTTTAGCTCTGTACCCCGTTTTTAATGGGGTTATTTGATTCTCTGGAGTCTAACTTCTTGAGTTCTTTGTATATATTGGATATTAACCCTCTATCAGATCTAGAATTGATGAAGATCTTTTCCCAATCTGTTTGTGGCCGTTTTGTCCTATTAACAGTACCCTTTGCCTTACAGAAGCTTTGTAACTTTATGAGGTCCCATTTGCCAGTTCCCCAGTGTAGGGGAATGCCAGGGCCAGGAAGTGGGAGAGGGTGGGTTGGTGAGCAGGGGGAGGGGGGAGGAAACAAGGGTGTTTTTGTTTTTGTTTTTGTTTTTGTTTTTGTTGTTGTTTTTGATATTTTTTCGGAGGGGGTAACCAGGAGAGGAGATATCATTTGAAATGTAAATAAAGAAAATATCTAATAAAAGAAGATATGGTACACATATACACATGGATTTTATTCATTTGTCAATAAAATGATCATCACATTTGCATGAAAAAAAAAAGATGTATACTAAGGATGTCTGCATTCTGGCCAGATAATATAGACCTAGAAGGTCTTTAGATGTGATCACTTTCCACACAGATCACTTTCCAGAGCAGTCATATTGCTGGATTAAAATTCCTCTACAAATCTATGAAACCCATTCTAGTTGAAATCTTTTTCTAAGCATAGGCTATTAGTATCTCTTGAATGATGCCTGAGTTGAATGAATTTATAATAGGCACGTATTTAATTTGAGAGAGTTTTCCAAAACAGTAAAGCCATGTTATAGTCCCACTAGCAATCAGCAAGAGTTGCAGTCATGGGACTAATGTTGGTGCTGTCATTCTGGTTAGAATTTGCTATTCTAATCTATGTATTCATAATTTGCACTCCTGCCATTGAATATTGAATACTTTGTCATATTTTTGTCAATCATATGGCTTTTGAAGTACCATATGGCTTTTGAAGTAACAGTTCAATTTTTATTTCTACATTGCTGGACATGCTTATAGAATTAACATACATTTTACTTTTATCTCTTTGTGTATGTGTGCATGTATTTGTATTCATGACTGTTTGTAGATACATTGTGTATACATGTGTGTGGAAGTCAGAGGTCAACATCTACTGTTTTCCTCAATTGCTCTCTACCTTTTTGATTTTGAGACAGGATCTCTCCCTGAACCTGGAGTTTGTTTACCTATTCTGCTATGCTGTCTGGCCACCTCAATCCTGTGTCCTCTTATCTCTGCCTCCCTAGTGTGGTATTGGAAGTAAATGCTGCTGCTCTTGGCTTGTTACAAAGGTGTTAGAGATGAAACTCAGTGCCCTATGCATTTGCAGCAAACATTTAACCAATGAAACCATCTCCCCAACCTCCTACTTACTTAATGGAAATTTTTTATTTTAATGAAATCCAATTATTTACTTTTAAATAAGTTATTCTGTTCTGAGTCATGAAAACAATTTTGTGTTTTTATTTACTAGGTGTGATAGTTTGAACACTCATAAAATTGCAAAGCTTCTGTAAGGCAAAGGACACTGTCAATAGGACCAAACGGCAACCAACAGATTTGGAAAAGATCTTCACCAATCCTACATCTGATAGAGGGCTAATATCCAATATATACAAAGAACTCAAGAAGTTAGACTCCAGAGAACCAAATAACCCTATTAAAAAATGGGGTACAGAGCTAAACAAAGAATTCTCAACTGAGGAATACTGAATGGCTGAGAAGCACCTAAAGAAATGTTCAACATCCTTAGTCATCAGGGAAATGCAAATCAAAACAACCCTGAAATTAATTCTACCTCACACCATTTAGAATGGCTAAGATCAAAAACTCACATGGCAGCAGATGCTGGCAAGGTTGTGGAGAAAGAGGAACACTCCTTCGTTGCTGGTGGGATTGCAAGCTAGTACAACCACTATGGAAATAAGTTTGGGGGTTCCTCAGAAAATTGGACATAGTACTACCTGAGGACCCAACAATACCACTCCTGGGCATATACCCAGAAGACGCCCCAACATGTAATACGGACATATGTTCATAGTCACCTTATTTGAACATTCCATTTAGTACTATAACTTATCTCTAAGTAACATACACATGCAGTAGAAAGTAGTGGTTGGAAGGCTTTTTTTCCTCTGTGTGTTTGTGCTGTCGTGCCAGCATTATTGTTGAAAAGAGCTTCTTTGACACATGCAAGTTTTTATCAGGTTGTTTTGGGACTCTGTGCTACATCATTAATACATCCATCTATCGTCTTTCTTTCTTAATCATTGTGACTTTATTCAAAATTCTGAAAATAGATAAGAAAATTCTCCTAACTCTAAACTATTTTGAATATTCTAGATTGCTCACATTTGCGTAGGCAACTTAAGAGCCATTCATCAATGTATATCTCTTTAAAACCTTTTATATTTGAATTTTGATATCAGATCTACAAGTCAACTCAAAGAAATTTGCTATCTTAAGAACCTTGGGCTCTCTAAGTCCTAAAGTTGATATACCCATTCAGTTGTTCAAGTCTTTTATTTTTACTATTCTTTATAAATTTTACAGTACAACATTTATTCTTCCTTTTATTGATTTTATTGACCTTCTTTGGGGGCTTCATATGTATACTATCCAAAAATAAGACTGTCTTACTTTCTTTTTAATCTTTATGCCTTTTATTTCTTCTGACTTATTTTGTATTACCAGTGCAATGTTGAGCTGACAGTGATCATAGTTTGCCTCGTTTTATCTCTCATCTCAATATCTTCTTGCTTAATCTTCTGGTATAATGTATTTATGGATTATATGTAGACATTCTTGTGATACTGGTATGTTTAGTCAATATACTAAAATTGTAGATTTATTGCTTTTACTTCTCTCTGTGTGTGTGTATGTGTGTGTGTGTGTGTGTGTGTGTGAGAGAGAGAGAGAGAGAGAGAGAGAGAGAGAGAGAGAGAGAGATGAGTAAAGGTTCCATGAAAGTCAGTGTTGAATCATCTGGAGCTGGAGTTACAAGATGCTATGAGCAGCCTGACAGAGGTGCTTCAACTATATTCTCTGCAAGAGCCATATGCTCTCTTCATCACTGAACCATCTCTCCATCTCCAACACTCAAGTATCTTATCTGTGCCTAAAGTTACAGTTCATATTTTCTTATTTGAAGAATCTCAGTTTTCACTCATACAAAATAAATGTGTTTATTCTAACCGCATTTTGATATTGAAATGCTGATTTGACTTAATTCAATATTTTAGAGATTCTATTCATTTGTCATCTGTTTTTCATCTCGTGGGACAAGAAGTCAGCCATCTCTCAAATCATTCTTTTACCGGCTGTAGTGTATCTGTTTTCCTCTGACTGCTTTCAATAATCTTTACCTATGGCGTTTAACAGCCTGAGGTTGATGTGATGAGGTATGGCATCATTGAGTTAATTTCTATTGATTTGGTTATGACTACGTCACATTTCTTTCTTTTAGTTAGACATTGTGAGAGAGTCTGTTATGTCCCTGTTCTTTAAAGGATGTTGGATTTTGTTCTAGTTGAGAATTAAATGTCTGTGATTCCTCTCAATTATCTCAGAATTTTTTTATAATTATAATCTCTTAGGATGAATTAGGTCATCAGTTCTAGGATATGATCCTATCTTAATCATTCTTTCTCCTAAAGATACCACCTCTCTGGAAGTCTGTGAATTTGTTTGTTTATGAAACAGTGTCTTGTGCATCACACACTCTCTTAGAACTTGGTGTGCAGCTGAGAAGGACCTTGGACTTCGGATCCTCCTTCTTCCATCAGCTATGAACCATCACACTAGTAGATGTCAGGCTGAGGATCAAAGTCAGGACTTTGTGCAGGCCAGATAAGCAGGCAGCCAGCTGAATGGTATCCTCAGCCCAAGCTAAATTATTTTAGGTAAATAATTAAATTTTAAAGTAGACAGGCTATCTTAGTATGCTTCTTGGAAGAAGTATAAAATTTTTCAAACACTTTCCCTTAAATAATTAAGCTTTACAGAACTAGATAAACATTTTGAGTCAGTAAACTTAACCAACTTAACGGTAACAGCTTATCTCTATTCTGTCAGTTGGAAAAAATTCCTGCATATTGCACTGATCATTTGATTTTGCTTGCAATTTTCTTTTTGCCCCAATTCAGAGTTACATTGGTTTTTGAATTAATTTAATTCTTAAAGGCTGGTTTCACAAGGATTAGACTACCTTCATTGCTAAAAAGCTAGATGATCAGTGAACACAAACATTCAGGAAAAGACTGAATTAAGCTAAGGTCTATCATAAATCAAGCAGCTATCTAAAGATACTTTGGGGAAAAAACGTTTAGACGGCTTCAGGTCTTAGTACTACAATGTTAAGTGAAAGTTAGAAATAAACTGTAATCTAATTTCTACATTGTAGGTGTTGGAGTCTTAGAATAACTTAACAATTGGACAATTTATAAAGTTTAAGTTTTGTGGAATTATTTCATTAACTGTTATAGAGGAACCTCCATTCTCTCTGCACAGTGGATCTATCTGCCCTTGACCAGTAATACTTATCCGAAGTGACAGAAACATTTTATCTGGTATATTATCCTGTCAGATATAACTTTTGATGCCCAGTATTCCCTTAACAACCACACAGCAAATAAATTTTTAAAAAAAGGTTTTTCGAAACTCTCGAGCCAAGAGTCAAATGCAAGGCTGCCTGGCTCCAAAGAGCTGTACTTTTGCTACAATTCCTTGCAAAACAAAACAGAACCAAACAGAAAGATGAATTCTCTATGCAATTTTAAATTTTAAATAGCGCATTTTTATTTAATTAAAAAACATTTTCTTAAATTATAATTTGTTATCAATTGTGGTTTCTCTATGATAAGTCAGGCCTGGATGAACAAATGTCTGTGAATAGCGCATGCTCTGTAGGAACGCCGCCAGTAACTTTCTTCCAATCTGCCTTTACATTTTGGAGGCGTTCCTTCAAATTTAATGTGTGTTCTGCCCTCCCTCTAGATAAAACTTCAGATTATGTATCTTAATGCAGCATGGGCATGTTAGCTGATTATTCTGCCTCCTGGATTAAGTCATTTCTCCCATAAAAAAAAAATTTAGACTCTTAAGCAGAAATCTGAGTTTGGAGATGGCCCACTCACGGCTGCTCTCCTCTGCTAGCCCTGTTGCTATCATCAGACTCCATCAATCTCAATCTGAATTTATTAATCAGATGGAAACAATGGCAATATTAGTTTCCTGAAACATCCGGAAAATAAATTTTAAGTAAAGAAAATGGTATTTTTACAGGAAAGATGTCTTATCATGAAAGTACACAGTTTTATAATTAGACTATGGGTCTTTGATACATTTTGAGGGCATATATATAAGCTAGAATTAACTTCAGTTTTTAATGGACTCTTTACTTGAGCTGGACCTCATGAGTTTCATAAATCATCAATGTATACAAGCATTATCCAAACTTGAGACTCCAAAACAGGTCATAGACAATCATAAAAATTCAATGTGTATTAATAAGTAGAAAGCCAAAACTTTTGCCTGTTTTCTTGTTCCTTGAAATCTGGTATCTTTAACTTTTACCACAGTTCTCTTGAATGCCCACAAAAATAGTCATTAATACTTTATATAAATGAAATAGTCAAAAAATTATGTAGACAAAAATATTAATGGTAATCAACACCAACCAAATATTTTCTAAAGGACTTAGATGTTTATCTAAAATGTACACTTTGAAATATTGACTTTGTCACATTTAATTCAAGTTTATTTCAAAGGCAAAAGAATGACACCTTGTATATATATCACATAGCTTCAGTTTAATTCACCATGTACATGACTGTCAGTTGTATTTATTATTTCCTATACACATGAAAGCCCATAAACAAATTCTATTCTGCAAGTTATTTGCAGCATAGTAAAAATTTAAATCCCCCAGAGGACATTCACCAAATTTTATGGCTAATATCTTTACACTGCACATGCACATAATAAGAAACAGAGCTGTCATATTTAGTTCAACGGACTTTTATAATGAGATATATATTTTGGCCAAGAAGTCTGAGTTTCACCACAGATATGCTGAGACAATGGAAGACAAACGTGAAACTTTCTGTATGTTCCAAGGTATGATTTTACAATACGATTTACTTGCTAGCTCCAAGCAAATGAAAAACTCTATAGAAAATTCACCTAGTGTTAAAATGAGTCTGTGGAGCAGCTCTTAAAAGATAATTAATTATGCTGTGAGTGGTTTGGTGTGATGATATCATCAGAAGGTAGCTTGCATAAATGAACTGGATTTTATCAGTTAGTTCCCATCAGTTCACATACTATGAAACATCTACTACTACCTTATTGTGGTTTTTATTCCTATGCAAATTCTTAAGCAATAGCAACTATTTATTTTAACAGACCTTACAAAGCCTCTTATGTTCATTCATCTTGGTTAAATATGAGGCCAACAGTCTACCATAAAAATATTACAGGAGCCCTTCCCAGGAAACGTAGAGAAGCAAGAATCGATGCCTTTCATGAAAGGGACAAGATTGTAGTGCCCTGGCCTCGGTGACATGGAAGTACGCTCGGCTCCTCTGAATTCAATTTAACAAATTTACCCAGTCATTCTTGGAAAACATACTCAACCATTAGGTGGCTGTTTTAACTCTTCATTTGTATACTGAAATGCAATTAAATTTGATGTAAATACAGTGCCTGGGACACGGACACCAAACCTAATGCCTCCCTGACATTCACCCCTACCTGTCATCTCTTGCTAAGAAAATCAGAGGCTGTTAAGTTCTGTCCTGTAAAACAATTTTCAAAGTTCATGGTGCATCGGAACACAATGGGGAAAGCAAGGGCTATTTTGAAAAATAAGTCATTGCAGGGAAGAATTGCCATGGGTCCTATGCTGTCTTTGAATGTCTTAGCAGATAAAACCCCATAACTACAAGTTACTCATCCTCTAGTATTCAACAGCAATGAAGATATTTTATAGGAGCTGACCTAGAAGTTCAACAAGAAACACCCAAGTGGAGCTAAGTTGTTGTCTTATAATTTTTAGTTACTTTCTCCTCCCAATTTTCAATGATCAGTTTAAATGCTGTATGCAGACAATAAGTAACTTAGAAAAGGACGTTCAGCTGTCAGTTCTGTAGTTCTTACTTGCTGCTAGTTTGTTTTTATAGACACATGATCGTGGTTGCAGATGATCCTTGTTATATCATTAGAAAGAAAATGTGATCCAGAGCAGTTTAGACGAGGTGGCAGCCTGGGGGGTTGTGGTGGCATTAGATACACCCTTATTTCAGATACTAATCATTACCCATCTCTTCCCTTCCCTTCAGACCATTTCCCCATCATTTATTACTTTCTTCATTAAACTTGCACTCTATACACTAATTGCTATTCTCTTCCTCTGTCTGTGTGGAGCCTAACCAGTTCCTGGTTATTTATTTTCCTCTCAACTTATATATTCAAATAGTTTGACCATCTGCTCTTTTTATCATTTTTTAAAAATACATGATAATTATGCCTATTTACGAAGCATAGTGGGGTGCTGTAATACATGGGTCCCGTGTATTACACTAAACAGGATATCTTACATGATTTTCCCCTTGTGATAAGAATAGGACATAAAAGCTTATCACATAGCATGAACACACACATACACACACACGTACATGCACACACACATACACACACACACATACACACACACATACACACACATACATACACACACATAGACACACACACATAGACACACACACACATACACACACACATACACACACACATACACACACATACACACACACATACACACACATACACATACACACTGTCCTTGGTGGAGGTCAGGAATGCCCGAAGACAGGTCTATTTCCTGTTTCTTTCTTCATTATCTGACTGAGAATTTCTGCAATAGAGGCCAGATATGAGGACTGAAATTTCGAGGAGGCACCTAGACACCTGACTAGTTCAATGGCCTCATCCACACATTCCCTTTGAAATCACCTCAGTTTCAGGACTAAATTCTTTTTTCTTTTTTCTTTTCTTTCTTTTTTTTCTTGACTTCCTCTATTTTTTCTTTTAATTTAATTTTATTTTTAATTTATTTTTTACACTCCATATTCCATTCCCCACCCCACCCCCATCCACCCTCCGACTGCTCCACATCCGACACCTCCTCCCCACCCCACCCCATCTCCACATGGGTGTCCCCGCCCCTCATCTGACCTGACCTCTAAACTCCCTGGGGCCTCCAGTCTCTTGAGGGTTAGGTGCATCATCTCTGAATGAACACAGACCTAGCAGTCTTCTATTGTATGTGTGTTGGGAGCTTCATATCAGGTGGCGTATGCTGTCTGTTTGGTGGTTCAGTGTTTGAGAGATCTCGGGGGTCCAGATTAATTGAGACTGCTGATCCTCCTACAGGATCGCCCTTCTCCTCAGCTTCTTTCAGCTTTCTCTAATTCAACTACAGGGGTCAGCTGCTTCTGTCCATTGGTTGGGTGCAAATATCTGCATCTGACTCTTTCAGCTGCTTGTTGGGTCTTTCAGAGGGCCATCATGATAGGTCCCTTTTTGTGAGCACTCCATAACCTCAGTAATAGTGTCAGGCCTTGGGACATCCCATTGAGCTGGATCCCACTTTGGGCCTGTCACTGGACCTTCTTTTCCTCAGACTCCTGTCCATTTCCATCCCTGTAATTCTTTCAGACAGGAACAATTATGGGTCAGAGATGTGACTGTGGGATGGCAACCCCGTTCCTCACTTGATGTCCTTCCTGTCTTCCTGCTAGAGGTGGCCTCTATCAGTTCCCTCTCCCTACTGTCAGGCTTTTCATCTAAGGTCCCTCCCTTTGGGTCCTGGGAGTCTCTCACCTCCCAGGTCTCTGGTGCATTCTGGGGGTGGGGGGGGTCACCTCAATCTCCCATTTCTTCAGGTTGCCTGTTTACACTCTTTCTGCTGGTCCTCAGGGCTTCAGTCCTTAAGTCTCCCAGACTTGCCACTCCTTGGTTCGGTGTTTCCTGGGACCCCTGTCTGCAGGAACCTCTCCTTTCCCCACTTCCTTCCTCCTAAGATTCCAGCTTTGAATCTATAATAAACTTCTCCCTAACATTCTACCATTCTTTGGTCTGAGAATTTGATTCTTCAAATCTGGGAGACAAGAACCCCAGAGCCACTGACTGGGGTTGCCTTTGGTAGTACTTGAGTTTTCCTGGGACCTAGCTCCCAGCAATGAGGAAGGCTGTCTTTCTCAATCCATGTCCCTCAGACATTTAGAGGTTTATGTGAGACGATTCCTTGTATCGACTCTCTGTTTTTATATAGTTTCTATTTTTAAGGGTTTTTTTTTCCTTTTGTGAATTAAATTAGTGTGGGGGAGTAAGGGAGTGTGGGTGTGTGTGCGCGCACGACCACACATGTTTTTGAACATGCATGTGGATACGTGTGCCAAACGCTCACATGGGATTCAGAAGATAACTTTCTGTTCTGTCCTGCCACCACGTAGGTCCCAGGGATGGATCTTAGGTTTTAAGGGCATGTAGTAGCAAGCACCCTCACATGCTGAACCGCCTCACCAGCCCTATGGTACTTTTCTAGGGAAGTAAATATTGCGACTACATCGTAATATCCTAAAAGTGAAACACCCCTTCAGACTTTCCCAAGGTAAACCACAGGCCTTCTGTGTTTTTGATCTGAACCAGAGCACTCTCAGAGAGTTAATTATTATATTCCAGTTCATCAGGGTAGGAATGATAAACGTTTCTAACATCGATAGTTAGGATTTTTATGAAACTACTTTTTAAAACTTTTTAGGAATTCTTATTTACTTCGGCCAGACCACTGGTATGTTTACACTTCCTTGCACGAGGTCAAAGTTTTTACTGAATCCAGAACCTTTTCTTGTGTATACTTCCGTAGCACGGCCTGTAAAATGCTGTTTGTTGCCCTGCTTCCTGGAAGACCACCCGAACTCAAGAATAAACACCTTGCAAACATCTGGCTGACTCCTGGTTTCTGCCTGACCAATGGCAGCGGCTTTGTTATAATCACTCAATCACCGAAAGAATGCAAATTTGTAAACAAAACAAAAACACCGCAACCCAGCTACTGCAGTTCATTTCCTGTTTTCACTTAGCAGCGGCACACATGGGTTAGTTGACTGGCACACCACTCATAATTCAATATATTCATACTGCTCATAAGTCAAATCCGATTCAGCTACCGGAGGGTAAATGGCACCACAATAGGAAAGGGGGTGCTTGGTAATTTGGTTTGCTTCTGTGACATCTGTATTGAAAACTGATGTTCTCTGGGGCACTCACGGTTAATACTTAGTAGCTTGAGCTGGATTCTCAGCTAGGTAAGCTTTTCTCAGTTCCAGACTAATGGTGCATATCTTTAATCCCAGCATGGAAGAGGCAAAAGAAAGCAGGTCTCTTGAGTTTGAGGTTATCTTGTTATCTACATAACAAGTTCCAGGACAACTAGTGCTATTCTGACACACACATGTGGCACCATTAGCAGACCAAGACTCTGTGACTAGACAGATCATAGGGCCTGTGGAAGAGCCTACAACTAATATTCTGGAAAATGGACATATTATTAGACTTATTCCTAGTGATGTATATTTATTCCCAAAGGTTAATATATCTCTCAACCCACACAAGGGAAGCTTCCTTTTCAGTAGATGGAGATGAAGAAAGAAACTCCAATTGGTCAACAAGTAAAGAATAGGAGATTGTAGAAGGCCAGGCCTAAGAGATATCTATATCACAACCCCTACTCTAAGGCTCTGGGATTTTTGCAGAAGAGGGAAAGGAAAGAGTGTAAAGCAGCGGATAACGGTAAGGAATCAGGACACAACAGCACATATGAGCTCTCAGCAGGTGTGAAAGCATGGACAGGCACCTTGAAAGCTGGAGTCAGACCAAGTCTCAGCACATGAGGGCATTCGGCCATGGAGTCCCACCCCTAATAGGAGAGCTGGTAGAATCTCACTACTAGCCAAGGAGCTACTGGCAAATAGAGGAGAATCAGTTTTCTCTAAGAATATAGCCATTTGTATATTGACCATGGTCCAGTAGTAGGCCACACATTAAAGAATATATGAACAAACAAATTTGATGAGGGGGACAGAACATGGAGTTGTGTGCATAGCGAAGGAGATGTGGGTCTGGGAAGAGTTGGGGGAGGGATAAATATGACTAAAACACATTGTACAAAATTATCAAAGACGTAACACACACACACACACATGGTTGTACTCCTTTTCTTTCCAATCATTAAAAAAAACACACATGATTAGACCATCTTTTAAGTTCATGTAGACCAACTGTGGTCCCTTTTAATTGTACCCCAAAAGTCAGTAGCTGCTTGAAGGAGTCAGTTGCAGAGTGAGTATCAGTTGTGTATCCACTTCACCTCAAATCCAATGAGACCGTCAGTAACTTGACTGTATTCTAGAGGATGCCCAGCTGGACAACCATGCAAAGCAATTCACCTATTTTGATTTAACAATTATCACCACTGCATTTTCCCTTTTCTAAGTTAAAAGGTAAATTATTTATCCATTCAATCTATATTTATCATGAGCTTACTGAGTGTAAGGCACACTTCTGAGGATTGGGATGACAGTGATGAATTATCGTTATGGAAATCATCATAGAATCAACTGTAGAAAACTGCAGTTACAGCAGTGAATAGTGGCTGAACATACATATCGCATGTTGGTTGGTGCCATCCTCTGAACATGTACATGCTATAAAAAGCTATATAAAGGCGTAGAGAGTAAGATGAGTGTTGTTTCAGGTAAGGGGATGAAGGAGGAACTCTCTGAAGTGATGGTGGTCTAATCAAGTGAGAGGAGACTACACTGCTAAGGCAATGGTCCCGAAGGAGAAGAGTGCTTAACTTTCTGAAGAATTATGTCAGTGAGCACACTTAGAGCTGTGACCCATCAGCAGAGTGGAGGGAAAAGACAAGAGTTCTGCCTAAGGTCTTGGTCACTTGTACAACATAGTAAGGAGCTTGGATGCTGTTTCTAATGATGGAAAATCTTTGAAAGGCTTCCATCAATTGCTCCTAAACCAATTAAGTGATTTGGAACAGACCCACAATCTGCATTCATTCACTCCGTCTTAGCTTACTGTACTTTTTCTACACATATTTTAAATCATGGAAACCAAAAGGAAGGGAAAATAATCTCAGACCCTTCCTTGAAACCAGGAAAACAGAACTATCTACTTTCCATCTACTCTTGATAATCTACACATTGACAAAGCCTGCACTCAAATTACATTTCTGGCAAAATATGTCTCTTCTTGAAAGTGCAGTCAAACTTTTAACCTTCTGCATACATTACCTTTCAAGGACTGTTAGGGTTATATTTTTATCTTGAACTGGGATAGAACTTTATATTCATCTTTAAAAGGAATTTATTCTTTATGATTCAAAATGATTGGGATTCAAATGCCAGGTCTCATCTGCTAGCCTAGATCAAACTAGAAATTCTTTCATCAAATATGTATTCATTCTCTCTCTCTTTTTCTCTTTTTCTCTCTCTGAGAAAGATTCTCTGATAGGATATAATTACATATTATTACATGTTATATGAGTATATTTATCTTGCACGTCATATTCACATTTAATATGACAAATATAATACCCAGAGAATGTGTTTCATCCCATTTTCTCACTAGCTGTATATTACTAGCTTGTCCAAACTGCAAGTTTCTCATGGTCAACTTACATTACAGGGCTTACCATGGTTTAAATAAAAAGATATAGATAGATAGATAGATAGATAGATAGATAGATAGATAGAGATATACATGTATACAATTCATACATTAAACATGTATCTAATCTGAAAACTCATAGATATCTCCAAATTTGTTTTAACTTTATGATAAAAGATGTACTTTCCAGAAGGAATTCCCTTGGCCTTCTTTCTGTACAGTCTTTCCAGCCAGGGCACCACATACAGTCTCTTTCCAGCCAGGGCACCATGTACAGTCTCTCCAGCCAGGGCACCATGTACAGTCTTTCCAGCCAGGGCACCACATACAGTCTCTTTCCAGCCAGGGCACCATATACAGTCTCTCCAGCCAGGGCACCACATACAGTCTTTCCAGCCAGGGCACCACGTACAATGTACAGTCTTTGCAGCCAGGGCACCATGTACGATCTTTCCAGCCAGGGCACCATGTCATGCAATTTTACCACTGCGCTTTGCTTCCTTTCTTTGTTATTTCAGTGAAATAAGGAAAGGGAAAGTTGTTTTGTTGTTTGTTTGTTTGTTTGTTTGTTTTGTCTTGTTTTTTTCTTAATTTTCCTTTCCCCCACCCAAAGCAGCTAAACATGTCTTTGTGCTGTTTCTTTTAGGGGATGTTTATCTTCTATAACAGAAGCTACTTATAAAAACAAAACAAGGCAAAAATCAAACCAGAAAAAAAAAAACCTTCTAGCACGTCTTAGGACAGATTAGACTGTATACATCTGGGGACAGGGAGAGTTGGTTGAATGTTTTAAGCAAGGGACAGGAAGGAGCAGTGAGCAGAGCTGGGGCCTGCAGGGTCATTTTCTTCACCGAGAGGGGAGGCAGCCAGGAAGTGGTGCAGAGGGAGGTGGCAGCACAGATGCCCCTCCTAGGCATCACTGGAAAGAAGGGCAGCAGGGCCACTGGACTGCTCTAGAGAATTCTGGGGGCTAAGGAAACAGAGAGGCCCCCAGTGTCTCCTACAAAACTCAGAAGAATGAACTCTAAAACTTTAGGCTTTCGGAAGTACAGTTCTTTACAAAGATATCTTGCATGCATGAATCTATAATGCAGTTGAAGAATTCATAGTTATTTTAGTAAACTCAAAGAGTAGTTGTAACTCAACTTTGAATGCCTGTCACCAATGTCACAAACAAACCCAAAAAAAAAAAGCTATGTATTCTTAGGTACCAATTACTTAACAGTTTAACAGTTTCAAATTTTTTTCATTTATATTTCTAGCTGCCTTCACTATATAGAAATAACTCCAACTCAGGAAACATGCTGTGTGCTTGGTAAAAAGAAGACAGAATTATAAAAAGACAGCATGCAAAAGTATGTAGAACTTACATAATACCAAAAATAAAGAAACCACCGGGCTTGATTCTCTTCCCTTTAACACTCAAACCCTGAAATTACCAAAGTGAGCCACCCACCAGAACTAAAAGTATCCTCCACATATTTTTAATCCAATCAGCACTTGGCCTTGGCCTTTTAAGTGTTTCCTTTTTTCTTGGGGAGAAAATTGTTTAGTGGTGATCTAGCCCAGTCTAACCTATTAATAAAACTTTACTGTTTCTGTTAACAGCTCATACTTAGCCTAGTGAACATTCTAAAACAAACATGATTCATTTTAATACTAATTAAATACTTAATTCCTGTTACTTGTAAGCATGACGTATTGCACAGAAGTTTCTGTATGTACTAGTATTTCTTCCCTGACCACCCTGCTTCATGAATCTCCTGTTATTCCCAAGCCCTACACTGCATGTGCTGCAATGACATTGTAAGACTTTATAGTTTTACAACAGTCAGTGTTAAGATTTATATTAAGATTAATAAATTCCCTCTTCTTCTAGCTCTGAATTTTATTCTAACTTCAAAATGAATGTTTTATCAGACACACTCTTACTATTAAAATGTCTGCTGTTGTTACAATTAGGAACATATATGCATGTATTTATATAGGCATGCACTAACAATTAGCAACAACAGCAACAATCAAAAGAGGCCGTGAACTTGAAGAAGAACAGGAAGGGCAACATGGGAGGGTTTAGAGAAACGAAAGGGAAAGGAGAAATGTTTCAGTCAAATTATAATCTCAAAGATTAAAAATAAACAAATACTACTGCTAATTTATGATATCTCATCTTCCCCCTCTCACTAACCAATTTTAAGTTTTAATGAATGTCATTACATTTCTACTAAGATCATTATGGGTAGAAGGTTAGCCTATGATCCATTCTGGGTACGGGAAAGAGGTCTGTTTTCTGTTGAAAATTTGAAAACAAGAACACAAGCAATTATAGTCACTCTGCTTTTACCATTATCATGCCTCAAACACTCTGGACAATGTCAGTGATAAAACATCCTTTCCAGTAAAAACAAATGTGTTGATAGAAGTTCAAAAATTGCCAGTTGGTACATTTTTATCATGTTTCTTCTAATGAACATTGGATTCTGTGGAAGCTCACAATTCTGTACAATGACACAATGGATAGTGAAAATTTTAAACACAGTTACACCTTTTTGTAATCAGCATTATGTTAGTCATCTATACCAAATCAACCGGTAATATAAATAAGTCACAAAATTCCAAATAATTATGAAATTATAACCAAATATAATAAAATCCTTATTATAAATTTTCTAGTGAAGTTATTTTAGTGGAATATTTTCAAATGTGAAAAACTTGAAAGTTTCTAGAAGCAACTTAAAGAAATAAAGCCAGGGCCTGGAGAGAACTCACTACTGTTGAAAGTGCATGCTGCTTTTGCAGAGGTCTTGAGTTTGGCTCCCAGTGCCCACAACATAGCAAAAATGGCCATCCTACCAAAATCAATCTACCTATTCAGTGCAATCTTCATCAAAATCCCAGCTCAATTTTTCATAGTTCATGAAAGGACAATTTTCAGCTTCATCTGGAAACTAAAAACCCAGGAGAGCTCAAGAAATTCTCAATAATAAAAGAACTGTTGGAGGTATCACCATTCCCAATTTCAAGTTATACTACAGAAATATAGTAATAATAACAGCATGATATTGGCACAAAGAAGCAGATAGACTAATCAAACTGAAAATCTAGACATAAATCCTACATAGACACCTATTTTTAATAAGGAAGCCACAAAAATATCCCAACAAATAATTCAGGTTAAACTGGATGACTTCATGTATAAAAATGCAAATAGACCCATACTTTTAACCCTACACAAAAGTCACGTCCAAGTGGATCAAAGACCAGCAACATAACCAACAGAAAGTCACATAGCAGCATCCATGGAGGTTCCTTGTCTCATAATGCCATGCCATGGCTCTTCCCACTTTTCAATTTTACCTTATTATCTTTTATTTCTATTTTTATTTTATTTATATTTTTCTTCTCTTTTTTTAACCCTAATGGCTCCTTTGCATATATAGTATGGCTTCCAGTTCACCATCTTTATTGGATCCCTGAGCATGTGAATGAGAGGATCTGTTTCTTGTACCTTCTCTTGGGCTCTTTTCTTCCTGTTTGTTTTGTCCTATTCTGATGTTTGGAGTTTGCTATTTTATCTTGTTATTTAAAAAAGAATTTAAATGAATCAAAGCTTCCTTGACGAGGGGTGGGTGGGAACTACACTAATCTGATGGTATAAGGACAAGGTTTAGAATGTAGCTAGGGATACTATTTAGTAAAGTAATCACAGGCTCTCCTCCAAGATTCTCCTGGCATACTTTTAAAAGCAGAGATTATTCATCTAGTTCTCAGACATTTAGTTAAAAGCTGATCATTTTTTAAAATGGTAATAAATTAACAACTACACCTCACGTTTTGTATTACCCCTGATTGCTAATTAGAATTAAGGACACGTGGGGAAGTTCTCTTTATATATTCCAACACTTTGTTTTAGAAAATACTTTTATGTTTGAAATATTTTCTTTAGGAAATAAATTAATTACCCTAAATCTCAGCCTTTAGTTAACAAGATATGTGAGGGACAGGAAAAGACAGTGAACTTAGTATTTATACAGCACAGAGATAATAGACTAGCTAAGTTAACCCACTTTGCATATTAATGGCATTCACTCTATAACTATGACAAATCGAGAGATATGCACCAAGTGTAGAGTTGTCAGTGTTATGTAGGAGCACAGAGGAGGTTCCAGCCACAACTACGATGTGAGACCAAGCCTGTCTGTTTCTATCCAAACAGTAATTTCCTAATTTATAGACCACCATTGTCTTACAACCCTCAGCTTCGCCTCCAGCAGGCCCCCCACCCTTACTCCCCCACCCCCCACCCCCGAGATTCACCAGTCAGTCTGGATCAAGGAAGCTGAAACACCACAGGGATCTTTAGCTGCAGACCAGCTCTTCCTGTGTGGCCTTCTGTACCAGCCAAGTCAGCGGGACCCTTCCAGCTTCTAACTGATTTATTCCGTCCTCACAATCTCCAGCCAGCCCTTCAAGGCCGATTTACTGTTTGCAACTCTGACATCCTAGCTGTTTCCTGTTTTGCCAAATGTTACTCCTTGTTCACGCCAGGTTTGTCTCTTAAATGTCGGAATCAACACCACAGGCAAATCATAGTTCCACCCTTTGTAACTGGCAGGTTGTATAGCGTGACACTAAGACTAGGACACCTCAGTGGCTACAACGGGCTTACTCTCTTCTCCCTCATGACCGGCTGCTTCCTTCAGAAGACTACAGGCACATCTTCCCTTACTCACACTTCTCTAAGAGTTAGACTTCAAGAAGACCAGCAAAATCATTATTAAAGACTTTTTTCTAAAACATTTCATATTGTATTTTAATATTTTATGTCCACTATGGATTCTCACCGTTGGTCATGTAGTTCAAGGCAAGGAACACTTGCTATGTACTTACGGCACTGGATATGTGTCTGATAGAGCAGAAACTGTTAAAAATCTTAAAGTCTACTTCCGTCATTTCACTTTGAAAATCTGGTGTTTTGTAATGTGAATTATTATGTCACCACCAATAACTGGGGTGATGCCCTACAATTTGAGGCATGATATGGATGAGTATATAAGGGCTCTTGCTACTAAGTGTGATGGCCTGAGTCTGGTTCCCAGGTCCCACTGGAGGAAAAAGAGAATGCACACACACAAGCATACATGCACACACATACACACGTGTGTACATAAATAAATAAATAATAGTAAAGTAATAAAAACATTTAAATCTACAAATTGCTGCTGTTTTGTTCCACAATAACAGTCAACTGTTAGTAAAGAGTAAGACAGTCGTAGAATACTAGTCAGCTTTTTTCAACTATTAGCTAGTAATTACTGTCCAGTGTCCAGTAGTATGAGCAGATTCAAGAGAGTACAAGGAAGAGATCTTCCTATCAATTCTTGGAACTCTCTTTTGTTTTTTCGAGTTCTGAAACGTATTTCCATTGACTCATTATAAGCTGAAACTGTATCATGTTCCTGGTATAAAGCAACAAAATCAACATTGATCCTAATTTAGTTAACAATAGAAAGCAGGTATAAAAAAAAAGCTTAATCAAATATAACTAAACAAGAAGCACAGAACCAAGACATAGACAGATCAAACATCTAAATTTTAGAAAGCCCAATGTTCTTTTGAGTCAGTGTTTGAACTGCACCTTTCTGGAATGTACAATTAACCCCCGCTGTGAAATGTAAACCTGCGTCAGCATGGCCTGAGCCTCCAGAGTAGTACACCCCTGCGGCTGCACAGCTTCCTGATAGAGCCCGAAACTCCGCTGCAGCATGGTGCCTCCACTGCCTCCTCTTCTTTGCACTAAAGGCTTCCTTGGGTTTTGTTCAAAGGAACACACTTACACAGAAAGGGCTGAGGTTTGAAAAATATTTTCTTTATGCCCAAGAGGTTAATCCGAGCTATAGATTTAAATAACAATACACTCGTTTACAAGTTTGCTAGTATGTTTCGTTTTACTTAATGATGAATTTATTTAAACATTTAATGTGGAAGAGAAAAAAATTAATGGTAAGTTGAATATATAGTCTTACTCTATATTTTAAGAGATGTATTAAAAGCTAGGAATGGTTATTTTTAGTTATTTTTAGGATTTTTATCAAATCTATATTTTCCCATTGAATGTACTATAAAACATCAAGAGTCAATATAAATATTAATGATCATAAATAAATATGATCTAAGTTATATATACTGCATGGATAATTTTGGGTAATTTGGAATCAAACTTGTAACTTCTCAACCTGTTTTAAATATTAGAATAGTTATTGTAACTAAAAAAAAAAAAATACCAAAGACTTAGGTGTTATCTGGGGGGAAATTAACCCCAACAAATAATTTAACAAACTCACAAAATTTGAGGCTGAATTCCAAACAGAACAAATTTGCATTAAGGATACAACTGACACTGAGAGTCATCTGACTGAGAAAGTAGAAATTCAAACTTAATCTGAATTACAGGCCTCACAAAAGTCTTCAGAATTTCATGATTATTTGAGTACAGTGGCTTTCCTTGTTTAAAGCCAAGAGTTTGTTCACCCAAATTTTTATCGTAAGACTGTCATAAAAACTCAAGATCAAAAGCAAATTGACTTAGAAAAGCAGATATTAAATGCTGCCTATTTTTCCCCTTCTTCAAAGGACCATATGGAGAGTGTCCATTTTCTTTCCATCAAATATCATTTCATTGTATAGCTTTGGCTTGCATTCTCTTTCCCCTACTTCATAATCTCTGCGCTAAAACTAAAATCATACAATAGTCCCAGCAATCTGACAAGGGTAATGTGAAAAGCACCTATCAGAAACTTATCACAGAATCCATGGCTGTGGAGCTTAAAGGGGTAGGTCTCCTAAAGGAGTTTTCTGCTCACTACATCAGTCATGCTTACAGACCACAGGAGTCTTACTAGTTAGTTTTAAGTTATTGTACCCAAGCATGTGACAGAAACAGTGTATGAGAAGAAGGCTTATCTTGATTCATTATTTGAGCGACAGTTGTTCCATCATGGGTAAGGACAGCTTGAGAGCAGGTGGCTTCCTTGTTGCAGAGAGGGTGACAACTTCTTTTGTAGCCCCAATTAGGAAGCTGAGAGCCTTTGTTGACAAAGGATTGGAACAATCATCAGTATCCACCCTCATCACGACTCTTCCTCCAGTCAGTCCTATCTGAACTATCCACATCCCCCAAACAGTACCAGCTGCTGAGGAGCACATCCTCAAACGCACACACGCACGCACTGCTAGCACGCACTGCTATTCCCACTGCACGTCGAGCCCTAACAATTCAACGGGAAGGCAGTCAATGAAATTCGAGACTTCATTTTGGTTTTATCTGAACAGAGGAAAAGTTACACGCATCTTTCATAGTGTTCCTGATGGCTCTACTCGCCAAAGCACAGTGGACTGTGAATCTCTGTTAACCTTAGACGACTTAGCACCTGTTCTAGTAGAAGTAGCAGTAGAGAATATTCATTGACTACCTCATGTAGGTTCACAGACCTGTGGCAGTACTTTATTAAGTCCAAATTACAATTTTCTCCTGTGATCTCTACTTTAAAAGGTTAAGGTAGAACAGTTATAATAGAGTGAAATGGTGTGCTCAAAGATATTCAGCTTCCAAAGACAAAGCCGGCAGACGAACAGTCTCCGCAAAGTCATCGCTCTTAAACCATATCGGCAAGTAAAGGGAGATGACGTAGTCCCTCCTCTCTTAGCTCAGCGAGTGCTAGGAAGTGTTGATCCACGAGATGGGAGCTTTTCTCTTTCTGCCTGCTTGTATCCGGTATATTAACATAATGATTTGCATTAAAGTTCAGGTTGAACTGTCCTTTGCTGCTCACTTAATAAAGAAAAACATAAAACTTGGAGATGGGTAGATGGCTCAGCATTTAAAAGCTTTTGTTGCCCCTGCCTGCGACCCAGGCGTAGTTCTCAGCACCCACGTGGCGGCTAAGAATCATCTGGAACTACAGTTGCAGAGTTTCTGACTCTCTCTAATGGTTTCCCGGGGTACTGCACACACATAGTACACAGACATACAGGCAGGCAAAACACACATAAAATACAGTAAAAGTAAATGTACCTTTTTTTTTTAAGAAACAAAATATAAAAATTTAAGAGGTAATAATAATAGCTAATAAACTTGAAGGCGAAACTGAGCGACTGGGAGTGAGCATTCTAGTGAGTGTTTCCTCGCGATTAAAGGAGAGGAAGGTGGTTTGGGCCTCAAGCCTCAGGGGCTGGTTATTTATGAGTCAAAAATAGCTGAAGTGCCTGCTGTTCTACTAAATTCTGCTTCTGTGACTCAGAAAAAATTCTACCTAGGGAGAGCAGAGGTAGCAAGCAAGAAAGACAATAATCCCAATTTACCTTACCATAACATTATGTTTTCTTGCAACATTAATTGTGGAATGTGAATGTTGCATGTGAGACTATTATATGATTGCACTCGGAATCCAAACACTAATGTACAGACATGAATCATTTTTAACTCGCGGTTTAAGGTAAAGGAAAACATGATATTCTCCATCCTTCTGCCTCCCTGCATGTTGGCTCTCCTATGTGCTCCATGCTCAATCTGCTGCCTGGGTAGCAAAGGCTCTTTCTAACGTTGCTATTTCTCTCTCTTTAACAGTTTTTTGGGGGATTTTCCATGTTTGCTTCATCCTTTTGAAGAACTCAGTTTGTTCTACCACAGCTTTAATGCCCAAATCGGCAGCCTACATACAATTTACAGATCTTATTTTTCCCCCAGCATGGGATAGTTCTTTTCAAACAGTTTATTTTCAACTCCTGAAATAACTCTCTCTCTCAAGAGAAAATATGATCCTCCCTTTAAATTTTATTCTAACAAAAAAAATTCAATATGTATGTGAGTAACTTATACTAAAAGTAAAATATTTCTAGAAGCCAGAGGACCAAGTGTCCAATTCTTTGTTCATTTGTTTGTGTCCAACATCTCTAGTTTGTACCTCAAAAGTGGCTCTTTGTCACCATTTCCAGCTCCGCCCTCTGCATCACAAGGATTTCGGGGGGCTGTCCGTGAGTTCTGTGCCTCTCACTTAGAAGCGTAGATGGGAAACCATGGCCAAACATACAGTCTAGCCATCCACTGTTTGTTTTCCTTCCCTGCTGAGCATCTGAGGGTTGGCTAGGTGGCATCTCGTTCCCAAGGCTACCGATCCTCTCAAGGTCCCTTTCCCATATATCTGTCCTGAGAGATTCTGGTAACAAATGAGTCATGTGCCTAAGGGTAGTGAAAAGTCCTCAGCTACATTACAATGGGCTACTGAACTACCGCCTGCATTTTGTTGAGGCAATTTGACTACAACAATATAAATATTAATCAAATTTTCCTCAAAAATGATTCAGCTTACAAGTGTTTCCTCTTTCCTTCTGGGACTCTGGACAAACACTGGGGTAAGACAGGGATAGATAGGGTGTGGTCCTTACTGCTAACACTGGTAAATAAATGCCACATTCAGGCCCAGTGTACTGGGTGAAGATAAGATAGTCCCCAAGCCTAGTAGGGCCTTGTCTTTAGTCTCATATTCCTCTGGCACCATGTTTGAATTGCTAGGCATTTTTTTTTTTTTTTTAGTCAAGGGGTCTCAGGTTTTGTTTGGATGGTTTGTTCATTGGTTGGTTTTGCTTTGTTTTGTTTTTAACTTTTTATTAATTCTTTGTGAGTTTCACATGATGCACCCCAGTCCCACTCATCTCCCCATCCCCTCATAGCCACCCTCCACCCTTGCAACCTCCTCCCAAAAGAAAATAAAAGAAAACCATACAAAATAAATAAGTAAATAAACAAACAAACCATAGAAAACATCTCAGTGTGGACGCTGTGGTGTGTCCCAGTGTGTCCCACAGTATAACGTCTATGAACACATCTTCACTTGCAAACGTTCACTGCAATGAGTCATTGGTCTACTTTGAGATCTCTGGCTTCTGTGACACCACCAATCCTGGATCCTCACTGGAACTCCTCCTGTTTTTCCTCTCGTTGCCCTGTGTCATGGAGATCCTGCAACTTTAAATCAGCAAAACTAGCCCTTTCACATGCCTCAACAGTTCACAGATGATGTAGGTTTTGGAGTGGACCAACTCAAAGCCCTGCATCTGGGCCTGGGAGATAGCTGAGCTGGTCAGCCCACCAGCTCTCCCAATATCTGCCCCATCAGGGCAAACTCTCCAGCACTGCTCTGGCTAAGCCACCCAGTGCTGCCACTGGCTGAAGGCAGGGTCAGCTCTTCTGCTCTCATACCCACCAGCCTGCTCACCTGCTCCCACACCTCCAGAGCCAGCTCCATTGCACTGCCATCAAGACAGGTCCCGCTCTCCCAAGTGCTGAAGCTGGCAAGGGGCAGGGTTAGTTATTCCAATCTCATGACCTAGGGGCCATCTCTCTGGACTACTGTGGATGGGAAGGGGTGTGGATGGGGAGGGCATTACCCCTTTCGAAGGGCTCACAGTTTTATCCCACACCGGCATTCACAGATATTGTAGCCAGTTTTACAAATATGCTATAAATGCTGAACACAAATGCAACCCAAATAGCAATCCCAGATGCTTTTCCATGCCTTAATGTCTTTTAAACACTGTACTTGAAGCTATCTACACAATAATTCATTTCATTCTTTGACAGCCTGTGACAGGAACAGAGCCACAGAGAACTCAACCAACTTGTGCAAAGGTTACACTGCCTGCCAGTTTAAACACTGAATTCCAGATGAGGTAGTCTAGCTTCCTCAATGCTGTGTACTCCATGATGGAATCATAGAAAAGACAACACTCGAATTTAATTCACAAATAACCTTAAGAACAGTAACCTGCCATTGATGGCCATTCTGAAAGAACTATGTTTCCTACACAGAAAAGCTCAGGACAGAGTCAAAACTACCAAAGAAACCTGTGCACAAATGACAGACCAAATGACAGACACTGGGTTTCTCTTAAAATAACACCAGTGTTCATGATTGAAAGGTTTTATAAAAGTTACAAAATGTGATGTTTTTCTTGTTTGGAGACAACCAAGTAAAACCCAAATATGTTTTTTTATGGAACTTGATCATGAATTTCTTAAGGTAGACACTCACAGATGTGTATACAATACTTATTGATGTGGGTGTGTGTACGTGTTAGTTTGTGCATATGTGCCACAGCATTTGGCCGTCAGGAACAAATTCAAGTAGTCACTTTTCCCTTTTTCCCATGTGGATTTCAGGGATGGAACTCAGCTTGTCAGGCTTGGTGGCAACTGCCAAAAATGTGTGTGTGTGTGCATGGGTGTGCATGGGGGTGCATGGGTGTGTGGGTGTGTGTGCACATGTTTGTGTGTGCATGGATATGTGCATATGTGTGTGCATGTGTGTGTAATTCTAGAAACTATATTCAGCATTAAGAAGTTGTTAACACTCAGTTCTAGTAAGTAATTAAGTAAACACAATATCTGGCATATACTTTAATTATATTCCCTTGTTTCTAAAACACAGAATCATTTCTTGCATTAAGAGGACTTTCATACCCCACTGCTTATAAAACGAAAGATGAAAGGACATATTCTGAAGACATGGACACCGCTGCCTTAGAAATTACAGAACTGCAGGTCCTTACTTTACCTGCCATGATAGTATTGTAAATCCCACATGGCTTTGTCATCTAAGCATCACATACTATTTACTTAGCTCTGTGCCTGCTGAGCAGAGAATAACACCATCTCTTTAGATATAGTGTCATTGTTACATTCTTTTCTTCCAAAAGTACTAAACATCATCTTATTAATCTACAAATATCTTTCACTAACATTTTAGACACTTTTTACATCGACATAATTTTTTTTCTTTTTTTAATCTATCCACTACTGTTTGAACAACCCTCATACAAATTACAAAGATGACTTGTTTATGTGGATTACTTAAACATTTCTGGGGGACAGGGGGGTAGATAAGTATACCCATCATTATCTTTATCTTGCTGTCGAGCTTTGTGAGCTGACCCTTAAACTTCCCAATGTCAGAACAAAATGAAAACAAGCCCTTTCCCCCTCCAGATGAATAGCTGGCTGACAATGCTAGCTGGTGTGCTTAAAGGGGGTATCTTAGTCACGGGTATTATTTTAAGAGATGAGCAAAGGGAGAAACCCCGCAGTCCAGCTCATAAAATATGAACTGAAGGTGCAAAGAAGACCTCATAAATACTACTTAGAAAAAGGGATTCATTGTTTCCCTCCAGTCCTGCGAGTGGCTCTGCGATCTCAGCCCCTGTCTGTTAGGGAAACCTCTTCCTTTGACCTGTGGCTTTTTTTTTTAAGCCAAGCTACTACATTATTTACGACTGCACATAGTAGCTGGTCTGTGTGTTCCTTATGCACATATACTGAGACATATACTTTGCTTTTTCCCAAGTCAGTATTTCAATGCAGAAGGATGAAAGGGCTTTTTGCTAGAGCTAATGTGGTTGGGATGCTAAACCGGCATCTGTGCCAGTGTGAGGCAGACGGAGGATTTCCCAGCACACTTTCCACCTGTGCACCTCAAAGACCAGCTTTGAATAACTACTCATTCATTGTCTTTTTTTTTTTTTTGGTACTTTTCTAAAAGTATTTTATTTATCAGCCTTATCTACATTGTCTTAATCTAGCTCATTATCCCCCTCTTGAGAATTTAATAAAGGAAATAATTTTTTTAATATTAGTCTTAAATAAGGTTAATATAAAGAAAAGTTGTATGGGAATTGAATGCTGAATTCATTTTCTTCAGTGCTGTCAGTCCTTCCAACCTTTTGCTTTGTTTTAATTCTTTTCCTTTAAAATTTTAATTATCTTTAAGCATAGTAAAGTCCAAAACACCAATTAAGTTTTGTCAAAGGGAGCCTGGAATAGAGTAGAAAAGGAGGCGGGGAGGGGTGGGGTGTGGGAGAAATCCTTGCAGGGGACTGCAGAAGTGAAAAGATTCTAATGCCCTGGGGTGCTCTCCTCCCTGTGGGTGGACACTGCAACATCATTTACCTTCTCCTTCTCAACTACTGAGAAAACAGGAGGCTGTACCTAGACTCTCAAACTGGAACTAATTGATTTTCAACTAATCTAAGCCTTCACTTATAAAGAAAGTAGGACCAAAGGCAAATCACAGGAAGGGTGGGAGCTGTAAAGACCTGCTTGCCAAGAGAGCCTCAGGGCTCCAGCAACTGGAGAACTAAAAAAGGGGAGAGTTAAGTGTTGGGGTTGGGGTAGGGGAGAGGAAAGGGTGTGTAATTATAGACAGGGAGAGAGTAAGGAGTCAGAGGTGGTGCTTGGAGCCTTTCCAACTGCTTCCATCCATATGCCCATTCCTTCCTAAGTCCACAGTAACTTGTCATTAGACTTCTGAAACCGACTATTGGGTAGGCGACCATTAAGATATCATTTTTTTTTATTAAACTATGTTTATAGTAATATCCCTCTGGGCAGCTGCACCAGTTATTTGGCAATAACGTAGCTTTAAGAACCATAATGTAGCTGTCTTGATTATAAATTAGAATGATCATTGATGAACAGGGAAGTGGTTTTTGTCCTTAGCAATAATTTAAAGAATGATTGTTGTTTGGCCCAATATTGATATCTCTTGTTTCGGACATAATCCATGGATAGGTGCTACAGTGGTTTCCAATCATCTTTTCTCTCAACCCACCATTTACACTAAAATCTTTTGTATGTTTATGGATGTGTGTATGTTTATATTACACCTGTTAACTCTATTGCAGAGAATCCATGCCTTAGATAGCACCTTTATATGTGTTTATGTATAAGTTCCCCTCCACTGAACACTTGAATCAGCCAAAAGCAGAAATAATATAAATGTGGACATAAGCATTATATATGTTTCAATATCAAGACAGTGTCTTGATCTTCCTAAGGGAGCCTTCTGTTATTGTCCCCTGTACTTTTCCTTTCATATCTAACATGCTAAACATGTTGTAAATCATGAAAATCTTAAAAGCTACATCTATATGCTTTTTATACTAGCACATTAGTATATATTCTTAAAATATAAAAGGAATTGAAATCAATGTATCCATGAGCCAAAAACAACTAGTAAACACAAATGTCAATTTTTACTTTCAGAAAAATATATGTAGGCAATAAATAACACAAGCTTCCCATTTTTATGGTTTGCTCTGAAATATTTAGTGTTGCATCATTTAGTATCATAAAATAATTAATTAAAATGTTGTTTTCTAATTTTTAAATATCCCACATTTGCTTAAGTACTTCATACATAGACTATGTAAACATTTAGAAAAAAGAGATATAAAAAGCAAAAAAAAAAAAAATTGCCAGAAAGATAATATTTTGTTCCTCAAATTCAACAAAAATTTGACCGATATTTAACAATTTGAGAGTAGGGGATTAACTTGTAAGTCTCTTACTATAACAAAACAAAAAAAAACAAAATGTGATCAAACCATTTAGATTTGTTTCTGTAAAGTGAACAAGTTGCTAAAATAATTTAAAGGTAAAAATAACGAGCTTGGTTTGTATGTAGATGCCTACATAGCCCAAGTCCTGTTACTTACATTTCTTTTTTATCTTTTCCTAAATTGTAATCTTTTTTCACTTTTGAACATGAAACTAATTCTCAAGAATATTTAAGACTAAATATTCTGTTGGATATGATTCTGAATCTGATTAAGTTAAATGAGTTAAGAGACATGTTAGAGATGCTGCCCACACACTTCCTCACCAGGTGCCTTCCTCCACACACACACCCACCACCACTCACTGCCCTCATTTGGCCTTAGTCTCCACAACATAGACACTTTTTGAGATACTAAAAAAAAATAAATAAATTGCTCTTGAACTCCATAACAGTGTGAAACACAGTTGCAGGTAATATATGCTGGTTAATGTTACATTAAAAGCATGAGGATTTTTGTTCAGTTTATAATGATATTACACATTTACCTTGCCAGTGTGCTTTGATCTGCCCTATGCATGGAAGAAACACAGAAGTGAGTTTTATACTAAGTAGTGATTGGCTGTACCGTTTGGTTATATGAGTAGGCATGGTCTCAGAGTGATAAAATTGTAGCTCATCTTTACTTCAACACAACCACAAGAAACTCATCCAGGATCAGAATTCATTTTCTAGTAATTTCTCATGAGATATTTAGTTAGGGATTACTAATAAGGAAAAAAAACATATGATTTGTTATTAAGGAAAGCATCACTAATCACCTACTTGAGCAGGATCAAAATAAGTAAAGTTTCTGAAATTTAAATCTAATATTATTTCCCCAGAATAAAATAAATAATTTTATGTTGATATAAATATGAGCTTGTAAACATCTGTGTCATCATATTATGACTAACACAAGAAAATATCAGTAATTTAAAAAAAAAATGTTACTTAATGGTAAAACAGGGTTCTAGATATCACTGAATAAATTCTTTTCTGTTTGTTTTCTTATCTATATTTAAAGAAAATAACGGCATACAAGTTCAAGAAACTAATAATTTTTTAAAATAAGAATACCTATTACAAACGAGCAAAAGATTCAGTTTAGTGGAATATATTATTAAGACAGATAAATGTCTGAGCTGTTATTTCTTAGTCATTAATTCTCTTTTGCCACATTTTAGATGATATAAACTCATAAGTAAAGTTGGTCTAATCGTTTAGATTTGTTTCTCTAAAGTGAACAAGTCACTATAACTAATTCAAAGGCAAAACAATGGATTTCCCTTTATATTTAGATGCTCACGTGGTGTAAGTCCATGTAAGATGTTTACATCTAAATATAGTGATATTTTGTGCTTTGCATTTAGTTATGCTGAACGAGAGCTGTTCTCCTGACATTCATGAGCTTAACTGAAAAAAGCTACAGAGTAAAATGTACTGTGAGGAATATTCTCGTGCCCCTTACACTAAGAAGAAACAATCAAGCCAATTTAAAACTAAGTTTTATTTGAAAGCTCTCACAGAAGCCTGTTAACTATATATACAAAAGGAAATGTCATGCGGAAGACCTGCAGAGCACCTGACATGAAGTAGACAAGGACTTTCTAAAGCTCAGTGCTAAGAGTTTTGTCCCTGGTAACACAAAGCCTATGATTTAGTAAGCCCCTTCTCCCGTGTCCAGGGTTCCCGAGAGTAAATGACCACAGCATATTAAGAAATATACATTACAAACCTGGCCACATGTCACCCAGACCGGTTGCTATCTGACCTCTCAAAAAGCATTTCCTTTGAGATAGTATGCAAGGATATTTTTGCTAGGCATAGAGTAAAATATCTTGATGTCAATGCAGATTGCATTTTCAATGAAAATTTTTAAAGGTTTTACTTTACAAGATTCTTGATTCTTTAAAGTTTATTAAATTTGTTGATTAAATTTTAAGTCTTAAAACTAAATCATGTTTAATGTTACTTTCCTTTAAATATCTAAGGATAGTCAATTCATCTTTAGTTTATACTAAAGTATTTTAAGTTAAAACAGCCCTTGTAAAATCATTTTAAGTAGGTAAGCTACTTAATACTCTTGTGAGAGGAAATACTGGGTAGTGATCTTCCATTTGAGATAGACAATGTTTAAAAATTACCATGAAGCACCAGTACTGAGTGAAATACAATTTTTTATCTTTGTTGATATTTTTAAGAAAAGATTTTTATCTCAAAGGAGAATTTGGTTTAGATAAATACCATCAAATCAAGTTTTATATTTATCTTGTCCATGTCAAACATCAACTAGATATGATTACATTTTAATCATTACACTTAAGGAATGTGAGACTGAAACTTCTTTTCTAAACTATTTTTTTCACTGAAGTCCCTTGATTGTTAATATTTTACAGTTTATTTGATCTTGGTTAATTTCATTTAGAAATTTTTCCCCTAGATGAGAAATTTTAAGTAGCTTATAAATACGTACTCATATGCTCTTTAAATCACCAAAAAAAAAAAAAATGGTTTGGTTTGGAAAGTTGGTTTTATTTTCCCACACATAAGCATTGGGTCCTTGCTTTTTTTTTTTTTTTCGTTTCTTTCTTTCTTTTTTCCCTTTTGCCCAAAGCATTGCTATTCTAATAATTTTCCCTTTTTACAAGATTGCCTTTTATGCACATCTTTAAATTAAATTTTAATAAGCTCTCAAAGGACCAAATTCTATCCAAATTGTGACTGTTTAATTTCAGCTTTCCACGTTAACAACATGTGACTCTGTAGCATAGAACAAAATCACATATCTACGTGAAAAATGAAACAGAAGCCATGAAGGGGAGTTTTATAGAATGAATATATAAACATGGCCACCTACCAAGAGGCTCCTCTAACATTAGAAAAACTTCCTCTTTATAATAACACAGATGAACAAATAAACGAACCACATACCTAAGTTGACAAAGCTCATGACCATGTCAGCATCATTCAGAAAGTTGGTATCATGTAGGCTGGCAAGTGGTGGGCTCTGGGTAGTCAGAGGAATTCTTGGAGGTAAGTGCAGACGATGCGTATAGCCATTGGGAGAGGCTGGGTACCCTTTTCTTGTCTCTTTGGCTTCTCCAGCCAGGGACACCCTCACCAAATAATCCGACTCCTCAGGATTTTCTTCGCTAGCCATGGCGTTGTACAGATCCAGCATAAAGAGGGGTGCCGAAGACGCTTGCTTCCCTGGTGAAAAGGGCCTGGGTCTGTGAGGCAAGCCCAAAATAGAGAGAATTTCCCTCTGTATTTCCCGTCTTTCATGGTTCCTTAGTCTTCTATAAATAAAGCTGGAGTGAACGTGATTGTCTCCCAAGCCTTCTTTTGCATAACCCACTTGAACCCAGCCGCTCCAGAGGAAGCCCACAATGCCCCTAAGTAAAAATACAGTCCAATGCATTTTTGTACAAAAGCAAACGTCGATATTTTTAATCCTTCTTGTCCACTTGGAAAAAAAAATAATAATAATAATAATCCAGGTTCCTTGGAGGTACACTTCGCCAGTAGCTGTAAAAACAAATTTACCTATTCTTCATGACAGTGACTATTTCTGAACACAGCACCCTCAGTCCATTTTCTTCTCCTGCTTTAAGTATTTTAGAACACGACAAGAGTAGTTATTTCTAAGAAAGCTGAAATTCAGGTTTCTGATTATCCACAGTTGTTAAGAACTTTTGCGGTGTTGATGTAGCAAAAAGCTGGCTAAAATTATTTGATCAAATAACCTATGCATTCCTATGTGAATTTATTATAATCAGGCCTTTGGTATTTGAACTGACGAAAGCTGGTCTTCTGATAGACTGTAGCTCCCAAGTTCTCTTCACTTGCTCTGACTTCTTCTCAAGGCTTGAACTCTTTCCAAAACAAATCCTGAGGTCTGAATCACAGATCTACGCTGATCTGCACCTTGGTGTTGGAACTATATTTGTCCGGCAGCCTAGTGATAGCTTGAACATCTTTTGTATGGTCTTAGTGTAAAACAAGACCCAAGGCTATACTGTTCAAGTAAATGTGTTTCCCTGAATTTACTTGAAATCCTTCCTGTAAATCCATTCAATCTCTTCCTCCTTCTTACAGTTAATTCCACCTCCAGCAGGCACAAATATACCAGCCCTCTTCAAGAGAGATCTAAAGAGAAGTGTAAGCACAGCCCTGCTGGGAAAGAAGACGCTTCTCATTGTAATTTGAAACTGGTAAAGCAAAAAGAAGTTAACCCTTTTGCTACCAGAAAAGCCTCCATTTTCACAATTTTATAGCCATGCATGTAACATACAACAGTGATGTATGGGGTGTACGAGTTCCAGGGAGGATAAAAGCCAGTTTTCAAGTAACAGGCTGAAAACGTTGCCACCCAGCCATACAGAAAAGTTTTAGGTCTTTTTGGTGGAATGCATTTAATACACTTCTATATTAAGTCTCAGGTTGGAGCAAATTAACTTGGTATGACTCAGTTCCATGCTTGAGATTATTTCTAGCTTTTGAAAGTCATTAAAAATTACTTCTTAAGAACTGAAAAGACAACTTTAAAATTGGAATAAATGTATTGATTCTTAAGGACAGCTGGCTATTTTAAAGTAAGAAAAAGTAAGTAAAAAGTAGACAACGAATCACTAACAAATATATTCTACTTCAAAGAAAGAGCAGTTATAATTCAGGGATAAGAATTAGATAGCTCCAACTTAACTGTCTGTAGAAAAGATTTAAGCAGGAATATATATTTCTGATTAAATCAATAGCTGAAGTAGAAACATCTTATATATAGTATTATCATTCTTAACTTTTACTCCATTACCACCAAAATGTAGACATGCTTTCTACAAGATATTTACTACCAAGTGCACTCAGTACTTTGATTTGTTTTAAGTTGTGTAAATAAACACCAGTTGTGTTAAAGATCAAGTACCCTGCATGACTATACGCAGATTGGAAGTGGAATTTCTGAACTTTGATGGGTAGAATAGAGAAAGTGTACACCTTTCTAAAATGCCATTACCTAATCTGAGGAAATGAGCGAAGTATGTGTTTATCCTTAATGGTTAATGCCTTTAAAATTTGGAAGTCTGCAATGTTTCTCTGCCTGCTATAATTTTCCTCTCAGGCACGCATTTAACTTTAGCGTTTACAGTGCTTTCATTGTCTGGGACAGCATTCCGATAGCAAGGTAAATTTATCCAGTGAATTCTAGAACTGTGGTGAAATTCTAATGTTTTATTTTTCTTTGCCGAGAGGTGTCTCGCTTCTTGTTTAATTTCTTTTAACGTATTTCCTCTGAGCGAATAAAACAGTCATATTTCTCATGGTCTTCAGTTCATCAGTGAACGCAAGACACCAAGGGGGCTTCCGATTCTGAAGGAATACGTCATTCCTCTTGTACAGACCACTAGGAAAACTTGAGAGTGCAGTTGAATGTTTTCCCTCACTGAGAATTCTGCATCATTACAGGATGCCACTGCAGCAGTCAGAACAGCAGCCCAGAGACTGCACGCAGGGAGGGCACTGTTGTAAAAGAGACATCACAAGGAGGAGCAGCCATGAAGATTTGCAGTGACCAGATACCACGTCAATAAGCAACACTTTGAACTTCTAAAATCGCTGAGACTTTTTTTGCTTAGCGTCCAAACCAAACATCCAATTTTGGTCATCAGTACAGATTCAGATCAATTACCCTTTTGTGTTTATAAAATGTATCAAGTAGGCTATGGAAAACCTTAGTATTTTAAAATACTATTTTGCAAGCTGTGAATTTGCTTTATGTCTCAAGAGCACAATGGGGTTACAGAGTAAAATCAGCTTCACTAAAGGAAGAAGCAGTTCTTATTACATATGTATCTATTTTTTTAACATACTTAAAAAATAAAAATAGGACTGGATGTCATGTCTCAAAAGCTGTTTTTCTGAACCATAATTTATAATACCAATCAGTATAATTGTAATGTAATTGCTTGCCCAGACGTATATAGCCTTCCATTGTATTAGCAATAAGTTGCTAGCATGCTTGGTCAGATTTTAGTATCTACTCTACCCCTAATACAGACGAGGTTTAGCCCACATTGATTTTCCAAATGATTAATGAGGTGAAAAAATAAGAAAAAAAAATTCTAAGACTGAACAGGAAATGCTAGCTACTATATGAAAAGTTAGAATCGCTTTCAACTAAGAGTAAATTACATTAACACATCTCAATTCCTGGATAGATTTCTACCTAAGTGTTTGAGAGCAACTTAAAAGATAGGGTAGATTTTGTGCCAACAAAATAAGGGGGAAAAAAGCACATTTCTGAGTATGTATTACACAAGGGGTTGAACATACTGCAGAGTCAAGGTTAGAAGAAAACCTGGCTCATCAGGAGAATTATTCTTAAAGATCACCAAGAGGTGCTTCTGCAAAAGCCCACACCTTTCCTTGGTGCTCTGGAACAAGTTCCACAATTCACTATTCTTTTAAAGTTTCTTTTCTCATTGAAATCTGATGCCTTTCTCTCTTGGATCTGTGGTGCAATCACCCAATTTACCAATTTCAGTTTTCCAAGATTTTCAAAAGCAACTTGTTCAATAGATAGTTGAAGCGTTTGTAACTCTTTTTTGTATAGAACTTCCTTCTTATTCCTCTTGAGCTTTGGTTATGCTGGTTTTTGATGTAGAAACAAAGTATCTGGAAGAGATAAAGTTAGTAGGTATCTATAAGATGATTTCGGTGGCTGGAGGTGCTGGCAGCAAAGAGAATTCTGGGAAGTCATCTACAGAATCAGCTGTGTCCAGAGGAAGGCAGAGCAATACTGCAAAACCATTTTCTGACATGTCATTTGTTTTGATTGGCTGGCTGGCTGGCTGGTTGGCTGGCTGGCTGGCTGGCTGGCTGGTTGGTTGGTTGGTTGGTTGGTTGGTTGGTTGGTTGGTTGGTTGGTTGGTTGGTTGGCTGGCTGGTTGACTGGTTGGTTGGTTGGTTGGTTGGTTAGTTGGCTGGCTGGCTGGCTGGCTGGCTGGTTGGTTGGTTGGTTGGTTGGTGGTTGGTTGGTTGGTTGGTTGGCTGGTTGGTTTGTGTTCTGTTTCTTTCTTACAGTGACCTGAGAGGCACTGTAGTCATGGGTAGTCTACATTTTATCTGATCATCAGCTACTAAATGAAATCTATGAAATTGATAATAATAATAATAATAATAGATAATAGATAATAACAAGCTTTTGAGATGTTTGTTACTGAATAACCAGGATTTTGTAAACAGGATTTTTCAATATGCTCTATATTCACATTTCTAAGATTGCTTTATATGAGTTCAAGAGAATAGGTATTAATTATAATAGTTATTTCTTGAGAGAATAAACCAACAATTAGCCATTAAAAAGTAAACATTCTTAGTATTAAACATCAATCTCAAGGTTCCACAATTATTAGATTCCAATTCTGTCAGATAATCGCCACGACTCAGAAGGAAAAGAATTGTGTAATGACTTACTTTCATTCATAAAACCTTCTGTTATATTGTTACAGTGAAATTCTATTAAATTAAAATTGATAACCCTGATAGATGTGGTTAATATCTGTTCCTGTCAACAAATACCTTGTTCTTTTGAGTAACAATGGTTTATTTTATTTGTGCAATGATTGATCTTGGATGTCAACTTAACAGAATCTAGGAGCTGTGAGATATTCTTCTCTGTGAGTGTGGATTGCTAACAGAGGGGGAAGGAACTACCCCGGAGTGAGCAATACCTTTGACTGGTACTCTAGCTATTGAGTCCTGTTTCCTGTTCTTGGCCTCTTTTCCTTTTTGGTGTGTGCATTCACTCTACAGCTGCTGCTGCTGCTGGTACATCCTTCCTGACAACCAGAACCCAGTTCTTCCGTCTTTCAATATGAACTGAAGGCCAGCAGCAACCTGGGACTCCTCGAGCCTATTGTATCTAATGGAAACTGCCAAACAATCCATACCATGGACTGAGTGGGCACTGGGTTGTTCAGTTTACCAAAGCATAGGCAGCCATTGTTGGATACTCCACCCATATCACATAATTGCATCTAATTAATACCCTTTTGCAATAAATGTTCATTCCACCAGTACTGTTCCTGTACGGAGCTCTGATTAGTACAATGTTTCTCCCCAGTGCTGTTATTATGACCCATATAGCAATGCAGGAAAGCCTGAAAAGGACCACAGTTTGTTGATTAGATTTCAGCAATAATGACAAATGCTTGCCGGTCTCGGCAGAGTGGAGAGGCATAGAAGAGACTGGGATAAAGTGAAGCATCAAGCAAGGCGTGTGAGTGAATGCAAAGTCACCTTTCTTATACCCACACTTTACACTCTAAAGATGGCTGACTCTAGCAATACATGAAACCATTCAAAATTTGTAGAAGTGTGACAGTTCAGCGACAGGTATGGCTGTCGATTTACCCTACTAATTCCCACCTAACAACGAGATAACCCTTAGAAGAAAATAAAATGTATAAGTGTCACTACTGATGGTCAAAATGATCCAATTTGAAGAAAATTTTTAAATTGCATAATGCAAAATTTCTTTAAATACATGGCTATAGTTTTTACACACAGTGTCTTTTGTTATAGTGAATACAAAATATTTGCTGTGGGCTGGACTGATGGTTCAGTGGTTAAGAGCACATGCTGCTCTTGCAGAGAACCTGGCTTTGGTTTCCCAACAGTCATGTGGTAGCTGGATCCAATCACGGAATCCAGTTTCTTCTTCTGGCTTCTGTGGGTACCAGGAACATACATGGTGCACTTACACACATGCAGGCAAAACACTCTTACACATAAAAATGAACAAATCCTAAATGAACTGTATGGAATTTTCCTCAGAAGCTTCAGGATGAATACTAAGAAAGTACCCTCAAATATGTCACAGAAAGTCCCCACTAACAACTTTAAAAATCATATATGTACATGTATATAATCATCTATCCATAGATACATTTATCACCCAAAAATCCTCTGGAAATTAAGAGAATGTGGGCTTTGCTTTGTAGTGTGTAATACCTTAGGAAATATAATACTGCAGAATATGTATAATAACTAATATTTGAACTGTTTCACATAAAAAATATCTCTGATGGATAATTATCACTTGTAGACAAGTTTGTCGATTAAAAAATGGTAATGGTGAGTTATGTAAAGACCAAAGAAATCACAGTTCTTGAGAGGGACTCAAATATTAATACCTTTAAATGATTAATATGTAATCAAAGTTGAGAACCCCCAAGAAATATTCTGAGACAAATATGAATGATTGTACAATAAGAGGAGTATGTTTCAGAGTCATGATAAAGGTTTCTAAATAAGAGTCAGATCTTTTAATTGTTCATTAGTTGTTAATAAGATTCCATGATTCTTAATAAATGTTTATTTAAGTAAACACATGTTTATTCCAGAAAACCATTTACATTATCCATATACTGAATATTAGCTTATTCTAGGCCTGTTGTAAAAATATTCTATGCTTTTTCTTCAGGTCAGTTGCTTCTAAAAAGATTTTCTCAGGTACTGAAACTTAAATTTAGAGTCAAAATATTGTATATGTAGAGACATATAAATATCTGCATATGTACTATGGCATAATACAGATATCAATCTATCTTTTTCATAAGGGCAACTGTTTACTACACAATTTTCTTTTATTTGTTTATAGTTCTTTCTTGAGCTATCATGTACATCATAAGGCCTCCTCCACTATATTAAACAATTCATTTGGACTTCCAGTCATCTGACCTCACCAAAGTAACCTTCATTCCTGCCCTGGATTGTCCAGTTTTGGAGTGTTCTAGCTCCCGGTGTGTGGAGAGGCATGTCCGAGCCTGTTCCCGACACAGCGTGTGAAGTTTCTTCTCTGTTTTCCACTCGATTGGCTCTCTTCCCCATCTTCACTTTCAAGTTACTTCCTATATTTAAATCCTATTATTTCTCTTCTTATGCTTTTTATTTTCTCTCTTTTTGATCTGTTCCTCCGTTTACAATAAACTTTATCTCTGTGCCCCTAATTTCAAAAGCCTTATCAGCCCCCACCTTGCCGCCTGCTCCTTCTTATCTAGAACTCTCTCTCAAGTGTCACTGTTTTCTTTATCTCTCACCTTTCACCAGTCCTCTTCCCAGAGAGAGCAGGATTCCACTCTCCGCCTTCTTTCTTCTTCCTTCCAGAATTGTTGAATCATTTTATCTTCTACAGCCCCACATTCCTTAGCACCACACTAATGTTACTGAGTTACAATCAGCACCACATTGATGTTACTAAGTTGCAATCGGACAGTAGATTTCCCCCAAACTTTACTATTAAAATGCTTCTCTGCAAATGGGTAGAAATAGTGGTGGTTGGTTTTAGAAACAGTGATAATCCTTTAGAAAAACAACTGTTAAAATTATAACAATAATAAAAATAATAACATCATAACAGTAAAAATAGTAAAACTCACAGAGATAGCTCAAGTTATTTACTATAACTGAAGTTTTAACTACACTTGGAATAAAGTCAGACTACACTTGGAATAAAGAAGAATTATCACTGGGCTGAAGTATAGCATCTTACTTTTGATGTGTTTAATCCTAATTTGTGGCACATTTGTGTCAATACAGGACTCTAATTAAAAACAATATAATTTCTTGTTATGTCACATTAAGCCTTTTATGTCTTTTGAATCTCTTTCTAGAAAACTTCTCTAGGTATAATGTCTATTAATAGTATGTTACCTTCCAGCCATTTTTAGGGAAACAAAGTTAAGTTACATTGTTTATGGTTTCTGCTATTATTCTGGAATTTCTCATATGGTTACATGCTACTTATTTGCCCATAGTTTTTTGTTGTTGGTGGTATTTACCATTATATGCTGGATATTAAACAGATAATTATATTAATATCAACAAATTTCACCTATGAATTTATAAGATTAAACTGACTGAGACCAGGGCTATTGTTTCATAATTAACTACAAATAAATTTTCATAAAGGAAGCTATTGGTTATCCATTTTAACCACCAGCCTTGAGCATATTTTTAATTATGTTTTTTAAATCAGTGATAAAGACTTCCTTAGATAAAGATTCATGTGAAAATATTCAGTAAACAGATTGGAACAACTGGCAACTGAACGAACAGGGCCTGCCTTAGGAACCCAGTAGGTAGCCTGGAGCACTGCCAGTGTTCTCAACCAAAATCTTCTGTTTTCTTCAATCAAAATCTTCTGATGTCAAACGCATTTGGCTCCATAATTGTGAGTATAAGAACATGTTAGCATAACTCCCTTGCCAGATTGACATATAGGTCATTCACATGCATTGATATCAGAATCATTTAGATGAATCAAACCAGTAACTACAGAGCATGATCTCCAAACTCATTGTCTATGCGATTGTCTTTATAGTTAACCAAATGCTGGCAGAATCGTCCCACCAAATAACCATCATTTTTTTTTAAAGATTTACTTATTTATTTCATGTATGTGTGTACACTGTCACTGTCTTCAGGCACATCAGAAGATGACGTTGGATGCCCATTACAGATGGTAGTGAGTCACCGTGTGGTTGCTGGGAATTGAACTCAGGACCTCTGGAAGAGCAGTCGGTGCTCTTAACTGCTGAGCCATCTCTCCAGCCCAGTAACTATCATTTTTAACATGTGCTTAAAGAATGTCGTAAAATTCTTTGGTTCTTTTGCTTATTTTTTCCACACCCATGAGTTGTGCAGGAGACTTGTAAAGGGTATAGTGTTTAACAAAGAAACTGCTTGCTGTTTACAATCAGGAAACTAAGTTGACATCCACTGGAATCACACAACCAGAGGGTAAGCAGAAAGAGTAATTTAACTGAATCAGTTTCTTCACAGATAAAAGGAGAGAAAAATCTCTCACTGTGAAGTATTGAATGCATTAAATAAGAGGGTGTGTGGGAATATGTTTCATACATATCAGTGTTTCATAGCTTCTTGGCAGGAGTACATGGCTCAGTAAAACTGAAATTCTTTTTTATTTTGTTATTGGTTCTCTTATTCTTTCATCAGTTAATCAGTTAATTAGAAAAAGAGAATGTACCAGTCTCTGAAATAACATTATCGTATCTGTGGATATAAAATGACTGGAATTTTGTTGTGTTATCTTTCAGCACAATCTGCTCACCTTTTGAAACACATACCGCCATTCGTGAAGTTCTCTCACAAGCTCATTGGTGCATCTCAAATCTGTTCCACCTCAACCCTAATGTAGTGGCAAAGGCAAGACGGGAAAATAATTTTTAAAAACTTAATTATCTTATTGCTCCATTGCTCACAAGTTGTTTAATTTAAAGTGTGCACTTGTCCTAACATTCTCCATTCTTGTTGATGGATATAGTCAGCTTAGGAACACTGAGTATTTTCTTGGCCTTGAGTCAAGTCAGCATTATGCAACCCACTCTGGGCTGGGAAAGGGGGCATCTAATGCACAGAAAGAAGTGACAGTGAGGGCGTGATAGCTGCCAGTGGGCGCATGTACTCTACTCTGAACCACAGCATTGATTCAAATACTAGATTTGCTACCATCTCTTTTGTTACATGTGCTAAGAAGGAATTAACACCTCTGCCTGTTACCTTGTTTTAAAACATTGGTTATTAATAATATATTTAGAAGATTATTGTGATTCTCAATAGCATAGTATGAGGATACTCTTTTATAACTATAGAGCAATCATAGCTGCATTTGTAATGTGTTATTCAGAGCATCCCCATGGCAGGCGTTTGATTTTCATACCTTCACTGCAATTATAAATATTAAGCATGTAACTATGCACCTAGAATAAAACTATTAGTGACATGGAAATATAATATGCAACATTTTCCAATCAAACTTTACCATGAATTCAGTTATTTAATGAGCTTGTTAATGTTATGCAAAAACATATTCTAAGACTATAGTCCTCCACAAGAAGGAAAGAAGAATCAATCTGTCTTAAAGTAATTAGAGAGAGAAAATAATATGGTGATTAAAAAGTATATTCTGAGTAAAGAATTTAAATGCTGGTCCAGTGTTTCATAGCTTTGTAATCAAATATTGCATTTCTTGATGTTTAGATTAAGATAAAGATAAAGATAAAAGGCTCCTATCTATAGCTAATCAGCCAAAACATTTATCTCCTCAAGAACATTTTCTTCTGCTGATATGACCCAGGACAACACTATCCGGGGTTTGCCAAATACACCAAAGGAGCTGTAACAGAACGTGTCATCTCATCAACTGGAAAGATGGTCTCATCTTTTTTTAATTAAATAAATTAGTTAAGAAATACTACATATAGGCAAGTGGATCTAGCATAAGTCCAACATACAGAGGCAATTCCTAACTTTGAATTTTTCTTTCTATCACTGACAAACGAAAGATACTTTGTCACTCAGGATCATTCCTCTGAGAGGCAAGGAGTAAACGGAAGATAAAATTGAAGCTAGCCTACCCTGTGCTGTCTTAGAAAAGCTGGTTATGTTCTGTGATTAAAGGACTTTAAGATAAAATATCACTCAGAAAATCTTTGTCACCAGTACATATAACTAAAAAATTCATGCATTTGATTCTTTTTTGAAAAATTGAATATTAAAAATCATCTTGACCCACAAACTAAAAATAACCATCATTCTAGCACATGGTAACTTTATTTAAGGTTTATTTAAAGTTGAAAATGCTGTGTAGAGTTCAGTGAATACACTGTCTAGTATTTCCAAATACAACTATTTCGTCCCATTTATATATTAGTAGAGAGAAGTAGATAAAATTCACGTGTTCAAAATTGCAATCACAATAAATAGGACCATTGACTTTTCCTCATGTTCGTGAGACTGGAAATGAAAGTCCTTGGGTGTTTGGACAAACACAAGCCTGAACTCCTTGTACTGCTTTCAGACTATGACGCCAAGCTTTAGTTAAGGTGGTGACAATCCACAGCACTGCTGCAAGACTCTGACAGACACCGACAGGCTCTGACTACTAATGCTTGCAAAATGACATTTGCCTCAGGGTAAACATTGCCTCAGCATTTGTCTAAGATTTTGGAACAAATTTAGAAGTTGGGATAGAATCATTTGTTTAAGTTATTTTCTTCGGTTGTTTTCATTATAATACTAATATCTTTTTAAAATATATTTATTACAAAAGAAGTAGCCCATTTCTGGCGCTACGGCTTTTGGTATCCTGTCATGTGTAGGAAGGTCACAGTTACCCTGTTGTAGAATAATTTTATTTTTAATTATTTTTATGTACATATATGTGTATATATATATTATATATGTATATATATATGAGTCTACTGTAGTAGATTTACATAGAATTTTTTCTTTTTTTTTTCTTTTTTTTT
>NW_022196906.1:70406001-70414229 GCF_008632895.1 Mastomys coucha | reverse complement strand
GCAAACCCCTCAGCTCCATTGGTCCTTTCTCTAACTCCTTCACTGGGGACCCTGTAGTCAGTTCGATGAATGGCTGTGAGCCTCTACATCTGTGTTAGTCAGATACTGTCAGAATTTTTTCTAAATGTCTTTGGTGTTACCTCTCCAGTGAAGTTTCCTAGACTCCCAAATATTACAGGCTATTGCCATTGTTTGATTACCCTCCAGAAGTTGACAGTAAAACCCTACTGCAGAAGATACTACCTATTTAAGTCATAGAATATAAAGAGATCATGCGGCAACTATCCAAAAACCTTTATCCAAGCTGGCTAGCTTTCATAAGACACTATGCAGGCTACCAGGAGGAGAAGAGTAAGTATCAGACATTCCTGGCTGTGAACTCTACAAGCAGATGGGCCTGGCTAGACTTGTCTACTGATGTAACAGTAGTTCCAGTGTCATAACAGTAACCAACTGCTTTCTGATTGGGTATCTCACCTGCTCCCTAGGAAGAAACCCATATTACTCACTGTTACTGGACCAAAGCCCATGGCTAAACAGGTCATAGGCTCTAAGTGAGAACATATACCTATTACACTGCTAAATGAACAGAGCCCTAAACTGACTTCTAATGACTCCTTGTCATAACCATGGCTCTCTCACCCCTCACCTGATAAGCTTCTGTTTGCAGTAGATGATTATTACCACAGGGATCCACTCTGGACCAAGTGCAGGTGCTGCAGAATGCACAGTCCTAATAGAACAAATATACCATATGCCTTCCTCCCAAGGCTGGAGCATCACTACAGAAAAGAGGGCAGAAAGAGTGTACGAGCCAGAAACAGCAGCTGACTATAAGGAAACGATATTTTCGGAGCACAACAGGACAGCTGCATGTGCAAAATCACGTTGATTGTGACAGCACACGCAAGGCCAGTGGAAGTTCAAACAAGCTAGACTAAATTCAAGCATAGAGAGAGATGTGAATACAAAGTCCTACCCCTACCTGAGGAATGATGGCAACTGTTACAGCTGGGAGAGGGGAGTGTCAGTTTTCTCTAAGAATGTAGCCATTGGCAAATCAGCCATGTTCCTGTGGAACACACAAGAATATTTGGGCAGCACACATTTGGATTGATGGGGGATAGGAAGAAGAACACAACATTGGGTGGGTATGGAGAGAGGGTGCTGAGGAAGGGGAGAGAATATGATTAAAACATTTATGAACCTTCCAAAGAATTAATAAAAATATTTTCTAAGAATGTTTGCATGTGCTTTCCTTCTACACATTGTTGTTTGTGAGTGTATATTATTGCTTCTTAGAAAAAGAACTTCTAAAATGAGCACAATAGTGGGAAAACATTATCTGGCAGGAACACAAAGTCTGTATTTCTCCTGTCATTGACTAATCTTACGTGAAAACAAATCATGCTCTCATACTGTTACAACAAACTGATTTATATCAAAGATCGACTAGAAGCCCAGAAAGATAAACAGTAGCAAACTACGTTGAAAGTGTAAAGCCCGTATGTTGACTGGCTAATGGTTTTTACAATGTCTATCTACCCATCATTGATCTATCCCTGTCTCTCTCAGACTCCGTACGTGTGTTGTTTTCTGTCTTTGTGCTGTACAGGAGACTTCAAATTGTTCTATGCAAAAAGTATACAGAACTGTCCGCGTGAGAAGCATTTCTGCTCAGTTATACTTATCACTTGGTATATGTGGTAGTGATTGCACTGCTTACAGTTTCTTTTAAAAGCCCAGTAAAGGAAGAACATGCTTGAAAATTTCACCTCTAGGGAAATGAGGCTTAAACAGAAACCCAGGAGGACACTGCCACCTTTTGGCCATGTAAGTTTTAAAACAATTGAAAGTTACCATTGCCTCTGAATGGAAATGTTTAGACAATCCACTTTTCAAACTGTAACCCTATCACTGATCATAATCCTATTATTGATAGTTTGGAAATATATACCTTGAAGTTTTGTTTTTCTGTTATATTACCTTGACTATTAGAGTTCTCATTTTGCTAGGTTCATCTAAAACCTTTTTAATTTAATGCATGAGAAGTTATTCTTGTTTATTCTGTTTTTTTTTTTAAATGGTTAGCCTAGTAATGAAAATCACAGAGACACTTTCACATCCCAGAACCCACCCAGGAACCATCTGTGCTGCTTCTCATTGTACATTCTGCCCATTCTCACAGGGCAAAGTTGAAGCACCACACTCAAGATCACCAAAGCACAGACTGAATTTCTTACAACTTTTCAGCCCGTAGATGTTCTGTGTACGTAGTTATAGAATAAAAATGATACAGGAGGTGTCTCAGCAAGTCTAGAGACTATGAGGTGAGTGGAAAAAGAAAAGCGGCTAAGAAATGGACATGAATTTTCATTTTGGATAGAACCAGAAATCAGCTAGTTATTTCAAATGATGACAAAGTATCTTGCCTGCATTTATCCTTCACCCTTCGTTCTTTTCAACTTTTCTCTGACCCTAAAGTTTTCACCATTTCTCCTTCTTTCTAACATCTCAATATAAAATGTGAGTCATGATAGCCTTAAGCTCATGACTTTAACAGCCTGTTGAAATTTAGTCGTAAGTAATTAGCTTTAGTTGTAGCTTCCTTTGCAACTTCTTGTGCTCAGAATATCATTACTTTTTGAATATTTAAAATATTATCAACCAACAGCACCTTCATCTCACTATGTAAAAAAGGAAGTAGATTAGGTTCCTGGCTTCCTATAATACTCTACACAGTATAGATTACATGCAGTATTAAGTATTCTGAGTTTATGGTATCATTCTTGGTTTTAGTGAAGTGACATGCTTCCCACTCTTAGAAAATGATATTATCCTCAGAGCTCCCAGGGTCTCAACCACCAACCAAGGACTGCACATGGAGGGGTCTGATTGTTCTGGCAGCATGTGTATAGTAGAGGATTGCAAATTCGATCAGCAATAAGAGGAGAGGGCCTCAGCCTTGTGAAGGTTCTGTGCCCCAGTGTAGGGGAATGCCAGGGCCAGAAAGTGGGAGAGGGCAGGGTGGCAGGCATGGGAAAGTGGGAGGCAACAGGGGTTTGTTTGTGTTTGTTTCTTTGTTTTTTGGAGGGGAAACTGGGAATGGAGAAATTTACATGTAAATAAAGAAAATATCTAAAAATAAATAAATAAATAAATAAATAAAATGATATTATCTAACTTTTAGAGAAGACGGCATAACTATTTAGTGCATTTGGTGGGCTCAAGCCCAAATTTCTATTGGTCTTCCTAAGAAATGTCAGATCCTCAGAGGAGAGCATTGAAAGAATTGTTCACATTTTCTTTGTTTACTTTCCTTCTAAGTCCATTGAGCAATATAACAGAAACCTGTGTATACATTATAATCACTAAGATTTGTCAAAATTGAATGCCTAGATATGTAAGAAAGAAACAAAGATAGCTATGTCACAGAAACCAAGACAGAAGCAAGTGGAAGCACGAGTTAACGACAAATAGATCAGAAAGCTCACCAGCTGGGCTTTGAGTGAAGATAATATTTTAGCAGGTTTAAGATAAGGCCAAAAATTGTATATTTTCTAATGTTTCCCCATTTAAATTTTGACACTGATTTAGAGTTGAACTAACTCATCCACCACATGAAGCAAGCAAAGATTAACAATAGAATATAAAATTGCTCATGGACACGAGAAAGTTCTTTGCAGCAAATCTTGGGAAACACAATGGGCTATTCTTCCATGCTTAGCCCTTCCAAGGTCTTTGTGACTCCGGGGACTGAAGCTGGGATGTGCTTCTCTCAATGTCCTGATGCTACCTGTAATTTTACATCTGCCTCTTACAATCAAAGAGCTCCTTCAGATCAGGGAATTTGCTTTCCTATCATTGAAACTTCTGGGCTAGACAAACAAATATAGCTAGTCTATAAATGTTTGTGAATGATTTAAGTAATGGGAATCATTTAACTAAATGTTGGCTGTTCAATATCTTAGGGAGATGTCTTGACAGCTATCAAAACTTCTGAAAATATATTGTACAATATATTCATATTGTAATTTAAATATATTGTAATTTCTAAAAGTTAGACCATGTGTTTAAGCTTTACACTCAAGTAGACAAAAATATAACATTCTTCTAAAACTTTGTACTTTCTTCCCAATCTCCATTTGTACTTCATTTGTACTTTGTTCCCAATCTCCATTATCAAATTTCAGCCAACTCTACTCAAAATAACAAGGTTTCTTTCTTCTAGGATTTCTTTCCACAGAGCATTTAATTCTTCGTCATACGAGGGCAACTTCTATGTGTCTGTCTTGCTTGGTGTGCACCAAAATTCAAAATCAAATATAACTTCTGGGATTCTGACGGTTAGCTGCCTGAACAGCATTGCAGGTCACAAAGAAATGGGACAAAGGATTAATGGCAATTTGAGCAGAGGTCATTTGAGAACGTACGTTATCATTAAAGGGCTTGCCTGGGTGAAGAAGTGAACTGGTGAGCAGCTAGGAACTTACAGCTCTCGGGAAAACACTGAAAGGCTGCACTGAGGTTAATCAGCAAAATACCTGCCCACAATGGTTCTTTTAAAAAGCATTATGTCCGGATGTAGAGGTGACTCTGTGGTTAAAACGCTTACTCTGTAAACCTGAGATGTGCAGTTCAGTTCCCAGCCTCCTTGTGATAGGCTATGAGCAGTGCAGCATAAAAGCCCATAACTACCTTTTTAAAACTGAATAGCATTCCATTGTGTAAATGAACATTTTCTGTATCCATTCTTTGGTTGAGGGACATCTGGGTTGTTTCCAGCTTCTGACTATTACAAATGAGGCTACTATGAACAAGTTGTAGCATGTGCCCTTGTGGTATGGTGGGATATCTTTTGGGTATAGACCCAAAAATTGTATAGCTGGGTCTTCAGGTAGAACTATTTCCAATTTTCTGAGGAAGCATCAGATTGATTTCTAGAGTGGTTGTACCAGTTTGTGATCCCACCAGCAATGGAAGAGTGTTTCTCTTTCTCCATACCCTCACCAACATGTGTTGACCTGGAGGTCTTGATCTTAACCATTCTGATTGGTGTATGGTGGAATCTCAGGGTTGTTTTGATTTGCATTTCTCTGATCACTAAGGACTTTGAACATTTCTTTAGGTGTTTCTCAGCCATTCGAGATTCCTCTGTTGTGAATTCTCGGTTTAGTTCTATACTCCATTTTTCTTATCTTGTAAAATTACTCATTTTCCTGTCTTACTAACTTTCAGTCTACAACAGAGAAAGTCTAGTTACCTTTGTTACTTGAAAATCAGGGTTCTCATCTATGAGGTCTTAGTTTTGTTGCTAAAGAGATTTAAACACCGGTTCAGAATAAAGTCCCAGCACCATTTTTCTTTAGTATCTGAAAGAAAACCAATAGGTAAGCTGTGTGTATATCTCTCTCTTGGCAGTTCAGTTCTTGATGGAAGGAAATGAAATGAGAAGAATGGAAGCAATGGATTTTGAGATAGGATCTAAGAAATTGGGCAGGCTCAGCAATGGAGGAAGGAAAACAACTGGGGACAGGGTTGTTTAGAGAAAGACGGAGGATTTCCAAAGTGGGAGAGCAAGTGTGCTTAGGATTTTAGCTGATACATACATACATTCATACATACACACATACATATGCATGCATACACACGTGCTGGATAGACAAGAGTGTAGAAGGAAAAGTGATACATTTTGAGTTTTGTCTTAGGAACCCAGGCAGGTGTAGTTGTGGAAATGTGTGTGCAGTTGCATTGAGGGACCATTTTCGGCATACATAAGGTCACTCAGTTAAGGGGCTTATGATAGTATGTAGTATTTGGGGCACTTAGAATATCATTTCACAATACAGGGCCAGGGTTAGAAATAAGATTCTGCAGCTTGGATGAGAAGAAGATAGCTTTTCTTTAATAGGCCCCAGCAAAAGCTCTGGTACCTTCTCTTTCCATATGTATTTATATACATATACATACACATACACATATACATATACATATGTGCACACACACATGGCCTCCAGCCTGCTATTGTCTGTCTAACTACCTAACACTTTGAATACAAAGTACAAAAGAGTCTTATAAATAACATTTTGGATGTATTATATCTGCAATTAATTTTTAAAATCTTTGTTTGACTTTAATATTTTATCTAATTCCTAAAATCGCATAGGTAGTGTCTTGGTTAATAGCCCCTATTCTTTACAATATAAACACTTACATTATATATTTACCTCTCAATTCTATTTGGGTTTATACTGTTTTATATATAATATTTGTATTATATGTCTGGTTTAGATATATCGTTATTTTTATCATAACTAAAAAGTTAAATTTGATTCTGTGAATATGAGTGTTTGGTCTGCATGTGTGTTTGTGCACTACACACCTGTCTGATTTGCATGGAGATAAGAAGAGGGAGACAGTCCGGGTCCCTGGAACTGGAGTTCCAAATAGATGTGAGCTGCCATGTGGGTGCTGGAAATTGAACCTGGATTCTTCGGAAGAGCAGTCCATGTGCTTAACTGTTGAGCCATCTCTGCAGCCCTCATTATAATTTCTTTATTAACATGAGTTATTTTCATTTTTAGATGTATATGTATAGGTGATATGTGCATGTCCACATGATGCATGTGTGTGTTGCCTGTGATGCATGTGTGTGAGACCTGAGGTTGACATCAGGGTCTTATCTGATCATTTCCACCTTATATATTGAGGGGGGTCTCTCACTTCATCCTGGAGCTCATGCTAGCAGGATCCTAACTCTCCTCCTCTGGCTGCTATGCCCACCAAGCACGGCAGTCATCACATTTGTGAACCAAGCACTTTACCCGCTGAGCCATCTCCCAGCCCCAAGATGTTTACTATAAAAATACTAGCATAAGAAATTTTATTTTATTATTAAGAAATTCTGATCTATTGCATTCTGGTGTGAGAACTTTTGAAAATTAAGCTAATTTGTTGATTTTTTTTTGAGACTAGTTTATGGACTATTTACATGACTATCTGTGCTTAATTTAGTAAGATGTATAATACTTAATTGTTATTTCAAATTATACATGCTGTCATTAGATGAAGTTTGTTAAGTGATCCATGTGATTTCTAATTTAATTAACTTATTACTATATAAGAACTCCTATAGTCTTGGGTTTTGGTAATAAGTTCGTTTCTTTTTGTGACATCTCAACTTTGTTTATCTATCTTGTTAACTTTGTTTATCTATTTTTTAAGTATATGAAGTTATAGAGATATTGATCTTTTTTATTTAAGTCATATATTGTATGGTAAATACCTCCATGTCAAATCACATTTTCAGTTTTTAAGTTTTGTGATTATCAGAGTCTTAGTAGGGGGAGGTATCAAACATTTATATAATTTATCTTTTAGCCCTTTTCTGTTTATTGAACTTCATCGTATCTCTTGAATGATATAAAGCTTTATATTTTTTAACTTTTATTGCATTATGAAAAGTTACATGATTTCATTTTATCTGAATTTGTTAACATTTAAAAACATATTTTAATTAAATAGAATTAAATCACATTCTTGTTTCCCTTTTGCACCCCAAATCCTCCCAGAGATCCCCCCTTCAATACCTACAATATCTTTTTTGTCATATTCCTTAAAATTTATAAAATATTATAACAATAAAAATAAATATTATAAAAGTTGTTTGGTATAAAGCAACAATCAATTTAACAGTCTTATGTAGATGCTTGTCTACAGCAATAGTGAAAATACATTTTTCTCAATATAAATTTTAAATAACTCCAAACATATTAACTGTATATTTCAAAATAATACATCACTACTAGTATTTTCTTAAATGAACATAAATATATAAAGTATTTTTGTTTGTTTTGTATTTAGTAGAGTTTAAAATCTTGGCTCTTACTGTGGTATAAACCCAAAATAAGAACAATTTTTAGACATTGGATTTCATTGTAATAAGGCTGTACTTCAATATCCTTCACACCACAAAAGGATTTTACCTCCATTATAGCTAAGCTGAGAGTTGATAGTTCTGCTGCACCAAGAAATGAATTGTAGGCACGATTTTTAGATACAGACTTCCTGTTATGGTCAAAGCTATTTGACTTGAGTGAGTGACTTTATTCTCAGCCCACAGAGAGCAGGTTACATTCATTTAAAAAATGGTATATGTAATAAGATAGTCTATCCATAAAGTCATTCACCAACTGTTTCAATGTACAATGGTTCTGCTTGGAGGGTGG
>NW_022196906.1:70379660-70404257 GCF_008632895.1 Mastomys coucha | reverse complement strand
TTTTCTTCTATAATTTTGTTGAAGATATTTACTGGCCCATTACATTAGGAGTCTTCACTCTCTTCTATGCCTATTATCCTTAGGTTTGGTCTTCACATTGCATCCTGGTTTTCCTGTATGTATTGGATTAGGAGCTTTTTGCTTTTTGCATTTTCTTTGACAGTTGTGTCAATGTTTTCTATGGTGTCTTCTGCCCCTGAGATTCTCTCTTCTATCTCTTGTATTCTGTTGGTGATGCTTACACCTATGGCTCCTGATTTCTTTCCTAGGTTTTGTATCTCCAGGGTTGTCTCTCTTTCTGATTTCTTTATTGTTTCTATTTCCATTTTTAGATTCTAGATGGTTTTGCTCATTTCCTTCACCTGTTTGATTGTGTTTTCCTGTAGTTCTTTAAGGGATTTGTGTGTTTCCTGTTTAAGAGCTTCTAGCTGTTTACCCGTGTTCTCCTGTATTTCTTTGAGGGTGCTATTTATGTCTTTCTTAAAGTCCTGTATCATCATCATGAGAAGTGATTTTATATCTGAATCTTGATTTTCTGGTGTGATGGTGTGTCCAGGACTTGCTATGGTGGGAGAATTGGGTTCTTATGATGCCAAATGACTTTGCTTTGTGTTGCTTATATTCTTATGCTTGTTCTCCACCTCCCACCCCCGCCATCTGGTTATCTCTAGTGCTACCTGCCCTTGCTAAATCTGACTGGAGCCTGTCCTTCCTGTTATCCTGGTTGTGTCAGAACTCCTCAGAGTCAAGCTGTCTCTGTGATCCTGTGATTCTGGGATCCTGTAATCCTGGGCTTGTTAGAGCACCTGGGAGTGGAGCTTCCTCTAGGTGTTGAGAGACTGGCTGCAGAGCTTGTGCCCAAGGTCTGCTCAGGACACCAGCCCAGAGAGACCAGAAAGAACCAGAGCCACTGGGCTGGTAGAGTTCCCGTGTGCCTGGTCCCACTGGTTCCAGTTACTCCCGGTGTTGGGACAAATGTTGGGTCCTCCTCACCTCTGATCCTGGGCATGTCAGAGCACCTGGGAGTGGAGCTTCCTCTGGGTGTTGGGAGACTGGCTGCAGAGCTTGCACCCAAGGTCTGCTCAGGACACCAGCACCTAGCTTTATATTTTTACCTAGTTAATATGGTAGCTTTTTCTACTTGTGAATAGATCCATCTAAATATAATTATTCATGTATTTCAACTTATTTCTACTGTGTAATTTGTATTTGGCTGGGACCAGCAGGTCATTCTTCAGTGACAGGGTCCTAAGAGGAATTATCAGGGATAAGAACATAAGGAAGATTAAAAAGCTTGGGTCAGGAGGTCTTGCCCAGCTGTATCTTATGCCATGCAAGTTTATGAAGAAATGCTGCACATTATATGCTATTTGCAGGAGAAAAATGGGCCAGAGCCAGTGGGAAGCTATCATGTAATAGGATGAAGTCAGCAGGAAGCTAATGAAACAATGTTACTCCAGGGGAGCACAAGATACCTGAAATGAGTAATAGACCAAGCATATAGTGTCCTTGGGATTGATAATTCCAGTCTCTTCAGGGGGAAAAGCTACATTCTCAGAAATGAAAACCTTGACCCCTTTTAGGGGTCAGCCTCAGCCTCAGCCCCAGACAAGACCTTACCAAGTCTGCCCCTGGGCAAGGGCACAGAAGTAGGTTCTGTCTGTCCTTTTCTCATTCGGGCCTCTGAGAAAGCCTTAGATTGGCCTGGCTCTTAACAGTGATCTTCCCAGTTTACCACCTCTTGGTTTCCTTTAGATCAATAGTTCTTAACCTTTGGGTCGCGATCCCTTTCAGGGGTCAAATGTTTCTTTTATATGGGGTCACCTAAGACCAACAGCAACATAGATATTTGCATTATGATTCATAACAGTAGCAACATTACAGTTGTGAAATAATTCTGTGTCTGGGGGTCACCACATGAGAACTGCATTAAAGGGTCTCAGCATTAGGATGGTTGAGACCCACTGCTCCCAATGAATACGTTTCCTTTTCAATCTACTTTATTTTTAAAGAATCTCCAATTTAATGTCATTTACTTAACCTGATATTGGCACTTAATACATGGAATGTAACCTTGGTTAGCTCTTAAATGAGTCAGTTTATTGTCCTTTACTTACGGACTCTATTGTCTTCAGCACACTCATGGCCAAAACACTATTATTATGTAGTGTTAATTCAACTGCTTCTTGTATGTTTAACCTTTAGACAAGATACGTATTTATGCATATTATTTATGCATATTAATGACTGTCATTTTCTCCTTCCTACATCTAAAACAATTCCTTTGATATATTTTCTTTATTTTGTATCACATCTTTAAGAATTTCTTTTCATGAATCCATTCCCATGTGCAAAATTTTCTCATTATACTCGAGATAGTTTTGGAGTGAACACCTTTTCCTCCCCTCACTGAGACACTAGGAGGCAAGTACTCTCACCCTGTTTGGAAAAAGAAGGCTGCTATCTTATTTTTTAATGTTGTTGCTATTAACATTTAAGCTGAGAATTTTGTTATAATTTAAAAAGGTTTATTTGTTTATTTATTTATATTTGTGTGTGTGCACTTGTATATCTGTGTGTGTGTGTGTAGGGTAGAGAACAACTTTGTGCACTCAGTTCTTTCCTTCCACTTTTATGTGGATTCTGAGAATTAAACACAGATAGTTAGGCTTGTGTGGCAAGCACTTTACCCACTGAACCATCTATCTGTTCCTTGGTTGTCATCTCTCTGGCGGTGGTCATTTATTTCTTCCTAATCTGTTTTAATTTATTCTGTTTTTGATCATGCAGTTTATAACAGTACACACCCCTTCCTCACACTTAATCTTCTTTACAATTTGTTTTGAAAATTCTCTGCTTTCACTCTTCTGGAATTCTCTCCCCCCACCTCCCGCCTCAGCCAGTATTATTTCCTATGATAGTTAATCCTGATTGTCAATTTGATTGGCTTTGAGGAATCTAGCAGATAAATAAAACACATATCTAGGCATTTCCACAGGAATTTTTCAAATATGAATGGCATGCAGAAGAGTAACTGAGGAGAAAAGATGGCATGGTGGAGAGAATGGTCTCTCATAGGCTCATATATTCAAATGTTTGGTTCCCAGTTAGTGGAACTATTTGGAAAGGATTAGGAGGTGTGTCATAGAGCTGGTCATTGAGTTTTCAATAGAAAGGTTTCAGGAAGATATCAAGGAAGAGTAGAAGAAACAAGAAAGGAAACGTATTAGTCCGGGCTATGTACATGCATATAAATCACGATTCAATGTATTGTATACTATATGCATAAAATTATACAAAGGGAATATTTATCAGATTAGCTTTCAAACCAGAGACTCAGTCTCTTTCTTAGCCTGCAACTAGTGGGCCAGATATAAGCTCTCAGCTACTTCTTCAGTATCATGCCTGTCTGCTGCCTGCCACGATATCCACCAATGATGATAATGAATTAAACCTTTGAAACTGTAAGCAAGCCTCCAATTAAAATCTTTCTTCTACAGTTGCCTTGGTCATGGTATCACTTATAGAACAGATCCTGAATCTGGAAGGAAAGATACAATATAGGGCCCAGAAGGAATAAGAGTAAAGAAGAGAGGAAGGCAACCAGAGGGTGCGAGTTGAATTCTTCCTGATGGAACAAATCTACAGTTGCTGCCATCACCTATGACACCAAACTCCAGTTCCTAAGCAGGCTTTCAATGCAGACTGACAGCTTAACTCCCCAGGGAGCTTCAGGACTTTCACCTTTCACTGGGGCTGTACTAGCGCTTTCTTTTGGAAACTTCTATTTTCTTTGACTTGAGCAGGTGTGACGTTCTTCCACTAGCTAGGTTGTAGACAGCCAGGGTTGTGCTGCAAGTCTCTGATTTGCAAGCCATTAATCTAACAAATATAAACTTGTAATTTTATGTGTGTAATATGTAACACATTCTCTGATGATTTATATGCACACACACGTTCCTGCCTAATACATTTCCTCTCCTGTTCTTCTCTTCCTTTATATTTTCCTGGAACTCCAGTTTAGCGAAAAGTTTTACTCCACCTTCCAGGTCTTGTTTGATTGATTTTTTTATATATTTTCTGCTAAGCAATAAGCAATATGATCTCTCTCTCTCTCTCTCTCTCTCTCTCTCTCTCTCTCTCTCTCTCTCTCTTTCTTCCTCTCTCTCTCTCTTTCTCTCTCTCTCTGATGGAGTGTCACTACATGGCTGGCTTCAAACTCATGCAATCTTCCTGTTTCAGTCTCCAAGTACAGGTCTAGGCTGGCTGCTGTAAGCAATTTTTTATTAGCAGTTTCTCCAGATCATAATGTGTCATTTTGTTTCTGTTTTGCATGCTTTTTTAAATTGAAAAATTACATATATACATAAAATTACAAAATTAATGCACTGATGAATTAAAATATTTTTCTTTACAATTAACATTAAAATGAAGACATGCAAATGTTCCAGATGCTGTCAAAATCACATGCCACATGGTTCTGGATTTCAAAGGATATTTCACATAAGTGTATAATGTGCTTTGAGCAGATCCACACCTTACATACCTCCTAAACCTTTATCACATTTATCTTTATCACCCCTCCCTCCCAATAGCCCTGTCCTCTTGACAGCTTCTTCATGTCACATATGTGTGTGTTTATATATGTATATGTGTGTGTATGTATGTATACATACACATACATATGTACATGGTTTTATAGAGCAGTCTAGGAACCATGAGTGAGAGAATGTATGGTACTTAGCTCATTATTCTGACTTAATTCACTTGATAGGACAATCTACAATTGCATCTGAATTCCTGCAGACAGCACAAAGTCTCCTTCTGAGTGATAAGCAATGGTTCTTCTCCTATTTGCCTGCTCTTCTAGAGACAGACCCAGAGCTTTCCAAGATAGACCTTTGCTTTTGCCCTTTGTATGTGTTTGTTTTTCAAATGTCAGTTAATAAAACCACAGAGATGTTTATATAAGTGCTGTTTATGTTTCTGTGTGTGCACTTTTAAAGCCTTCACCTCGGTAGTATTTTCTAGAGCAGTGAATACTCTTGTTTGGCTGTCAGTTCCTTGGACAACAATGATACCCATTGCTTGCATCCCCATCACAGGTTTCCTGACCAGTTTTTAGTTATTTCTTGAGTTATGAGTCCTTTTTGCCATCAAAATTCTCTTGCCCAAAAGACACGAGTTTTCATAGAACAAAGGAAACTGCCCGGCAGAGCTCCTCGGGCTCCTTCTCCATTATCTCTTTGCAACTGGACCTTGTCCTCTGAACAGATGAGTCACATTTATCCTCACAGCACAGCTCTTTATTCATTTATTCTTCTGCTCATGTTTTAGGACTCTGGAAATCTGAGCCTAGGGAAAGGAAAGCAAATACCATACACATCTTTTTCCTTCTAAGAATGACTCTCTTCTGACTCTTCCTGCTTACTGTCTCTGCAGAAAACATGGAACCCCACATCCATCTCACAAGGAAACTTCTCCCCTGAACACTTTTATTCCAAGAGAGATGACTATGTAATGATTGGTGATTCCAACACAATAATTCTACTTCTGTAATGGGAATTTTACTGCTTAGTATTTTGTCTAGGCTTATCTTATTTATTCACAATTACTTATTAATTTAATACAAATTATTTATTATAAAGTATAATTTAATACTTATTAAGTAATGTAACTTACTAATTATTACATTAGGATTTGTGATCACTCTGACGTTTTATGTGCCTAGTGCTGAATTAAGTCATTTACATAATTAAGGAAGAAGCTGAGTTTAAGAAACAACCACTTCATTATTTTAGCCAGCACTGTACTTTTGAACCATGTTGCAGTCAAGAAAGCATGTTCTGAGAATGATCCTCAGATTTGTCCATGAAAAAACAAACCAAACCAAAACAACCCACAAAGCAAAACCACAGCTCTCATTTTAAAGGGAAGAAGAGATCATTTATTTGAATACAGACTTAGGTTATCCCAAGTTCTGACCTGGAAGCAACTTCATGAAGTTTAGTTTAACAGAACAAAGAAAGTCATACTTCAAGGCACATTTAAAATACATTAGTGGGTGTATAAGAAAGTTGGCTATGGCAAGATGGGGAAAGCTTTCCTACAGGTTTCATATGCTGTCTGCTATATCCTTACCTTTTGGCTTGGTAAAAGCTGGTTGGTTCATAAATCTTAGATTTCACAAGATGTTTTGTCTATTAGTCACGGGATGCTAGTTCTCACCCAGAGGTGGACAAGAAATGGATATTCAGGGAGCTAATGCTAGTCCAGATAGAGTAGTCTCCAGATCAGCAACATTCCATATCACTGCACTCCGATCAGTCAGTTATTCTTTGCAGGCACAGCTTCTTCCCAATATTTCTCATTGATAGATTAAAGACCTGTGATTCAACTCTGCATCTGCCTAGTAATATATGCATAAGCTTTATAAAGTAGTATACATTATTTTATGCAACAGATATTATATTTATAAAATAATATGTATTATATAAAATTATATATATTATATACATAATATATACATATAAAATTACAGAATGTTCATGATTTCATATGAATTTCATGATCTGAATTATACTATTGATCAGAAATTATAATATCTAACTCACCGAGCTACCAAGCAGATAAATTAGATTATATATGCAAAGCACTTAGCTTAGTGCTTAAATTAGCATACTAGTAGTCAATAAATAGATCCTGGTATTCTTTTCAGAAGTTATAAAACTGCAGCATTCTTAGGCCAGAACCAATGTTGTACTCCTCATGTATCATAAACTTTTATAATATTGTCAAGTATTAAATTGGCTAAGATGAAAAAAATCAAGTCATGGTAAAATAAAAAATTAAATTTATATATTTTAGTTTAAAGCAACTCCTTCTTAGTTTCTTATTTTTCCCCACTATATTTCACATAGGCTAAAAATCCATCAATTCATTTAGGAAATGAGGGTAACAAACTCACATTATAAAACTCACATTATAGCCAGCACTGTAGTAGTCCTATAGCTAGAACTACTACAAATCAGATTCTTTCATTTCAAATAATTTAAAAGCAAAGGTACTCAAGACATTCTCCAAGGATTAGCTATCTACTTCAGTATGCTACCATTATTAGGCCAGGAGCAGCTCAGAACTGAGACTATTTTGAGAAAAGTAGGCAAGAAAGTACAACTTATTTTAAACTATGATGAACTAGCCAGCTCTAACCTGGGAAAAACCATCTCTAAGGTCTATCACCTTGACAACCTTCATATACCCTTCAAGGTCAGGCCTAAATACTGGGTGCTGAATTGAGTATGTATTAGTCAGGGTTTCTATTCCTGAACAAACATCATGACCAAGAAGCAAGCTGAGGAGGAAAGAATTTATTCAGCTTACATTTCTACATTGCTATTCATCACCAAAGGAAGTCAGGACTGGAACTCAAGCACATCAGGAAGCAGGAGCTGACACAGAGGCCATGGAGGGATGCTGGCTTGCTTTCCCTGACTTGCTAAGCTTACTCTCTTATAGAACCCAAGACTACCAGCCCAGGGATCGCACCACCCATAATGAACCCTCCCACCCTTGATCACTAATTGATAAAACGTCTTACAGCTGGATCTCATGGAGGCATTTCCTCAAGGGAGGCTCCTTTCTCTGTGACAACTCCAGCTTGTGTCAAGTTGACACACACACACACACACAAAAAAAAAAAAAAAAACAGCCAGTACATCTTCCTTATTTTTCTGTATAGCACAAAAGACCAGACAACTTGCTCTTTCACAACCATTATGCCGTGAAAGGCCACGAGTTTGAGGAGCAAGGAATGGGAGTTATCTGGGAAAGGTTGGAGAGAGAAAAGGTGTGAGGAAAATGATGTAATTATATTTGAATATCAAAAATGTATTTTTCCTGGTCTTTCAAGCCTTTGTTCAGGTCACAAAACTTCTTACAAATTTCTTGACAGTTTTACTTTTCAAAAAATTTCTATAGTACTTACCTCTATATCAGTTCAGTTTCCTTTGCCTTTCTTTTTTATAATCTTATTTATTTTGCTTTAACGGTAGTAGTTCAATAACATTTAAAACTTTAATCATTAGTTAATCTTCCACAAAGGAAGTATCAGATCTAGGCAAGTTAAGAGATAAATCCTACTTACCTTTAAAGAAATAGATTATTTCTCTTATATGAACTTTCCAGACAGAAAAATAATCCAAAAAACTACCCTTTCTTTTTACAATGCTAAAATAATCTTGATATTATAAGTAGACAATGTGAATGAATTATGTTCCAGATCAATCTGTTTATGAAAGTAACTGCCAAAAATCTAACCAAGTATTGCTAAAATGAATTGAAGGAATATTAAAAACATAATATGAAATTCTTATATTCCAGATTTAAGTTGGGTTTGCTATTAGAAAATATATGAATTTGCTAGAAGATTAAAGAAAAGGAAAAAATCTAGATTTTTTATGCAATAAAAGCACATAGGTTATTTAGGAATTAAAAATAGCCTTAGGGATAATGAACATAAAATATGCATGCTGACATTCTAAGTAAGCAATATACTTAATGGAATAATGCTTAATACACTCCCCTTTGAATCAGGGATAAGAAACATGCTACATATCACTGTTTAATATTGTGTTGGATCTCTAGTTTCTAAAAGTAAGTGTAGCTGGTAATGGTGCATGCCTATAATGTAACCAAGGGACAGATTCAGGGACATTGCCACAAGTTCTAGGTCAGCCTGTTTTGCACAGTAAATTCCAGGCCTGCTAAGACAACATTGTGAGACCCTTCCCAAAAGCATAAAGACAAAAATAAATACAAAACTAAGTATACACAATGATTTCTACTGACAAGATCCAAAGAAACAGATAGACCCTCTGCCACATTTGGTAACTGAGGGTAGGATAGACAAGACCCACTGTGGTGGTTTGTATATTCTTGGCCCAGGGAGTGGCACTATTACAGGATGTGGCCTTGTTGGAGTAGCTGTGTTCACTATGGGCATGGGCTTTAATACTCTCATCCTAGCCTCTTGGAACTCAGTCTTCTAGCTGCCTTCAGAACAAGAGGTAGAACTCTCAGCTCCTCCAGCCCATGTCTGCCTGGATGCTGCCATGCTCCCACCTTGATGATAATGGACTGAACCTCTGAACTTGTAAGCCAGCCCTAATTAAATGTTGTCCTTTATAAGCGTTGCCTTGGTCATGGTATCTGTTGACAGCAGTTAAACACTAAGATGCACACTAATGCCTAACTGCAATGTATTGATCATCCCCAGGGGTATCAAGTGCCTCGGTCTCTCCATGTATGACAGATATCTAAAGGGGAGTATACACCGTGCATTCCTGTGTACATGTTATATACACACACATGTAGTCACATTATGGAAGCCACTATTCAGCACTTCACAGGTGACTACTATGAACTGAATATGTGAGCATAAAATGCAATACCAAATTTCAAAGGCAGCATAAAAATTAAAAAACAAAACAAAACAAGTAATTCATTAATGTTTGGTAACATGTTGGAATGCTAATGTGTTCGATATGTAGAGTTAAAAGAATACCTTATTAATTACATTGATTCTACATAAAAACACAGTAGGGAAACTAAATTACATATGTGTTCCACTCTGTGAGTGGAATTATTATTTCTGATAGAATACTCTAATCTGCGGTAAATCTGACTTGAAGAGCTTGAGTCCAGCGTGGAAAGGGTGGAGGCACCCAAATGTTCTCAGGATGGAGGAGGAGAGCAGAAAGCAGCCTGGACTCTTTTCTGTTCTTGCAACCATCAGAACCGGTCTGCAGCCACCAGATCTGTCAGAGCTGAGGTGTGCAGGCTGGGGAGCTAAAGCTGGCATGTATGGAGTTGTTCCCAGCCACCAGATCTGTCAGAGCTGGGGTGTGCAGGCTGGGGAGCTAAGGCTGGCGTGTATGGAATTGCTCCCAGAAGAATGCCTGGGTTTCATCTGTGAGCCTCTACCATTTTGACCATGTTAGAAGGAGGCCAGTTCAGACTATGGTAGCATAATGGGTAAGATTCTGTAGGCATGCTAAGTCTTAGGCTTACCTACAAGAAAGTGGTGAACTCAAGTTTTATCACTTTGTCTGTTTTTCCCCCCCTAGACTCTAAGACTCTTGAGGAAGTGCTATGTGAGTTATTATTACACTGTGCTAAATGTACACACCATGTTGTGGGTGTGAAATATACTTCCTGAATCAAACCAGAATTATTTGTACAAACAATTTCCATGGACCCAAGAGCCTGATCTTAATTTAGTCCTCTTTGAGGTAATGGGAAATTGGGACCTTTTATCTTCTTAACTCTGTCCAATATGGAACCCCACATTGCAAACTCAAATCTAGATTCATTCATTTTCAAAGTGTTCTGGTGGATCTACTGTGAGCATCATTACTTCCACAGAATATGTATTAAGATGCCTTTTGGTATACAATTAGTGAAAATTCAAAATAATAATTACAGAGAGATTTGAATGGCTCCGTTACTGAATAAATAATACCATAATCCTATGTTATTCTCTTGGGCCCAATTTTTCTTCCTTTTATATAGCTAACAAATAGATTCACAGATTTCTGGTATTATTAACCATCCACTAAGTAAAGCTTTGTGATACATATCTCAAGATATAGGAGGTGTGTTTTTCATCTCCAGGCTATTTACTGTCTCTTAGGAAACTTTTAACCACATTGATACGTTCAACACCTACAGCTTTCGAAAAATGTGAACAAAACTATGAAAATTCAAGCCTGTCGGATTGCTCAGTAGAAAAGGATCTTATGTTTTTCTACCTAAGGACATCAAAGCAAGTATCCCTGTTGAGATGACATCTGGACTGAGTTGCAGATGGTGAGCAGGATTTGGATGAAAATAGACAGAATGTTATCTGCAGACAACATCTGAAGGGATGAGCAGAGCAGCAGTAAGTCACGGAAGAATGAAGTTTTAACTCTTTGGGAGCTCCCATCCTCTGTCTGTAAACTCATGTCGTGGTAGATAATAGTAAAGAATTGAAAACACTGAAGATGCGCGAGCTAAGGCAGCAGTTTAGTAAGTTGCCTAAGCGCTTGTTACAGATGGCTTACAGGAGCTGCAGAGAGCAGTGCGCTTCAAGGGAGTCTTGATGGGAGAATTAAGTAGATAACGGGACAAACGTTCAAAATGCTAGAGAAAAGAGAATCACAGAACAACCACCGATGTTTATGTACATGTGTATTAGGTGACAAGAAACGTGTGAGCCAAATCCTACAAACACTGACTTATGGACTAGTGAGACAGGCTTGCTCCCGTTCTCAGCAGTACCACTGTTCTAATTGTCCTTTTGGTCACAAACTTATCTTTCTCCTTCCTTTCAGTCATAAGATGTAAAAGTAAAACAGCTGTTATTATATCAAAATGTATTTTGCTTTCAATGCAGTTTAAAATCTGCTTTCTATTTAGGTGACCTTGCCAGATATTTTTGAACAGAGATCTTTCATGATTTCTCAGTAGCATAATGATGTAGATAATTTTTATTACTTATCTTGGGTGGCCTCTTTGGTATATTTTGTAATGGAAAATTTTCCACCCCTTTGAACTTTCCGTCATCTTTGTTTCTATCTTCAGGCTGAGTACTCTCTGGACGTGACTACCCATTTCTTTCCTATCTGTTCAGCTATTAAAAAAACAACTGGGGCTGGCAAGATGGCTCAGCAGGTAAGAACACTGACTGCTCTTCCGAAGGACCTGAGTTCGGATCCCAGCAACCACATGGTGGCTCACAACCACCCGTAATGAGATCTGACGTGCATCTGAAGACAACTACAGTGTATTTTGCAGGAGCAAGCTGGGCCAGAGTGAGCAGAGGTCCTGAGTTCAATTCCCAACAGCCACATGATGGCTCACGGCCATCTGTACAGCTATACACATAAGATAAATAAATCAATAAATAAAAAAATCTTTAAAAAAAAATACTTTAACCTGGACTGATGTTTTCTTTCTGTTTACAGCTGTTTAGTCTGATATTCTATTCTGTACTTACATTCACCTTATTATATCCATTGTTTCTAATGGTGTGTGTATGTAAGTGTGTGTATGAATGTGAGTCTGTAAATGTGTGTATGAGTGTGTGAGTGTGTAAATGTGTGTTAGTGCATGTGACTGTGTGAATGTGTGTGAGTGTGTGAATGTGTGTGTTAGTGCATGTGTGTGTGTGAGTGTGTGTGTGAGCATGTGAATGAATGTGTGTTGTGAGTGCCTGTGTGCCTGTTGTAGGTGTGCCTTTGCAACTTCATAGACTTGAAGCGTTTCCCAGCCAGGCTGGCAGCCACCAAGCCACAGTGTACCTCCTGTCTGTTTGCTCTGTGCTGGAGTTATGGACTTTAGAAAAAAATTATTTATTTACATTCCAGTTGTTGCCTCCTTCTCTGTCCCCTCTCTCACAGTTCCTCATCCCATTCCTCCTCCCTCTTGCCTCCAAGAGAGTGCTCCCCCACCCCACCAGGCCTCCCTCTTCCCTGGGGCCTCAAGTCTCTCGAGGATTAAGCTCATCTACTCCCATTGAGGCCAGACCAGGTAGACCTCTGCTACATATTTGCTAGGGGCCTCGGGCCAGCCCGTGTATGTTCTGGTTGATGGCTCAGTCTCTGGGAGCTCCCTGGTGTCTGGGTTAGTTAAGACTTCTGGTCTTCCTATGGGGCTGCCCTCTCTTTCAGCTTCTTCAATCCTTCCCCTAATTCAACCATGGGGGTCCCAGACTTCAGTTCAGTGGTTGGGTGTAATCTGCTTCTGTCTCAGTCAGCTGCTGGTAGGGCTTCGGAGTGGACAGCCACACCAGGCTCCAGCCTGCAAGCACATCATAACATAGTAGTGTCAGGCCTAGTCAAATTCTCACAAACCGAATGCAAGAACACATCAAAACCATATTCACAATAATCAAGTAGGTTTCATCCCAGAGATGCAGGGATGGTTCAATATACAAAAATCCATCAATGTAATACACTATATAAACCAACTTAAGAAAAAAAAACCACATGATCATCTCATTAGATGTTTAAAAAGCCTTCGACAAAATACAATACCCCTTCATGTTCAAAGTTCTGGAGAGATCAGGAATTCATGGCACATACTCAAACATAATAAAAGCAATATATAGCAAACAAACAGCCAACATCAAATTAAAGGAAGAGAAACTAGAAGCAATCCCACTAAAATCAGGGACATGACAAGGTTGCCCACTCTCTCCCTATCTACTCAATATAGTACTCAAAGTTCTAGCTAGAGCAATTAGACAACAAAAGGATATTAAGGGGATACAAATTGGAAAGGAAAAATTCAAGGTATCACTATTTGCAAACGATATGATAGTATACTTAAGTGACCCCGGAAATTCCACCAGAGAACTACACACCTGATAAACAACTTCAGCACAGTGGATGGATATAAAATTCACTCAAAAAAATCAGTAGTCTTATAAATGATAAACAGGCTGAGAAAGAAATTAGGGAAACAACAACCTTCACAATAGCCACAAATAATATAAAATATCTTGATGTAACTCTTACCAAGATCTGTATGACAAGAGCTTCAAATCTCTAAAAAAAAGAAATCGAAGAAGACCTCAAAAGATGGAAAGACCTCCTATGCTCATGAATTGGAAGGATTAACAGAGTGAAAATGGCCATCTTAGCAAAAGCAATCTACAGATTCAATGCAATCCCCATCAAAATTCCAACACAACTCTTCACAGAAATGGGAAGAGCAATTCTCAACATTATATGGAAAAATTAAAAAAACCCAGGATAGCCAAAACAATTCTCAACAATAAAAGAACTTCTGAGGAAATCACCATCCCTGACCTCAAGCTATACTACAAATCAATAGTGGAAAAAAAAAAAAAACGCATGTTATTGGTACAGAGACAGACAAGTTGATCAATGGAATAGAATTGAAGACCCAGAAATAAACCCATACATCTATGGACGCTTGGTCTTTGACAAAGAAGCCAAAAACATACAGTGGAAAAAAGAAAGCATCTTCAATAAATGGTGCTGGTCTAACTGGAGGTTTATATGTAGGAGAATGAAAACAGATCCTATCACCTAGCACAAAGCTCAAGTCCGAGTGGATCGAGGTCCTCAACACAAAACCAGATACACCAAATCTAGCAGAAGAGAAAGGGCAAAAGAGCCTGGAACTCGTTGGCACAGGGGAAAGTTTCCTGTGAGCTCAGGCTCTAAGATCAACAATTAGTAAACGCGACCTCACAAAACTGGAAAGCTTCTGTAAGACAAAAGACACCGACAATAGGACAAGTCAATAGGACAAATTGGCAACGTATAGATAGGGGGAAAACTCCTAACTAACCCTATACCTGGCAGAGGGCTAATATCCAAAATATATAAGGAACTCAAGAAGTTAACCTCCCAAAGCCCAAATAACCCAATTGAAAAATGGGGTACAGAGCCAACAAACCGCTGAAAGAGCCATTGCAGGTATTTGCACCCAACTAATGGACAGAAGCTACTGACTCCTGTGGTTGAATTAGGAAAAACTGAAAGAAGCTGAGTAGGAGGGCAACCCTATAGGAGGACCAGCAGTCTCAATTAACCTGGACCCTCGAGATCTCTCAGATACTGAACTACCAACCAGGCAGCATACACCAGCTGATATGAGGCCACTGACACATATACAACAGAGGACTGCCAGGTCTGGGTTTAGTCAGAGAAGATGCACCTAACCCAAGAGACTGGAGGCCCCAGGCAATTTAGAGGTCTGGTGGGGTGGGAATGTGGGGTGAAGACATCCTTATGGAGACCGGGAGTGGGGAGTAGGTATGGGATGTGGATCAGTCAGAGGGTGGACTGGGAGGGGAATAAAATCTGGAGTTTAAAAGAAAGAGAGAAAGAAAGAAAGACAGACAGACAGAAAGAAAGAGCTCAATACACAAAAAAAGAATTTAATACTTTTAAGTTTCATATTTTGTCAGACTTGTTAACAAAGTCAAGATTATTTTGCTAAAATTTATTGCTACAAAAATCACTCCACTCTCATATTTCTCATATTACAAAATTCGGAAGCATCACCCTGTGGAGGGGGGCACTCACTGTTAGAGTATAAAAGATGACATCATTAAAAGCTATTCATGTAAAATCTCTTAACTGACCACTTGTAAGCAACCATTTTAAAATGATTTATTACATTTAATGCCCTATTTATCTAAGGCTAGAAATACTGTAGCTGGGTCCCTGAGTTTCATATATCATTTTAAAAAATTTTTGCCACATTGAAAGCACATAAGCTTAAGACATACACAGTGACCATGACATTTTATACTTAGACTGTCAACATATAAAATATGCAATAAAAATTTGAGTATTTATTGTGTATCTTGCTGGTGATTTTCAAATTAAAAAAAAAAAAAAACCTTCCCTCCAGGTAATCCTACCATTTAAAGTCCTGGAGTATATTTGTTATTACAGTTATGAGATGCATATTGGAAAAAGTACTCATTTGTGTCATGAGCACTGTCTCCTAAATTTATAAGAAGCCTAATTTGTGTGTGTGTGTGTGTGTGTGTGTGTGTGTGTGTGTGTGTGTGGTCTTATAGACCTGTTTAACATATTGAATCAGTAATTCCAAATTTCGCTGCAGAACTAGACTCTAAAATAATACATAAAGGTCTTATGTATAGCTCTGTGAATCAATACCAATTCTCCTGATTCTTTTATATGTATACTTTCTGTGTGACATAAATTTTCTAAGTTGCAGGGTTTTGGAGAACACAGTAAATCTGGTATCCTCCAAACCAGAATGAGTGGTACGAACATTTTCCAGATCTGGGTCTGTGTGTCACCAATGGCATCATGGCTATTCTTTTAAGCAAAGGTAACTTAACACACTATGCACATAAAGCAGGAAAAGCCATTGCACATTTTCACCTAAGAAGTACATCTGTACAAGAAAGCTTCAAGTTTTCCTTGAGTATTTGCTCCTGTTGATTATGTTTTTGTAAAACTTTATAACTGCTATGTATTAACAGACAAAAAAATAAGTAAAGAGTAGTTTTGCAATATTTGGCGGTCCACCAACAAAACAAATAAATTCAAGAATGGATTCCATATAGGCCTGAAGAAAGAGCCACTCCTTCTATGCCTTTAACTGCTATAAATTGGCCATAAAAGTTTGGTTGCGACTCACTCCTTTACATCTGCAGCTTATTCCACCTACATGCAATCAGATCAGACCAGGTCAGATATCATCATGCCACTGAGAGATAGGCAGGATAAGATGGCAGGATAGTTGATCAGTGATGTTTTCAGAGACTATTGATGAAAGATGGGGGGGGGGGGAGAGACGCTTGTGAGAATCAAAATAGAGTCACACTGGGACATGGTAGCATTTGCCTATAATTCCCACAATTAGGAGCCTAGAACAAGAGAATCAGAAAGGTGATACTAGCCCAAGCTTCATAGTGAGACTTCGCCTCAACATTTTCAACAAAAATGGAGTCATGTGTGCCAATCCTTCCTAAAGTACCTAAATAAAGCCAAGAAGCTATGGAGAATTGGTTCTTATACATAGTTACCTGATACTAATTGAGTGGGTTTCTAACTTTGGCTCCTACTTATATTCTGTTTATATTTTCTTCATGTTTTTCACCTCAAGACTGAGGGGTAAAAAGAGTAGGGAAATGTAACCTTCCTTGAGTGAATGAAGATGTACAAAAGACCTTTGTGTCCCCACCTTTGACTAATTAGAAAAATGGACTCCAAGACATTGTGATTTCCTCAGGAATCTTATGCTGGGGGAAGGAAATAGGTGTTGTCCGGTGTTAGTACAAGGGAAAGCTTATCTCCCAGAAAGGGGTTTATAACCATTAGACTATCCTGCAGAAGGGATTAGAGACAAGTAGAGTATAGGATTATACCTTAACTGGGACTCGATAGTTGGGCACCGGTGTGACCCTCTGTTTAATTCTACATCCGTGTCAGAGCCTCTACATGGTTTGGTGGCAGAGGCTGGGTAAATGCTACTTAACTTCTGTCTTACTTTTAGCAAAGTGGTAGTTGCATCAAATAAATCTTTCTTGCTTCATTTGTTTAATTGTTCTAGTGTGTCCTAGTGGCCAAGCCTAAGTAAAGTGTTATGGGTTCCAGGATGCAGTCTCTCGCCCTAACAATTCCAGTAACATAACTGTGACATCAAAGGGCAGTGTCACGAGGAACTAGTCCCTTTTAGATGTGATACAGCCTCTTTTGGTTCATGTTCTCACCTTGACTAAACAAAAATAACCAAACCATTCTGATATTTCTTCAGTTTAAAACCTGTCTTGGCTTACTTTTCTATTGTTGTAACAGAAAACCAGAACCAAAGTGACTTATCAAAGAAAACGTTTAATTGAGCTTAGAGTTTCAGAGGGTCAGAGCCCACGATGGTTGAGCGAAGGCATAGCCCCATGCACACCAGAGAGCTCACATCTGAAAAAGCAAGTGGGAAACCGGATGCTCACTGGGAGTGGCCTGAATCTTTTGAAACCTCAATGCCCACCTCTAGTGACACATCTCCTCCAACAAGGCCACTGTCTAATCCTTCCCAAACAGTTCCACCAACTGGGGGATGGGAGGCGTATGCAAACATATGAACCTATGGGAACCATTTTCATTTAAACCACCACATTGCACTCCCTAGCTCCCATAGGCTCATGGCCATATCATAATGCAAACTGCATTTAGTTCAACTTCAAACATCCCCATAGTATTTCACTCTTAACATGGCTTAAAGGTCTGAAGTTCAAAGTTTCTCCTGAAACTTAAAGCAGTATCTTAATTGTAACCCCCTGTAAAATCAGAGCAAATTGCACACTTCCAATTTACAATGGCAGCAAATATGCATTTCCATTCCAAATGGGGAGAAATTAAAACATAGTGAGGAAATACTGGACCAAATCAAGACCAAAACCCACAGGGAAAATTCTAAATCCTGTAGTTCCGTGTCTATGTTCGAGGGCTTAGATGGGAAACATTGTAGCCCTCAGGTTAAAGTGGGGATTTATGGAAGTTAAGTGATTAATAGAGTCTTGGCTGAAGTCCACAGCTGTAAGCTACTCTAATAAATCCTGTTTTAATATGTAGATACCCATTCTATCAGTCCGTTTCCTTTAGAGAACCTTGAATAGCAGAATTTCACTCAGCAGTATTTTCATACTTAAAAGTCTGCTTAGATTTGAACAACAATTAACCTATCATTAAATATGAAGAAAACATCAAAACTTTTAGAATTTTCTCCTAAGGTATGCACAAGTTTTTGAAAGATTAATATTTTATAATAAATTTTATAATAATATAAACCAGAAATGTCTACCTCATGAGCATAAATTGTTTCAAAAATTTTTCATTTTTTTAGTTCCAGTTGCAAATAATACTGTCCATTGTTAATGATTATTTTAATCCACACTGAAATGATATTCTGAGATGTGTGGGTAGTAAAACAAATAACTAGTCATGGAATCCTATTACATGTGAAAAGCATCCTTATTCATCCTCAAAACTGTAAAACTTGTATCTTTATTTCTTAAACTATTTATTTCACAGTTGGTTTTGCTGGGACCTGGTTTCCTGCCTGAAAAATTACATTTATCTGTGTGTCTTCTCCTTGCATCTTCAAGTGCCTCCCCACACAATCACTTTTGTTATGAATCCCTCTTTGCCAATTGTTCTTTTTTCTTCAGTAAGGTTCTGTAACTCCTCAACTATGAACCCATATGTTCTGGAGATCCCAGATGTGTACTGATCACTCTCACTAACTTATTTATAGAAATTCGTACGACTGACAAGACAGAAACTTGGAGGTAGGTACCATCACCAAGAGGACCCATTACCCATAAGGATGGGTAAACATGGTTGGTTCAATGACAGTGACAGTGTTAGAGGGTCCAAGTGATTTTTCATATGATCCCTTTCCTATTTCATATAATGTGTATATAAACCTCACACAGGGAGTGATATTAACAAGCAAGAATAAGTGACTGTCTCACTAAAATTCTGAATATTAGTGGTGTATACATCATAAAGCCAGAGAGAACAGACTTTCCATATGTGAGGCAGGATTCCACAATTTTAGAGCCTAGACATGGTGATCTCTCTCAGCTTATAAAGGGTCTTTACAGCTCATAAGAGCAGCTGTAGTTGAAACATCTCCTTGGCAGGACATGTTCAGTCAGTGGCTGTCCAGCATGTCTGGCCACATAAAATCCTGTGTACTTACCAATGGCTTTGTTCTGTGTGAGTTTAGAGGAGGAGACAGCAATTCAGTACAGAAAATGTCTGGTGTCTTTAAAGTGAATAGAGACAGTAAAACACACACACACACACACACACACACACACACACACATACACATGTAGAGCTTTTGAAGCATCTCATAGCCCAGGCAAATTACTTACCAGCTTCCTAACATGTGTAACCAAAATAGTTACAGAACAAAATGGAAAAAGGTCTATGACTACTATAGCTAAAACACCGCATCTAATCATGCAAACGACACTAAGAAATACCTGAAAGACAGTTTTAGGGAAGAGGAATGCAATGAAAAAAGCAATGGTTGTTTTAAAAAAAAAATAAGATCCTACTAGAGCTACAGTTTAATGGCAGAGAGCTAGCCTAATATCTGTAAGGCTCTAAGTTCAAACCTGCCTACACACACACACACACAATGCATTGGTGTGAACATCAGATAGTTTGGCTACATCAAAGCAGGGCCTCAAGTGTGTGAAGACATTCTTGGCATTTTGGCTAGTAGAAAATAAGCAATCTGTTTGTATGTTCTTTTACCTAATAATCATAAGAATGTTAAGTCAAACATAGAGTTGGGCAAAAAAGTGGATATTTAGGGGGCTTCCAAAGCCCAAGTTAATCTGCCTCAATGGTTGCCACATTTGGGATCTCAACAATCATAGAAATTGTGATCTGTTGGTTAGCCTTATAGAATCTAAAAGACATATGAGTTATTTTTTCCTTTTCTGAGAAGTTCAGTTTGAACCTCAGAACAAATAAAACAAAACACTTGCATAGATGCATGCAGACATAAGCACTGGATCCTACAACAGGTATGCTTCTAGGTATGCAGGGAAATGTAAGCATATTATCTGCCCCATTAGATCTAAATCTAAGCTACTAACTCCTTAAAACTTGTTTATGGGGCTGGAGAGACGGTTCAGTGATTAAGAGCACTGCCCTTCCATAGGTCCTAAGTTCAATTTCCAGTAATCACATGGTGGCTCACGACCATCTGTAATGGGATCCAATGCCCTCTTCTGGTGTGTCTGGAAACAGGTACAGTGTACGCATCTAATAAATAAATAAATCTTTGAAAAAAAAACTGTTTATGAATCTCAGACCCAAGTTAACATTGTCCTGTACATAAGTAAACAACAGAAGACAGGTGTTCAATAAGTGCCCTTTTCTTTTTCTTTCTTCCTTCCTTTTATTTAATGAATGCTTTTTTAATATCCAAATTTTCTTTACTAACAAAATGCATGTGTACACACAAATCCTGGCACTGTTATAATCACAAAATACCACACATGGTATGTACTCACTGACAAGTGAGTATTAGGCAAGGAGCATGGAGTATCCACAATACAACTCATGGACCACATGAAGCTCAAGAGGAAGGAAGACCAGAGTGGATGCTTCAGTCCTACTTAGAAGGGAGTACAATATAATCAAGGAAAATAGAGGGTGGGAAGGATTTGGGAGGAAGATGGGGAGTAAGAGAAGAGGGAGAGAGGAAAAAGAAAGGAAGAATCAGGTATAGGAAGATATGGAGGAGATGTATAGAGAGTCAGGAAATTGAACAAAAGTGTGTAGCAATGGGGAATGGGGAACTGGGGGTAGCAACCAGAAAGTCCCAGATGCCAGGAAACCAAGAGCCTCCCAGGACTCCAGAGGGATGACATTATCTGAAATACCCAACAAGGGGGACAAAGAACTTGTCAAGACCGTATCCAGAAGTTAGGCACAGCCCCTTGGTTGAGGGATGGGGCCACCCACCCATCCCCAAAATTTTAACTCAGAATTGCTCCTGTCTAAAGGAAATACAGGGAAAAAGAGACTGAAGGAAAGGCCATCCAAAGACTGCCCCACATCCAGACACTATTGAGGATGCCAAGAAGTGCTTGCTGACAGGAGCCTAATACAGTGTCTCCTGAGAGGCTCTGTCAGATCCTGACCAATAGAGATGTAGAGGCTCACAGCCAACCATCAGACTGAGCACAAGGACTCCAATGAAGAGTTAGAGGAAGAACTGAAGGAGCTGAAGGGGCTTTATCTGGCATCAATTGGAGGGGAGGTCCTTGGTCCTATGAAGGCTTGATGCCCCAGTGTAGAGAAATGCTAGGGTGGTGAGGCAGGGATGGGTAGGTGGATCAGAGAGCAGCCTCATAGAAGCAGGGTAAAGGGGATTGCATAGGGGGTTTGCAGTGGGGATAACACTTGAAATGTAAATAAATAAAATACAAAAAATTAAATATAAAAAATAAATAAACTAATTAATTGATTAACTTCAAATCAGTAGCCTTCCTCTACTCAAAGAATAAACAGGTTGAGAAAGAAATTAGGGAAATGACACCCTTCACAATAGTCACAAATAATGTAAAACACTTTGGTGTGACTCTAACCAAGCAAGTGAAAGATCTGTATGACAAGAACTTCAAGTCTCTGAAGGAAGAAATCAAAGAAAATCTCAGAAGATGTAAATATCTTCCATGCTCATGGATTAGCAGGATTAATATAGTAAAAATAGCCATCTTGCCAAAGCAATCTACAGATTCAATGCAATCCTCATCAAAATTCCAACTCAACTCTTCATAGAGTTAGAAAGAGCAATTTGCAAATTCATTTGGAATAACAAAAAAAAAAAAAAAAAAAAAAAAAAAAAAAAACAGGATAGCAAAAACTATTCTCAACAATAAAAGAACTTCTAGGGAATCACCATCCCTGACCTCAAGCTGTATTACAGAGCAATCATGATTAAAAAATAAAATAAAGCCAGGTAGTGGTGGCGCACGCCTTTAATCCCAGCACTTGGGAGGCAGAGGCAGGTGAATTTCTGAGTTCGAGGCCAGCCTGGTCTACAGAGTGAGTTCCAGGACAGCCAGGGCTACACAGAGAAACCCTGTCTTAAAAAAACCAAAAATAAATAAATTAACTAATTAGTTAGTTAGTTAGTTAGTTAGTTAAATTGCATGGTATTAGTACAGAGACAGGCAGGTAGATCAATGGAATAGAATTGAAGACCCAGAAAGGAACCTACACATCTATGGTCACTTGATATTTGACAAAGGAGTTAAAACCATCCATTGGGGAAAAAAGACAGCATTTTCAACAAATGGTGCTGGTTTAACTAGTGGTCAGCATGTAGAAGAATGCAAATTAATCCATTCTTATATCCTTGGACAAAGCTCAAGTCCAAGTGGATCAAGGACCTCCACATAAAACTAGATACACTGAAACAAATAGAAGGAGAAAGTGGGGAAGAGCCTTGAACACATGGGCACCGGGAAAATTTTCCTGAAGAGAACACTAATGGCGTATGCTCCAAGATCAACAATAGACAAATGGCACCTCATAAAGTTGCAAAGCTTCTGTAAGGCAAAGGGACTGTCAATAGGACAAAACAGCAACCAACAGATTGGGAAAAGATCTTTACCAATCCTACATCTGATACAGGGCTAATATCCAATATATACAAAGAACTCAAGAAGTTAGACTCCAAATAACCTTATTAAAAATGGGGTACAGAGCTAAACAAAGAATTCTCAACTAAGGAATATGGAATGGTCAAGAAGCACCTAAAGAAATGTTCAACATCCTTAGTTATAAGGGAAATAAAAATCAAAATGACTCTGAGATTCCACCTCACACCAGTCAGAACAGCTAAGATCAAAAACTCAGGTGACAGATGCTGGCAAGGATGTGGAGAAAGTGGAACACTCCTCCTTTATTGGTGGGATTGCAAGCTGGTACAACCACTCTGGAAATTAGTTTGCCAGTTCCTCAGAAAGTTGAACATAGTATTACCTGAGGACCCAGCTATACCACTCCTAAGCATATACCCAAAAAATGCTCCAACATATAACAAGGACACATGCTCCACTATGTTCATAGCAGCCTTATTTATAATATCCAGAAGCTGGAAAGAATCCAGATGTCCTTCAACAGAGGAATGGATACAGAAAATGTGGTACATTTACATAGTGGAGTACTACTCAGCTATTAAAAACAATGACTTCATGAAATTCTTAGACAAATGGATGGAACTAGAAAATATCATCCTGAGTGAGGTAACCCCATCACAAAAGAACACACATGGTATGCACTCACTGTTCGGTGGATATTAGCCCAAAAGCTCTGAATACCCAAGATACAATTCACAGGCCACACGAAACTCAAGAAGAAGGAAGACCAAAGTGTGGATGTTTCAGTCCTTCTTAGAAGAGGGAACAAAATACTCATGGGAGGAAATACGGAGACAAAGTGTGGAGCAGAGACTGAAGGAAAGGCCATCCAGAGACTACTCCACCTGGGGATCCATCCCATATACAGACACCAAACCTAGACACTATTGAGGATGCCAAGAAGTGCTTGTTGACTGGAGCCTGATACAGCTGTCTCCTGAGAGGCTCTGCCAGAGCCTTACAAATACAGAAGCGGACGCTCACAGCCAACTATTGGACTGAGCATGGGATCCCCAATAGAGGAGTCAGAGAAAGGACTGAAAGAGCTGAAGAGGTTTGCAACCCCATAGGAAGAACAACAATATCAACCAACCAGACCCCCCAGAGCTTCCAGGGACTAAACTACCAACCAAAGAATACACATAGAGTGACCCATGACTCCATGTAGCAGAGGATGGCTTCGTCAGGCATCAATGGAAGGAGAGGCCCTTGGTCCTGTGAGGACTCAATGCCCCAGTGTAGGGAAATGCGAGGATGCGGAAGCGGGAGTGGGTTGGGGGGTGGGTAGGGCAGCACCTTCAAAGAAGCAGGGAGAAGAGGGAAGGTGATAGAGGACTTCTGGAGGGGAAACCGGGAAAGAGGATAACATTTGAAACGTAAATAAATGAAACATCCAATGAAAAATTGTAAGATATTAGATATTTGAAGTTTTATGTATAAACATATATTCCAAATAACAATAAATTATTTTGTTATTACTGAGTAAATAGGAACAAATATTCACAGGTAAATTCATGGATCTGGAGGCAGTGGCTCTGAGGTAACCTAGACCCAGAAGACAAATGTCATATGTGTTCTCTCATTTGTGGATGTTAGCTTTAGAATCTTCAGATACATGTGTTCCAGTTGTAATACCCATAGGTAACAGGAAATTGTTAAGAAGCCAAGGGAAGAGGGGCTATCAAAAAATAAATAACAAAAATGTTGTCATGGTGTTATGAGAGAGGAACACTTGCTCGCTGCTGGTGCGAGTGTAGACTTCTATCAGGGAAGCTTCTTTTGCCCAGAGGTGGGGATGGGTACCAGAGGTGGAGGATGGGTACCAGGAGTGGGGATGGGTACCAGAGGTGGGGATGGGTACC
>NW_022196906.1:70374919-70379085 GCF_008632895.1 Mastomys coucha | reverse complement strand
GGGTGGGTACCAGAGACGGGGATGGGTACCAGAGGGGGGGATGGGTACCAGAGGTGGGGATGGGTACCAGAGGTGGGGATGGGTACCAGGAATGGGGATGGGTACCAGAGGTGGGGATGGGTACAGGACAGAGTAGGGCAGCTGCCCTTATGAGCTCACAGTAGTGATGGTAACATGCAAATACCTGTGCAACTCAAGAAAGAAAAAAATAATCCTGCCATAGAGAAAGAAGGTGGGCACAAGATCCTAACCCTAGCTAAGGAATTTTGGCAATGAATAGTGGCTAGGAGAGAGGCAGTCAAGATTTTTTCATCCTTCATTTATTTGATTAAAATATAATTATATCCCCCTGACATGTCCTCTGTTCAAGCCCACCAATGCCCCCCCACTTTCTTTCAAAATTGTGGCTTTTTTTTCTTTGATTGCTATTACTTATACACACACATGTGAATGTATAAGAATAAGAATGAAACACACTGGGAGTGTTGCTTGTGTGTACAGGGTTTTAGGCCTTGTGACTTCATATTTGCCTCGGTTACTGTTCTGTAACTCTGAAGAGATACCAGAACCAAGGCAGCTTGTATCAAAGAATATTAAACTGGGGACTTGCTTACAAGAATGAGTCCATGATCATTACGGCAGGAAGTGTGGCAGCAGACAGGCAGGCAGGCATAGAGTTGAAGCAGTAGCTGAGAGCTTACATCTTATCCAGAAGAGACAGGCGGACAGACAGACAGACAGACAGACACACAGAGAGAGAGAGGGAAAGTTCGAGAGAGACTGTTCTTGGCTTGGACTTTTGAAATCTCAAAGTCTACTCCAAGTGACACACCTCCTCCAACAACACATAACTCCTAATCTTTGCTCAACAGTCAACCAACTGAGGACAAAATATTCAAATATATGAGCCTATAAGAGACCATTCTCATTCAAACCACCACAGAATACATAACCATTTAGAGGCCTGGGGGAAACTAGTCTCTCTAAGAAATCTTAATTGCCTGTAGCTCTTTATCCACAGATGAGACCTCATGAGATTTTCCTCATCAGTGTTGGCATGTCATCTGGTATTATAATTGTTCAGGGCTTGTTTAAGCAGCCATGTTGTTGAAAGTTCATGGGTCATATCTACACAAAATCTTGCAACAGACTTCTTGGTCCTATAGATCTTAAAATCTTTCCACCCATTTTCTGCAATGTACCCTGAGCTCTATGTGTAGGAGTTGTGTTGTAGATGTATTAAGTGGGGATAAGCACCCCACAGTTAGTTTTTGTCTGCATTTTGAGCACTTTGTAGCTTTCGGTAATAGTCTCCATCTGCTGCAGAAAGAAACTTGAGGAAAAATCGGAGTTACAGTTATCTGTGGATATATAGATAACTATTGAAAAAGAACACTTAGAAATCATACTGGTTTAATAAACTACCAGTAGTAGTTTCTCTTCTAAGATCCATGGCCTCACTGTTAATGGGTATTTTACTAGGTATACAATCTTAGGCATGATATTTTCCTGTTAACTGGATCTTAAGTGCACTTAGAAAACTATTGGTTACCATCAAGATGTAAGTGCCACTGCTGCACTTTTAGGGATATCTTTACCAGGGTGCTTATAGTTGTGATTCACAGGCATCACAACGGATAGACTATTGATTGCTTTCCTTCCTTAATAGCTTGTTTTGAAAGCTTGTCCTCAGGAAGGAGACTTTTGGATAGATTGAGCTCAAATCTTTTGAACCCTGTGTCCAAAGTGCATGGTGTCTTCAGAAATAGTAACTTACCATAAACTTTTGTGAGGCTACCATGGGCAAAAGAAATACCCTGGATTGGTTTTGGAGTCTTGTGAACTCACCTAACCAACAACTCAAAAAGGCTATTCCTATGGGTTTTGTTAGGTAGTTCACGAATCTTTGTGGAAGAATAAGCATATCAAGTGGTGTAACTTTAATGTGTATGCATATATATATTAAATAATATTTTTCCCTGTAGCTACTCGAAACACCTTTAGTGGTGTTATTTATCTTTCCTCCATCCCCTCGGTCATCGTCTTCGCTATCCACTCCTCAGTTAAGGAAATGCCTTCATTTTTTTTCCCATTTCCCCTTCATACTCCCTGAATCCTGCAGTGGTAGTTTGGATGAGAATGGCCTCCATATGTTCATCATAATACTCGGTCCTCAAATCGTGGAACTCTTTGGGAGGGACTAAAAGAGGTTGCCTTGTTAGAGAAGGTGTGTCACCAGAGAGCAAACTTTGTTATTTCACGACTCTTGCCAGTCCCACCATGCTGTTTCCTGCATGCCATTCAAGATTTAAGCTCTAAAAGAGCCTGCTATCATGCCTTTTCTGCCATTATGGACTGTAACCCTCTAAAATCAGACACCCAGTTGGCTTATGGATTCTGTAAATTGCCTTAGTGATGGTGTTTTATCAAAGAAATAGAAAGTAATTAATATAAGGTTGGTATTGGGAAGTAAGATATTGCTGTGTGTTATATTGTAGAACAGACTTTTCTTAAGGAGATGCACATGTGCACACACACACACACACACACACACACACCTCCTATCCCCAGGTAGGGAACCCATGACAGATCAATGTCCAACTTGGTAAACCAGTGAGTTTCACTGGAGCTACCTACATGATCAGAAATGATTGAGACAGCTGCATTATCAAAGCCCACCCCAGAGTGGGTACCAGCTCACAAAATCTGGAAACCTGGACCACACTGAGCAAATTGTAGGCAGCCTAACAGGTTGAACAGTGTCCTTTCCCAGTGGCGCAGTTGGTCTAAACATCGTCTAGGCAGCTCCACTGGTCTCAGCTTATTCCAGACTTGTCTCAGAGTCTTCCTTGCAGCTTGGCTTGTCTGAGAGTGACTCTTAGCAGCGTTTATTGATTACTCTTAAGATGGAGGGTCCTGGTGAATCTGGTCAGTTTCAAAGACTACCCAAGACTATTTTGATGTACTCACTTTTTGTCCTTAAAAACTTCCTTTCAGGATAGGAAAACTGTGGAAAGCCTTTGAAAGTTGAACTAGAAAATTGGCTGAATGCTGTAAACAGAGCTTAATGGGCCACCCTAGCTGGAGCTTGGAGACAGTGCTGATACAAGCTGTGAAGGCTGAGCTCAGGAGTGTCAGTGGGAGAAAACATTAACAACTAGACTAAAGATCATCCTTGAGATGTTCTGGCAAAGAATGCCGCTTCTTTCTGCCTGCATCTTAAGAACTTACTTGAAGCAAAGTTAAAAAAAAAAACTGATTTCTTAGGTGGAGATTTCAAGACAGCCTCTTTATTGACTCTGTCACATGGCTATTAATAATCACTCTTATGCAGGTCTACCAAGAAAAAAAACAAACGGGAAGATACAAAGTGTAGAATTTGAAGAAAAAAGAGCTCCAGCAATTTAATGTTGGAGCCAAGATGAAGAGATTAAGATGAGGCCTGATCTTCAGCATAATTAAAGGAGTGCTCTCAAATCAAAACCCAGCCCAACTCTGCTTCCAACTTGTGAAAGAAAAAGGCCTGAGGGATTCCCTGCTCCTACAAAGCAGCAACAAATCAATGCTGCTGGATTCAAAGGGGCAAGGTTGACCCCAAGCTGGAAGTCAAACATGGCAGTGTCTTATGCTTGGTGCTAGCTTTAGAGTTGTGAAGAATACACTAGTAAAAGGATTTGTCAAAAGTTCTTCAGTTGTTACAGAAAACAGCCAAAACCAGGTGTGTTGCCAGGGAGTTCTGCATGGAGGCCCTGAGAGGCCATTGTATGAAGCTGTGAAACTGAAGACAGAATTGGCCTGGAGACCTCAAGATATTGGAAATTCTGGGACCATGAGACATTTACCAAGGAAAACTGCACACAGTAGTGGAAGCAGCCTAAGAAAGAGATGTACTAGGCATATGGATCTATGTTGTTGGTTTTATGTCTGATTTGGACATAGCAGGCTGTTGCTAGAGCCCAGAATGTACCCTCCAGTCCAAATCTGTGGTTGGGAAAGGTCCGCATGGGGCCTGGGGCCTGGTTGTGGTGAGCTCAGGTTAAGTCTAGTGACTCAGGAGAGCGCAGGTAGGGTAGGATCAGACAGAATCAAGAAGCAGACATAAATGTACCACAATTTCTGTATCCACTCCTCTGTTGAGGGACATCTGGGTTGTTTCCAGGTTCTGG
>NW_022196906.1:70351765-70373531 GCF_008632895.1 Mastomys coucha | reverse complement strand
GAGGGGAAACTGGGAATGGAGAAATTCGCATGTAAATAAAGAAAATATCTAAAATAAAATTAAAAAAATTAAAAAAATTAAAAAAATTAAAAAAAAGAAATTTAATCTTTGTGAAATTCAATTTTGTTGTAAATAAAATGCATCTAAATGAGAAAAAAAAAAGAAGAAGAAGAAGAAGAAGCAGACATAGCCGGAGCACAGGATCTGCAAGCTGCTCTGGGTCTGGCAGGTGGTTCTGTTGCCCTCTTCTGGCCTCCTTGGGTAATGCATACATGTGCCATCCGAGTGCATGCAGACCAAACACCAATATATACAAAAATAAATCAATCTTAAAAATTAGAAAAGTGAAAAAAATTAAATTTATTTATTTGAGAACAGGTGTGTGTGTGTGTGTGTGTGTGTGTGTGTGTGTGTGTGTGTTGCTGTGTGTGTGGAGTATGTTCATTCAATGTCAGAGAACACCTTGGATGAATCTTCCTTTCATCATGTGCACATGCAGCCTAAGTGTGGTGGCAAGAGCCTTTACCTGATGGCCATCGATCTTCTACCCTGGAGCTGCCATGCCTAATGCAAAGTGTAACAAAGATATGGCCTAGGTGGCCCCTTAGATGAACGATGCTGTAAGCCACATTGAGAACCTTATACTTGACCTCGTCTTCAAGCCTGCTTTTGGTGACAGTTATTTCACACTGTCAGGCAATGGACACAAATACAGTTTTCTCCTCTGAATCATACCCATAGAAGCTCTTAAAAATATTCTCCAAAGAGTAAGTTTTGATGGGGTTTTCCTCAGAGTGACAGAAATCTGCTGCTTATCGGGCCAGGAGTTAAATAGCAGCATTTTGATTTTGATTTTGTTTTGCTTTGTTTTCAGAGATTTTTGATGATTTTTGGAATTCAATTCAATAATGATATAAATCAAATGTTAAAATAATCCTCTAAGGAAACTTCCTTTATTTGGGAGAAAAACAGTTTCACCCGTAACCATGGCAAGTTGGCATTGTTGCTATTGTTTTGTAAGCTGTTGGTGGGATTTTTCTGACTTTTAGTCCAGGTTTTACTCAAATACAACAGATGGCAATGATTACACTTTTATAACCTTTCCTTTTAAAAAAAAATGACTAAACAGACTGCAGTAAAATAAACAAACTTACCGCCCAGAAGGTTTTGTTTCACATTTTATTAAAACTAAAAGTGAATGAGGTAACTAAAAATGAATAGGAAATGTGACCTCCACGTTCCTCAATATCTACTCAAACATTGAGTGATCCCACTCTAAAGAATACTGGGGCATGAGGGTACAGAAGGTGAGGGCCAGGGAGATGGGGAGAGGAGGAGGAGGGCATGGATCAACACAAACTAAACATGTACAGCAATGTCATAACAGAACTCCTGCTCTGCCAACATGCATTAAAAGGTACAAAATAATATGTTGCTTTTATGCCACTTGTGATTTCAATAAACAAAACAAAAGCTAAAACAAAGTACAACAAAAACAAGATGGTCACAGAATTGATTGCTCAAATCAGAATCAAATGTGTGACCTAAGAGAAATGCCCCGACTGGTAATACCTTTCACATGTCTCAAATTCTGAGGCATCAGTTTAGATGTAACTAATATCAAGAATGATAAACTTAATAGCAAAACTTTTAATTGAAACACTTTCAGTCTTCCTAGTATTACGTAACATAATGTAACGTGAACGTTCAGTCTTCTTAGTAGTATGTAATTCTCCATGTTTCAATTTTATGTTCTCCCTTGTTTGTGGAATCCACACAATAATCTATATAAACACAGTAACAAATACATGTGTGTATAGAGAGTATACCATGAAGAAAAGACAAGAAAAGCTAATTGTAAGAAGACGAGAAAAACTGAACACAGGTCATGGACACCAGTTATGAAACAGGATATAGAGCCAGTGGTAGTGGCTCATGCCTTTATTCCCAGCACTATGGAGGCAGAGGCAGACCCATCTCTGAGTTCAAGACCAGCCTGCTCTACAGAACAAGTCCCAGGGTAGCCAGGACTACACGACAGAAACCCCATCTCTGAAAAATATATTAAAAAATCATCTGGAAAACCAGAATAATAAAGATGAATAAAGTAAGAGTGATGCTTAGAAGTAAACTATGAGGTTTTTGCTACAGTTTTTCAGAGCATCTCATTCTGTGCATGTCTGGAAAGTGCTGCGTATGTGTTTGCCTTCCTGGAAATCTATCTTTACTTGTCTGTGGTACTTGAAGACAGGAATGCAGTATCTTGCACATGGCAGTCAACTGCCCTATCGGTGAGCTAAAGTTCCAGCTCTAGAAATGTATTTAGAAACCGAAAGTAATTAACTTGTAAATGTTGCACATAGACAAGTCCAAGAATCTTAACAAATAATTAATTCACACACATGCATATCATACAGTTACTACAAAGTTTAGTTTTTTTGTTTGGGTTTTTTTATATTTTAAGTGACCTGTCTTAGTTAGGGTTTTACTGTTGTGAACAGACACCATGACCAAGGCAACTCTTATAAGGACAACGTTCAATTGGGGCTGCTTACAGGTTCAGAGGTTCAGTCCTTTATCATCAAGGCAGGAACATGGTAGCATTCAGGCAGGCATGGTGCAGTGTCGCTGCCTGCAGCCACACACAAACGGGTCTTCTGGAATAAGAGTTAGAGCCTGTGAAAAATTAAGGGAACTGGAATGCAGGAAGGGGTTAAAAATGAGACCAAGGCATGGTGTGCTTTCAGTCCTCCATCATTATTGAACTCTCTTTGTTACAAGCAGGTAGGTAGAGAACCCCCCTCCCCCGTTCTGTCAGCAACTCATGGCCCAATCAGCATCTTCATCTTCAGTCTCTGGAGGCAGGACTTCCAGCGTAACAGGAACTTGGAGAGAGGCGTGGCTATTAACAGGAGCTTGAAGAGAGGCATTTGTGGCAAGGCAAGGCCTGAAAAAACCAGCTCTTAGCTGGAGGAGGGTTACAGTGCAGGAGGAGCTGTGAGTTCTACTTCTTCATCTGAAGGCTGCTAGCAGGATACTGGCTCCCAGGTAGCTAGGACAAGAGTATTAAAGTCCATCTCCACAAGGCCACACCTACTCCAAGGCCACACCTCCCAACAGTGCTACTCCCTGAGCCAAGCATATACAAACCATCACATGGCCCAAACTTACCTGGCACGTGGACAGTACCACAGGTATTCAGAGACCTCCAACATTTTCTAGAACCCTACAGGCCATTCATGACCTCTCCCTCCTTTGCTCTCTCCCACCTCCCATTGTTTCTTCTTTCCTATCTTTATGGTGTTAGGAATTAGTCTGCAGAACTGGGATATGCTAGGCAGACAATGTACCACTGCCTACATACCGAGTCTGGCCAAACCTTCTTGACAAGAACCGGCCTTATTGGTCTTTCAGACTTTCTATGGGAATAGCCTCAGAGGCTCCTCAGCCCTCCGTGTTCAGGTAACCTTTGAGCTAAGGCTGCATGGGGGAAACACACTATGAATCATAATGGAGAGACGCCTCAGCAAACTGGATAGAAATCAGCATGGGCTGGGGAATTAGGCTGGAATTAGTCCCAGCCATAGTCAAGAAACTATTCTTGACAGATAGGTACTGGAAGAGAAAAAACCCATTTTCATCAATGGAGCAACACTGGGTGTATCAAGCACACTCCAGGACAGGATCCTTGCTCAGGAATAGTTCATTCCAAGCATGGTCACATGTTGCACATATGCACTTGTTCACAAGCATGCAGTTCTGAGCATGGCCACATGTCAGTGCATATTCATATGTTCACATGTGCAATTTCTGAGCATGGTCAATTTCTGGTGCATGTTGCATGTATATACAGATATGTGAAATTTCTGAGTGGTTAATTTTCAAAACATATGCATGTATTCTCACACATACATTTTCAAGCTTGGTCACTCATCAGTTTGTATGTACATGTTGGCATGTGCATTTCCCAAGCTTAGGTACATATCATTATGTGTGTGTTCATATGTGTGCAGTATGGTCATATGTCAGAACATATATGCATTGTCACATACATGCAATTTCTAAGTCTAGTCATATGTTGGTGCAAATGCAGATGTTCATATGCATGGAACTTCCAAAAGCAGTCTCATATTGACACATATGTATCTATTCATACATGTAAAGTGACTGAATGTGGTCTAATGTCAGTTAACATGCACATGTTCATAAATACAGTTCATAGCATAATTACATATTGGTGCATATGCATATGTTTACACACATGCAATTTCAGAGTGCAGACACCTGCCTAAGCATATGTGTATATCCACACATGTTCAATTTCCAATCATGGTCAAATTTCAATGCATTCAAGCATGCTCACACATGTGCAGTTCCAATTATAGTTTCATGTTGAAAAACATATATTTGAGCTTTGCAGTGGTGGTGCACGCCTTTAATTGAAGCATTTGGGAGGCAGAAGCAGGCAGATTTCTGAGTTCGAGGCCAGCCTGGTCCACAGAATGAGTTCCAGGACAGCCAGGGCTACACAGAGAAACCCTGTCTCAAAAAAAAAAAAAAAAAGAATATATGGTCATATCCATGCCATTTCTGACCACATGACATGTGAAGGTCCAAGTAAAGTCACATGTCAGCACCTATGTGTGTATTCACATGTGTGTAAGTTCTGAGTATGGTCATATATCAGAACATATATACACGTTAATACATTTGCAGTTTGAAATATGATCACATGTCATATACATGTTCACATATGTGCAGGTTCTAAGTGTTACTACCTGTGTGCATATGTGCATATATTTATAGGTATTTAGTTCCAAGTATGGTTACATGCTGGTACATATACTCATGTTCACACACATGCAATTTCCAAGCACAGTAAATTTTTAACACATATATGTATGGTCATTTACATACAGCTCCCAAGCTTAGTTATATGTCAGTGCATATGTGTGTGTCATCTGTGTGCATGCTTAGGTGTCATCATATCATATATGTGCATATTCATATATGTGCAGTTCCAAGAGTGGTCACATGTTGGCATACATACACATGTCACAAGCATGCAAGTTCCAAGCTGAGACAAATGTACATGCATACTCATGTGTTCACATAGTGCAATGCTCAAGGGTGGTCATATATGGGCCCATATGCATGGGTTCACATATGTGTAGTTCCTGAGCATAGCTATATGTCATCACCTGCATGTATGTTCACACACATACAATTCCATAGGATGGTCAAATGTTGGAGCATATGCATATGTTCACATAGGTACATTTTCTGGGCTTGGTCACATATTGCCACACATGTACATGTTCACATGTGTATAGTCTCAATAGCAGTCCCATGTCAGTGCCTATGAATGTGTTATACACATGCAAATTTCACAGTTTCATCTAAGTATATATGAGTGTGTTCACATACGAATTATTCCCATGTATTGCCACATATTGGTGCATATGCATGTGTTCACATGAATGTAGTTTCTGAATGAGGTCACATTTTGGCACATATGCACATGTTTTACACATGTTTAGTTTCTGAGCAGAGTAACATATCCACAAGTTCACACATGCAGTTTTGTTTGGGGGCACATGTTAGCATGTATGTGCATGATCACACATGGAGTTCTGAGCTCAATCACATGTCACTACATACGCATATGTTCATATGTATGCAGATCCCAAATGTATTCACCTGTCTGCCCACACAAGGATGTTCACAGGCATTTGAGTGCAGTCAAATGTAGGCAGATATGCATATGTTCACATGAATCTAATTCTGAATCCAGACCATATGTTTACACATATGCAGTTATAATCATAACTAAATATCAGCAAATATGAACACATTCACATGTGTATGTTAATTTAGAGCACAGTCATATTGGCACAGATATTTGAGTCCAATGGATGCAGTTTCTGAGACTGGTCACATATTAATACACATGTGCTTATTCACATGAACAAGTTTTGAGCCCAGTCACTTGTTGACATATATGCCCTTCTTCACCTACATGCAGTATTTGAGTACAGTCACATATCAGCACATATATGAGTGTTCAGCTGCATCTAAGTAATGAGCACAGTCACAAGCTGATGTATATGTTTATATTCACACATATACAGTTCCAAGTATGATCACATAGCAGAGTATATGTATGTATTTATATGCATTCATGTATTATTTGTAATATCTAAACTCAGTCGGTTATTGACACATATGTACACATCTACATATATACAACTTCCTAGAATGGTCAAACATCAGCACATATAAATGTGTTCACATATATGCATTTCCAAGCACAATCACATATCAGCACATATGCACATGTTGTCAGACATATCTTTTACCTTAGTCACATATTAGTTTATATGTGCATGTCACCTGTATGCACCTCCATTCATGGTCAAGAATCTGCACATATGCCTCTGTTCACACATTTCCAGTTCCAAGGGCAGTCACATGTTGTATATGCCTATGTCACAGGTACACATGCTCTGCTCTAAGTCATACATGGTTACTCATGTGTGAGTTTACACATGTTCAGTTCCCAAGTATAGTCACGTGTCAGCATAAATACATATTCATACAGATGTAGTTCCCTAGAATGATCAAAAGTTGGCACATGCGTGTCATCTACTAGTCTAGTCAGCAGTGTGAACCTGGGAGAATGTGGCCTAAAAAATGAGCCAGATTAAAGTCTCATGCAATAGCCAACTTTATTTGGAGCATAAAGTTTATACTAGGAGGGTTAAGAGTCACCTGAGTAAAGTATTCAATCATAAGGACAAGGCACACATTGCAAAAAATGATTTTCCATATAAGCATATAAACAAATAATAGCCAGTTGTAATGAAACAGTATGAAATAAACTCACTTCTATCCTTTACACCTTGAGGTGGGCATGAAAACATGTCTTCTCACATGTACATAACCACATGCTTGAAAAGTTCTAATTGTGGTCAAATGTCAGTCCATATGCATTTGTTCATAGGTGTTCAACTCAATAGCATTGTCCTGTGTTATCACATATTGAAGTTCCTGAGCATGGACATGTACTTGCTCATATGCATGTGTTCACATGAGTGCAGCATGGACATAAGCATGTGTTGACATGAGTACAAATTCTGAGCTCAGTTATGTGTCAGTACGTGTACATGTTTTCACACACCAAAGTTCCAAGCACAATCATATGTTGGCATATATGTCCATGTTTACACAAATTCAAGCACTGGGTGCAGTCTCATCTTAGACCAAACATGCACATTCACATACATGCAGTCTTGAGTATAGTCACATTTTGCTGTTTGTTTGACATGGTCACATGTCAGCATGTATGTACATGTTCACACACATGTAGTTTACAAGAACAATCACATGTTGACAAATATACACATTTTCACACATATAAAGTTTCCATTTACTGAGATATATCATCATTATGCACATATTCCCATGCATGCAGTTTCTAAGCATTATCATATGGAGAGTTTCATGTAGGTGATGATATGCAAATGACTTTTGAGCATAGATAGATGTCAATGTATACATACATGTTCACATGCATGTAGTTTTGAACATAATCAAACGTATGTGTATTTTCTCACAAAACAGATTCCATATGAAGTCCTAAATCTTTGTGTACATGTATGATCATATGCATGCAGTTTTCAAAAACAACTACTTTTGGCATTTATGTGTATGTTCACTTGTATATTGTTTCAAAAGTGGTCAACTGTTGGCATATATACACATTTCAATTACATGCCACTTCTGAAACTAGACAAATGTTAGTATGTATTTGTATGTTTGCACATGTGCAGTTTCAGAGCACAATGTATGCTGGCATGAACATTCATATATAGGCACATCAAAATTTTGAGTGTGTTCACATGTCACAGGGTATGCATATGTTCATAAGAATGCAGTTGTAGAGCAAAGTCACATGCTGTTGTATATACACTTGCTGATACTCATGTATGTACTAAGTATAATTCCATGTAATCATTCACCCACATGTTTTCATACATATAATCTCTGAACCTTGTCATATGTCAACATGTATGTGCCTATTCACAAACATGCAATTTCCAAGCACTCTGTTACACTGGAATGTAGTGATTTATTCATATCTGTGCAATTTTCAATAACTCACATATGTCACCATGTGCATGCACATTTATATGCATGGTTTCTGTGTGTTGTCACATGTCATCATTCATATGCATATTCACATGCATAAAAATTTTGAGCCCTGTCAAATGTCAGTATTTATGTATGTGCTTATACACATGCATTTTATAAGTATAGTCACATGTCAGTGTGTGTGTGTGTGTGTGTGTATACATTTCATATGCATATAACTTTCAAGTATGTTCATATTTTGGCATATATACACATGGTCACATGTAATTTCCAAGAATGGCCATATTTTGGTATGTACTCATATTTTCACACACATGCAAACTTTAAAGTATGGTCACATATTGACATGTTCACACATGTTCAAGCACATGCTATTTCTAAGCATGTTCATCTTCTAGTATGTCTGTATGCATATACATATACATGCAATTTTAGTGTGGTAATATGTTGGTATCTATGGGCATGTTCACACACACAAAGATACTTAGTGCAGTCACATGTTAGTGCGTACATGCATATACACACATGCAGCTTCCTACTTGGATACTGCCATGCTTTCCACTATGATGATAATGGACTGAACCTCTAAAACACCATGATGATAACGGACTGAACTTCTTAAACTGTAAGCCCACCCTTAATTAAATGTTTTCTTTTATAAGAATTGCCTTGGTCATGGTGTCTCTTCACAGCAATAAAACCATAACTAAGACACCCCATACAACTTGTAGACTAAATTACATGTAGACAAAATTACACAGTCATGCTGCAGTGTGACCAGGTTCAGAAACAGCATGTGGGTGAACATGCCCATACAGCTTCATGTATGAGCAGGAAAAAAATAGGCATGTGGGTGAACAAATCCATATACCTCACTATATGACCAGGCTTGGAAATGACCTGAAGAAATACATGCCAATACATTACTCCATTTGGCCTTCTCAGAAATGGCTTGGGAACCAAAATGTCTATACTGTCCTGCATAGGAATGTCTCAGAAATGACACCTGGCCAGATTTCCCACACACAAAATGTCCATACCCACAGGATAGGTCTCATAAATGACTTGTGAGCCAACATGCTTGTACAACTCCCACAGACTAGTCAAAGAAATGGCATGTGGTTCAACATGAACATACACCCTCCCCATGTGACCAGGTTCAGAAATGACATGTAGTCTAATGTGCCCATACAACCACCACCACCCCCATAGCACCAGTCTCAGAAATGTCATGTAGCCCACTATGTACATGCAACATCCCATCTGACAAATGTCAGAAATGGCATGTGCTCCAAAATACCCACAAATCCCCATATGACCTGCTCAGTAATCACATGTAGGAGGAATTGCACAATTATTTGTTGTGATATTTGGATAGCTGTGGGGTTGCTTGTATGTTGATGCTTATTCCACTCTCCTGAGAGGGGTTGTGAAAAAGCAATGAGTCACACACTCAGGTGACTTCTTGTGAGTCATCCCCTAATGAATAAAGGAGCCAATCACTGGGTGAGTAGGTGGGACTTCTGGATTGGATAGGGGAAGAGGGGAAGAAGGAGAGAGATAGGGTCTTTTTGGATAGAGATAGTATGAGGATGAGATGTAGCTACTAGTGTCTCCTGATTTCAATGGTGGATCCATCAGGATTCACCACTGGAAGATTTAGATTTAATAAAGCTTACAAGATTAGGTTTTAGTTGTTGTGCCCAGGGATTGAGTTACCATTGTTTCTGAACTAAGTTTGTGTTGTGTTTTCCTTCATGCGGTGGCTCATCTGGGTTCAAGAGAGAAAGGTACAACAGCAAAGCATGGGTTTGCCTGATGGGCACCAGAAACGTCGCAAAGAATTTGAAGCATGGGGCTGGCATGGTAGCAATCCGTCAGTGGGAACTTTGTGAGCTGGATGGAAAGATTTTGGAGCTCTGAGTCAGAGAGTCTCCACGAGATAAGAACTGGCCAGCAAGACTGCCAGGGTTGAGAGTAGCAGGACGTATGTAAAACAGGAACCTGCCAGTTCTTTTTATCATTTCCCACAACAATTATTCCTCAATGTGACTAGTTCCAGAAATGGCATGTGGGCCAAAATATTCAAATCCTCCCCCAAGTCTTAGGTTTTTAACCCCCCAAGTTAGGGTTTTAACTACAGTTAAAACCCCCAAGTTAGGGTTTTATTGCTGTGTACAGACACCATGACCAAGGCAAGTCTTATAAGGACAACATTTAATTGGGACTGGCTTACAGGTTCAGAGGTTCGATCCATTATCATCAAGGCAGAAACATGGCAGCATCAAGGCAGGCATGGTGAAGGAGGAACTGAGAGCTCTACATCTTCATCTGCAGGCCATATATGACCATCAAACCATGCCCTCCAACCCCTGTATGTGACCAGCTCAGAAATGTCATATGAGTCAAATAATCCATATACAACCCCAAGTGATGGAGTCAGGTATAACGTGTGGGCTTATAGGCTCATACAGTCTCACATATCACAGAGCTCAAAATTGGCATCCAAATCAACATGTCCATACATTCCCCCATGTGACCAGACTGGTAAGTGGCATCTGGTCCAAACGCCTAAACACATTCTCATAAGACTGGGCATGGAACTGGCATGTGGGACTGACAGCATATCCATACACTGCCCCTGTGTGGCCAGCCTCAGAAAGGTATGTGGGCCCACAGACCCATTCATTCCATGTACTATAGGGCTTGGAATTCACATATGATCCAACATTCCCATGCACTTCCCCATGTGATAGCCCTCAAAACTGACATGTGAGCAAACATACAATTATACCCTTTCAAAGTAAAATGACATGTTTGTCAAAATGCCCATACATGCTCCTATATGACCTGCTTAATGATGGCATGTGGGCAAAAGTACCCATACATGCCACAATGTGACCAGTTTCAGAAATAGCATGTGAGCCAACATGCACATAATCCACTATGTGACTAGTCCTGGTGTAACTATATGACTAGTTCTAGAAATGGAATGTGGTTCAGAATGCCCATATATCACTCCATGCAAGGAGCTTCAAAATTGGCATGTTGGAACAACATGCACATACAGCCTCCCCCAAAATGACCAGACTTGGAAATGGCAAGTGACTTAACATGTTCATATACCCCATATGTGATCAGGCTCATAAATAGCAATGTGGACCAGCCGAACCACACCCCTCCATGTGTCTGGTCTCAGAAATGACTTATAGGCCAAAATACCACTGTATATAAAGGCTTTGGGAATGACATGTGCACCAAAATGCCCACACCCAACTCCATGTAACTGGGATTAGATCTTCTTCCATATAGGCCAAATACATATATACCCACTTACAGAATAAGGATCAGAAATGACTTATGACCCCACATATTCATTCAGCTTCCATAGGATCAAACTCCAAACGGCTTGTGGATCAACATGACCGTACCTCACCCATGTGAACAGACTGGGCCAACATGTCCACTCACACTCAGAGAGGACATGCTCAGAGCCCACAAAATGAATACACCAATACGTCCATTCACCCACCAGTATAACAATTCTAAGAAGTTGGATGTGGTCCAATACATTCATATTCTCTTCCATATTATCAGATGCCCTCTTCTGGGTTTCCACAGGCACCCACACACATGTGCACAAACACACACATATAAATAAAATATAAAACATCTTTTTAAAAAGTAATGAGTTTGAGGCTAGCTTGGGATACATGAGACTGTCTTAAAAATAAAATTCAAGGGTAGAAAGATGATTTATCAGTTAAGAACACTGGCTGCTCTTCCAAAGATCCCCACCACTACTTCTGGCCTATGAGAGAAGTAGGCATATACATGGTGCACAGATATAAATGCATGCAAGCAAAACACATACCCATACCCATAATAGAAATCAGTTTTTAAAACTAGAATTTGATAAATTCTAAAGAAATGACAAATACCTGCATCTGACTTTCCTACAAATAACTGCACTTTACAAGTTCATTTTAATATATGCTGAATACATAAATATGTAAGTATATTTTTAAATTGATTTTACCATAGATTACCATAATGTATTATATTTTCAATGTTGTTAATGCTAGGCAGAAAATAAAAGCGGGTTTTATATTCAGTCTGTTCCAATTATGAAACTTGCTTGGATACCAGGCATGGTGGCACACACCTTTAATCTCAACCCTCAGGGGAGGTAGAGGCAGACAGTGCTCTTAGCCTCTGAGCCTTTTTTCAGTTTAGAGTAATATTTCTCTTCTTAAGGCTATTAAAGTATTCACACTTTTTTTATGTTTTCCCATTTAAATCCCTGATCTGTAATACAATTTATTTCAGTGAAAGTGTGAAGAACATATTTGCTATTTTTAAAAAATGCTAGCCAATCACAATGACATCATTTTTGAACTAATTATATATTTTCTACAGATTTTAAATACAACTTGTATCAAATACTAAATTATCATAGCCCTGGGAAACAATTTGGAAGCTATTGTAGCAGTTCTATTTCTGGACTATTTTCTTTGGGCAAGGTCTAGAGTTCATAGAGATTCTTTAATGTAGTCTTAAGCACAGAGTAAAGAAAGGTGTTCAGAAAGAAAGACAATGCTGAGCATATGGCTATGGCTTCCCTAAAAGAATCACATGTTCTCTTGTTGTGGTGTCAAGGACAAAATATCTTAACTTCGTAATTTAACATCTAATGAGACACTTTATCTTCACCTTCTTTACAATTTTCTTATTTATTACTCATTATTCACTGCTCAAAACATTACTCATTGAACACCTACTCCTACTGCATGGGAGACTCCCTCGCAAGTGCTGGAACATGAGGAGTAAGGTTCATTCTGGCAGAGCACCTGAGTAGTCTGGAGGAGGACGTGGGGCATGAAACAATTTTAATGAAGGTTGTGATAAATTTGAATAAAGAAAGAGGTAGGATGATGTAATAGGCGGCAATCCTGAAGGATGCTAATCAAGGAGCATCCTTCTGAGAAGGGGCCATTTACCCTGCAGAGGAGCATGAACTGAAGGAAGAACAAGACAGTGAAGGTGATGGAGGTGTGGTGATAGAATCCCATAATCCTACACTCAAGAGATTGGCACAGAGTATCAGGAGTCAAGGTCCTGCTCAGCTATGTAGCAAGCTGAAGGGCACAAAATATATACTACATCAAAATACACATGCGCGTGCATGCGCGTGCGCGTGCACACACACACACACACAGTCAAGAACACTGGCTGCTCTTCCAAAGATTCCCCACCACTACTTCTGGCCTATGGGAGAAGTAGTCATATACATGGTGCACAGATATAAATGCATGCAGGCAAAACACATACCCATACCCCTAACAGAAATTGTTTTTTAAAACTAGAACTTTGTAAATTCTAAAGAAATGACAAACACCTGCATTTGACTTTCCTATGAATAACTGCACTTTACAATCCCAAAGGAAGGACAAGATTGATAGGCCCAAGTTTGCATAGAAGAAAGGGTCATGAGGTTGCTGCAACATGAAAACAAAAGGTGAACATCTTCAATTTCCTCCTTGCCCACACTCACTGTCCATCCCTCTCCGTGCTCTGAAGGTTTACTACTGGAACTGCATAGACACCCTTCGGTTTCTGGCTGAGTCCTGTCACCTTGAGGTGCACCACCAGTAGAAGCTGAGAAGACAAGAGGAGAGTGGAATCGGGTTTCTTCGAAGCCTTCCCTGAGGGTAGCAACATCTACTGAAGACTATAGCTTTGCCTACTGCTCCTCTGTGTGGCTCTGTCACTATGCTCAAGCCTTAATTAGTCATGTCCCAACCTTGGTGGCTGTAACTTCTCACATTTTTTTTTTTTACCTAAAATGCACCCTTACCTTTAACAAACTTCTCTATCTTTGAAACATATATTCTTTGAAATATTTGAGGTTTGGGTGTTTTGATTCTTTGGGTGTTTTGTTCTGTGGTGCTGGGGTGGAACCTGAGACCCTAGCCAGGCTAGGCTGCACTTTACCCCTGAGCCACATCCCCAGGCCTTCAGGTTGCTGTTTTAAAGATCAAACTGGTTGCTGTGAACTATAAACTGAAGGTCTCAAAAAAGAGAGAACTTGATAGCAATGAGCTTGAATCCAGAACTGACCTGAAGGAAACGTGAATGGTTGGATACAGGGACTCACATGGCTGAGCTTCATTCATTTGCTCATTAATGTTTTCAGCAAGTATTTGTATGACCATTATTATTATTGGAACAATACTGTTCTTCTAGGAACTCCAGAAAGACAGATAAATTATACAGGACGCTCAAAAGAGACAAACGGCAAGGAAAAAAGATAAAGAGTTAAGGTACAAGGGTAGAAAGTGGGGTAGAAGTGCTCAGACCCCTGGACTCAGGTGAGATCGCCAGTATCTCTCCAGTGAATGTCTAAGGCAGGACCAGCCAGGAGAGCACAGGCCACAGAAGCAGCAGAGCAGCTGGGACAGGGTCCTTCCTGCACCCCTCTGCACGCAGGAGGTGGGGCTGTTCCACAGCCCTCTGTGCACAGGTCTTGACAAGAGAGAGCTTGTCGCCAGGGAGTGCTCTGACCCAGGGATTAAGGTGAGATCACCATTTTCTCTCCAGTGACTAAGGTGGGACCAGCCAGGACAGCCAGGGAAGCAGCAGAGCAGCTGGAACAGGGTCCTTCCTGCCTCCATCTGCATCCAGGAGGTGGAGCTGTTCTGCAGTCCTTTGTGCACAGGTCTTTCCAGGAGAGAGCTGGTCTCCCAGGAGTGCTGACACACACTTACAGACCCACAGGAGGAACAAGCTACAGCCAGAGACAGCAAGAACATCTAACACCAGAGATTACCAGATGGTGAAAGGTAAATACAAGAATCTTATCAACAGAAATCAAGACTACTTGTCATCATCAGAACCCAGTACTCCCACCACAACAAGTGCTGGATACCCCAACACACCGGAAAAGCAAGATTTGGATCTAAAGTCATTATCTCATGATGCTCATCGAGGATTTTAAGGACATAAATAACTCCCTTAAAGAAATACAGGAGAACACAGGTAAACAGGTACAAGCCCTTAAAGAGGAAACACAAAAAATCCCTTAAAGAATTACAGAAAAACACAACCAAACAGGTAAAGGAATTGAACAAAAACATCCAGGATCTAAAAATGGAAGTAGAAACAATAAAGAAATTACAAAGGGAAATAACTCTGGAGATAGAAAACCTAGGAAAGAAGTCAGGAGCCATAGATGTAAGCATCAACAACAGAATACAAGAGATAGAAGAGAGAATCTCAGGTACAGAAGATACCATAGAAAACATTGACACAACAGTCAAAGAAAATGCAAATTGCAAAAAACCCTAACCCAAAACATCCAGGAAATACAGGACACAAGAAGAAGACCAAACCTAAGGATAACAGGAATAGAAGAGAATGAAGACCTCCAGCTTAAAGGGCCAGTAAATATCTTCAACAAAATTATAGAAGAAAACTTCCCTAACCTAAAGAAAGAAATGTCCAAAGACATACAAGAGGCCTACAGAACTCCAAATAGTTTGGACCAGAACAGAAATTCCTTCCGTCACATAATAATCAAAACTCCAAATGCACTAAACAAAGAAAGAATATTAAAGGCAATAAGGGGAAAAGGTCAAGTAACATATAAAGGCAGGCCTATCAGAATTACACCAGACTTCTCACCAGAGATTATGAAAACTAGAAGATCCTGGGCAGGTGTCATACAGACCCTAAGAGAACACAAATGCCAGCCCAGGCTACTATACCCAGCAAAACTCTCAATTACCATAGATGGAGAAAACAAGATATTCCATGACAAAAAAAATTTACACAATATCTTTCCACAAATCCAGCCCTTCAAAGGATAATAAATGGAAAACTCATACACAAGGAGGGAAACTACAACTTAGAAAAAGCAAGAAAGTAATCTTCCAACAAAACTAAAAGAAGATAGCCACATGAACAGAGTTCCAACTCTAACAACAAAAATAACAGGAAGCAACAATTACTTTTCCTTAATATCTATTAATATCAATGGACTCAATTCCCCCAATAAAAAGACATAGGTTATCAGACTGGGTACGTAAATAGGACCCAAAATTTTGTTGCATTCAAGAAACCCACCTCAGTGACAAAGACAGACACTACCTCAGAATGAAAAGCTAGAAAACAATTTTCCAAGCAAATGGTCCCAAGAAACAAGCTGGAGTAGCCATTCTAAACCTAAAGTGACCAGAAATAATAAGGAGGGACACTTCATACTCATCAAAGGTGTGATCTACCAATATGAACTCTCAATTCTGAACCACTATGCTCCAAATGCAAGGGCATCTACATTCATACAAGAAACTTTACTAAAGCTCAAAGCACACATTGCACCGCACACAATAATAGTGGGAGACCTCAACACCCCACTCTCTGCAATGGGCAGATTATAGAAACAGAAACTAAACAAAGACACAGTGAGATTAACAGAAGTTATGAAACAGATGGATTTAACAGATATCTATAGAACTTTTTATCCTAAAACAAAAGGATATACCTTCTTCTCAGCACCTAATGGTACCTTCTCCAAAATTGACCATATAATCAGTCACAAATTAAACCTCAACAAATACAAGGAGATTGAAATAATTCTTTTCATCCTATCAGATCACCATGGACAAAGGCTGCTCCTCAATAACAACATAAACAATAGAATGCCCACATACATATGGAAGCTTAACAACACTCTACTCAATGATAGCCTGGTCAAGGAAGAAATAAAGAAAGAAATTAAAGACTTTTTAGAGTTTAATGGAAATGAAGCCACAACATACTCACTTATGAGACACAATGAAAGCAGTCCTAAGAGGAAAACTCGTAGCTCTGAGTGCCTCCAAAAAGAAACTGGAGAGAGCATACACTAGTAGTTTGACAGAACATCTGCTCTAGAACAAAAGGAAGCAAATTTACCCGAGGAGTCGACAGAGCTAAAACCAACCAAGTGGAAACAAAAAGAGCAATACAAAGAATCAACCAAACCAGGAGCTGGTTCTTTGAGAAAATCAACATAATAGATAAACCCTTAGCCAGACTAACTAGAGGGCACAGAGACAGTATCCTAATTAACAAGATCAGAAATTAAAAGGGAGACATAACAACAGACACTGAGGAAATCCAAAAAATCATGAGATCGTACTACAAAAGCCTATACTCAACAAAACTGGAAAGCCTGGATGAAATGAACAATTTTCTAGACAGATACCAGGTACCAAAGTTAAAGCAAGATCAGATAAATGATTTAAACAGTCCCCTAAAGAAATAGAAACAGTCATTAATAGTCTCCCAACCAAAAAAAGCCCAGGACCAGATGGGTTTAGTGCAGAGTTCTATCAGACCTTCAACAAGGACCTCCTCAAAGTATTCCACAAAATAGAAACAGAAAATACACTACCCAATTCATTCTATGAAGCCACAATTACTCTGATACCTAAACCACACAAAGACCCAACAAAGAAAGAGAACTTCAGACCAATTTCCCTTATGAATATCGATGCAAAAATACTCAATAAAATTCTCACAAACCTCATCCAAGAACACATCAAAATGATCATCCATCATGACCAAGTAGGCTTCATCCCAGGGATGCAGGGACGAAACAATCGTAAATCCATCAACATAATCCACTATATAAACAAACTCAAAGAAAAAAAAACATATGATCATTTCATTAGATGCTGAGAAAGCATTTGACAAAATCCAACACCCCTTCATGTTGGAAAGATCAGGAATTCAAGGCCCACACCTATACATAGTAAAAGCAATATAAAGCAAACCAATAGCCCACATCAAACTAAATGGAGAGAAACTTGAAGCAATCTCACTAAAATCAGGGACTAGACAAGGCTGCCCACTCTCTCCCTACCTATTCAATATAGTACTTGAAGTACTAGCCAGAGTAATTAGACAACAAAAGGAGATCAAAGGGATACAAATTGGAAAGGAAGAAGTCAAATTATCACTATTTGCAGATGATATGATAGTATACATAAGTGACCCCAACAATTCCACCAGAGAACTCCTAAACCTGATAAACAACTTCAGCAAAGTAACTAGATATAAAATTAACTCAAACAAATCAGTGGCTTTACTTCACACGAAGGGTAAACAGGCTGAGAAAGAAATTAGGGAAACAACACCCTTCACAATAGTCACAGATAATATAATATACCTTGGTGTGACTCTAACTAAGCAAGTGAAAGATCTGTGTGACAAGAACTTCAAGTCTTTGAAGAAAGAAATTGAAGATCTCAGAAGATGGAAAGATCTCCCATGCTCACAGATGGGCAGGATTAATAAAGTAAAAATGACCATCTTGCCAAAGCAATCTACAGAGTCAATGCAATCCGCATCAAAATTCCAACTCAACACTTCATAGAGTTAGAAAGAGCAATTTGCAAATTCATTTGTAATAACAAAAAACCCAGGATATCAAAAACTATTCTCAACAATAAAAGAACTTCAGGTGGAATCTCCATCCCTGACCTCAAGCTGTACTACAGAGCAATTGTGATAAAAACTGCATGGTATTGGTACAGTGACAGGCAAGTAGATCAATGGAATAGAATTGAAGACCCAGAAATGAACCCACACACCTATGGTTACTTGATATTTGACAAAGGAGCTAAAACCATCCATTGGAAAAAAGACAGCATTTTCAACAAATGGTGCTGGCTCAGCTGGCAATCAGCACGTAGAAGAATGCAAATCAACCCATTCTTATCTCCTTGTACAAAGTTCAAGTCCAAGTACATCAAGAACCTCCACATAAAACCATACACACTAAAACTTATAGAGGAGAAAGTGGGGAAGAACTTCGAATATATGGGCACAGGGAAAAAATCCTGAACAGAACATCAATGGCTTATGCCGAAAGATCAAGAATTGACAAATGGGACTTCATAAAATTGCAAGCCTTCTGTAAGGCAAAGGACACTGTCAATAGGACAAAAAAGCAACCAACAGATTGGGAAAAGATCTTTACCAATACCACATCTGAAAAAGGGCTAATATCCAATATATACAAAGAACTCAGAAGTTACACTCCAGAGAACATAATAACCCTATTTAAAAATGAGGTACAGAGCTAAACAAAGAATTCTCAACTGAGGAATATCAAATGGCTGAGAAACACCTAAAGAAATGTCCAACATCATTGGTCATCAGGGAAATGAAAATCAAAATGACCCTGAGATCCCACTTCACACAAGTTAGAATGGGTAAGATCAAAAACTCAGGTGACAGCAGATGCTGGTGAGGTTGTGAAGAAAGAGGAACATTACTTCATTGCTGGTGGGATTGCAAGCCGGTACAACCACTCTGGAAATCAGTCTGGTGGTTCCTCAGAAAATTGAACATAGTACTACCTGAGGACCCAGATATACCACTTCTGGGCATATACCCAGAAGATGCTCCAACATGTAAAGGACACATGCTCCACTATGTTCATAGCAGCCTTATTTATAATAGCCAGAAGCTGGAAAGAACCTAGATGTCCCTCAACAGAGGAATGGATACAGAAAATGTGGTACATTTACACAGTAGAGTACTACTCAGCTATGAAAAACAATGACTTCATGAAATTCTTAGACAAATGGATGGATCTGGAGGATATCATCCTGAGTGAGGTAACCCAGTCACAAAAGAACACACATGGTATGCACTCACTGATAAGTGGATATTATTCCAGAAGCTTGGAATATCCAATATACAATCCACAAACCACATGAAACTCAAGAAGAAGGAAGACCAAAGTGTGGATACTTCGATCCTTCTTAGAAAGGGGAACAAAATACCCATATAAGGAGTTACAGAGACAAAGTATGGAACAGAGACTGAAGGAATGACAATCCAGAGACTGCCCCACCTGGGGATCCATCCCATATACAGACGCCAAACCCAGACACAATTGTGGTTGCCAAGAAGTGCTGGCTGACAGGAGCTTGATATAGCTGTCTCCTGAGAGGCTCTACCAGTGCCTGACAAATACAGAAGTGGATGCTCACAGTTATCCATTGGACTAAGCACAGAGTCCCCATTGAAGGAGCTAGAGAAAGGATCCAAGGAGCTGAAGGGTTTGCAGCCCCTTAGGAAGAACAACAATATGAACTAACTAGTACCCTCAGAGCTCCCAGGGACTAAAACACCAACCAAAGAGCACACATGGTGGGACTCATGACTCCATCAGCATATGTATAGCAGAGGATGGCCAAGTCAGTCATCAATGGGAAGAGAGGCCCTTAGTCCTGTGAAGGCTCTATGCCCCAGTGTAGGGAATGCCGGGGCCAGGAAGCAGGAGAGGGTTGGTTGGTGAGCAGGGTGAGGGGGGAGGTAATAGGGGCGTTTTTGGAGGGAAGCCAGGATTTGAAATGTAAATAAAGAAAATATATAATTTAAAAAAAAAAAGAACTAAAGAAAGAAAGAAAAGAGGGCGGAATTTTAACTGACCCATCACTGAGGTGAGATTTGACTTCATTAGAGGAAGAATCAAAATGAGACACTGGAAAAGGAGACCTCAGTGACAGCTTCTATGTGAGAGTGTGTCTGCCCATGGCAAAAGCATCAGAGGCTGATAGGGCTGGAGCTCTGGAGCCTGGGGAGAGTGAGAGAGAGTGAGGTTAGAGACACCACTAAAGCACTCACAAATGCTCCTCTTGACCATTGCTCTGTGTCACGGGGGGTGGGAAGAAACAAGAGTCACTGCCTCTCAGAAGGCATTAGTTTTACCTAATTACACCTAGGCACTGTCTAGAAAGAAATGATGGCCTAATTCCCCAGTGCTTTGGAAATTACAGGGACTTGGCAGCTAAAATACTTTGGGTCATCAAGGGAATGGGTGGAGGATGGTCTTTGAAGCATCAAAGCAAAGCCATTGATTTCCATTTCCACTAAGGGAAATGTTTAATTGTCTTCTCAGAACATCTACCTTTGGGAGAACAAAAGAGAAAGAACAGTCATACCTCTCTCTCCACGGATGAGCTGTTATCCTATAACTGCCTCATGCTTCCGTGGCATGAACACTACATGCATACACACAAAATATAAATAAGCATAATTTTTAACAGAATGTGAATTTTTCTCACAGTGAACAAAGAACTTAAAAACTTCTTAAGATGGAGCTGGAGAGATGGCTCAGCAGTTAAGAGCACTGACTGCTCTTCCAAACATCTTGAGTTCAAATCCCAGCAACCACATGGTGGCTCACAACCATCTGTAATGAGATCTGACGCCCTCTTCTGGTGTGTCTGAAGACAGCTACAGTGTACTTACATATAATAAATAAATAAATAAATCTAAAAAAAAAAAAAAAAAAAAAAACTTCTTAAGAAGGGAGCTGGAGAGTGGGAGGACCCAAGTTCAAACCTCAGCAACTGTGTTTTTAAAAAATAAGCAGGGCTGAGCACGCTAGTGCACACCTTTAATCCCAGCACACAGGATGCAGACAGACTCACAGGCAGATCTCTGTGAGTCCGAGGCTAGCCTGGTCTCCAAATCAGGCCTAGGGCAGCTAGGGCTCCACTAAACATAGCAGCCCTGTATTGAAAACTAAGAGACGGCGGGGGGTGGGGGG
>NW_022196906.1:70349136-70351513 GCF_008632895.1 Mastomys coucha | reverse complement strand
GGAGAGGGAAGGAAAGGGGAAGGGAGGGGAGGGGAGGGGAGGGGAGGGGAGGGAAGAAATACAGGTGGATCTACAGAGCTCACTGGCCAGCAGCTTAGCCTCTTGGTGAAATCTCGGTCCCAGTGAGAGACCCTATCTCAAAAAGCAATGTGGACAGCACCTGAGGAACATCTGAAGTTGGCTTCTGACCTCCATATATATGTACAAACAGACCCACACCATGAACAACCACACACACACACAGCTGTATGTGTACATGTCTGTGCATACAGACCCACATGCAGAGAAAGAGAGGCAAGGGAGGGTGGGAGAAAGAGAGAGAAAGATAATTTCCTGAAAGATCACTGCTATCCCCTTGCTCTCCAAGTGACCTCAATGGCTTAAGACACAGTCTCCAGGTGTTCTCCATTTCCTTCCAGATCCTGAAGTCAGTAAATGGATGAAATCCACATATAACAGTAAGAGCTCAGACCAAAGTTGAAAGGCTCCTCCTAATCTACCACTGCCAGCCACTGAGGAGCCCAGCTCTAAGCAACCTTCTAATTCTGCTGGGTCAGGGTATCATCAGCCTCTACAGAATCATATTTCTTTGTAGGAAGATTCGGAAGGCCACCTCCAGGGTAACCAAACGTGGAACTAAGCAAGGAAGAACTACCTGATATTTTGGTCTGCTGGAGACTCTCTGTGCCTAGACATTGGCCCTTCAGTCCCTAGTTTGGTTCATTGTCAAATAAAGCACATATAATGAGATTGAAGTTGCCCCCTGCTGTCTGTGCTTTTGTTGACCTCAAAAGAGATGTGGTCTTTGAGTCACTTCCTGAATCTGACTTAAAGGATATTTCTCCCCTTGAATCAAAACATTAGAAACTTTAGACCCTTTCAAGAACCATAGATTTGAACTTAAACTGAGAACCCACTGGACATTTTCATCTTAGATAAAAGAAGCAAGTGAAGTATTCTCCTTGGGGTACAGCCACTGGACCCATGAACACACTGCAGCTCTGGTTACCTACATGAGATCAGTCAACAAGATCATTCAACAGGCAGCACTAATCAGAATCAGTAGGTTATGAACAAAAAAGGAGATAAGAGAAGAAGTGGGGAGAGAAAACGTTAGGAGCTCTCTACTAGGAGTGGGAAAGAGAAGTTGGGAGTTCCTGAGGCAGTTGAGGCTGTATATGATCAAGATGCATTCTTTACATCTGTGAAATTGTCAAAGGATAAATAAAATATATTCTCTTAAAAACTCGAATAGAAGAGAAGCAGTTTAAGATCTGGCAGACATGCTGATACATGTCTGTAATCCTACTACTTGGGAAGCTGAGACAGGAAGACCATGAGTTTGAAGTTAGCCTGGGCTACATACCCATGAAAAGGTCAGCTCAGGAACTTTGGTAAGGTCATGGAACACTTGCCCCTCTGAAAGAGAGAGGCTAATTAACATTCCTCAGACCACAGGGTAGGAACTGACCTGCGGGTGGGGACACATTCCGCAGAACAGACTGTTTCCCACCTTCAGACAAGGGAAGTCCTTGCCAACTCATTCCCTGAAGACCAATCAATTTAAAAAGTCACACTGTCCTACCAATCACATTGTGACTAATGGCTGCTGCCCTGAAAACTGTATAAAAGCTCACTGAACAAGCTGTCCAGGGTCGCTGCCTCTCCTTCGGGTCTGGGATGACCCCTGTGCACTGGAACAATAAATTGCTCTTGTTTTTTGTATCGATTCAGGCTCCACATGGTTCACTCAGGGGGTTTCTGGTAAGCTAAGGCTTGACAGAGTCTTACAATCCAGACCCTTTATCAAAAATGAATAAGGAAAGGGTGAAGAAGAGGGACAAAGGAAGAGAGAGGCAGAGGGGTAAGCAGCTAAGATCTGCTATGAGCTGTGTGAGCATTTAAAGACTCATGCTTATTTCTATGTACCCCTGACTACTCCATTTCTATTCCATTGATTAGGCCAGGTCCAATCAGGCAGATTAAAAGAACTGTGTAAAGAGCCATTGTAGATGTCTGCATAACACATCAGAAATTCTTCTAGGCTGGCTTCCATCCTGGTTCTTATAGTTCCCCTTCCCTTTCAATTCTAAACTCTTATCTTCGTTTTAGGCCCCTGATATGCTAATTACTATAAATCTAGTCATGCTCATCTTTGGGATTTGATAACTGGTACTTGCTGATCACCCATGAGTTAGAAACAACCCGTGCTCTCCAAGCCTATGTCATCTGGCTCACATCATATGAGGTCCAGAGAACAATGATTCCTTTGGGCTTTTACAGTTAGTTAGTTAGTTGGTTAGTTAGCTAATTAGTTGTGTGTGTCTGAAATGAAAACTCATGTGGAATCTTCTCTCTCTCTCTCTCTCTCTTTCTC
>NW_022196906.1:70327592-70349126 GCF_008632895.1 Mastomys coucha | reverse complement strand
CTCTCTCTCTCTCTCTCTCTCTCTCTCCCCCCCCCATGTGAATCTGAGGAATTAAATGCAGGTCATTAGTCTTAGTGGCAAGTGCCTTTACCTACTGAGCCATTTTGATGATACTCTCATTTGAGATACTCTGTTAGTCTTTTCACACTCTAGGGTTACTAACCGTTCCTCCTGGACATGAATGAATTGTGTATGTGTCCACCTCTATCTTGTCCTCTGCTTGACCTCAGATAACCTCAGTGTAACAGCTATTCTTTCAGTTTTGCCCAGACCTGAGTGTAGTGCTTTCCTGCTGAGTTCTACTTAGCCATGTAAGGACAGAATGACATGGTTCCTGCCCCCAGAACAGAGCAAGCAGGGCTTGGGCCTCCATGAGTTCTGACCTGTGGCTGTAAGGTTTGTTTGTATAATAATGTACATATTTTCATGTTCCTCCTTCAAGGAATGTTCTCTCTGCCAAGGTTAATGACTCCATGATAGTCAGAGACAGCAGAAGTCTGAGGGGGTGGGGGGAAGGGTGTGTCTAATGTCTCAACAAAATGGTAGAACAGTGTGACCTTCAGGACAGGGCTTAAGGCTTTGGGAATGAACTCTGAAAACATGAGTTCAAAAATATATAATTTCTCAACTATGCAGAATATAAGAATGCAATATGAATTGTATAAGGAGCTTCACAAATCCAAAAGAACAGAGGCAGCTGCATGCATATGAGCCAACTTGTCTGGAAAATACTAAGGAAGGAGATAAAGGGTTTTAGAGTTTGGTGATCACAAGGCAAGAATCCATCCAGCTAAAGTTTTTTGTTTTGTGCGTACAAATTGTAGGCAGGCAGATGCCTGAGTTCAAGGACAACCTGGGAAAGAGTGAGTTTAGATCCAGGCCCAGGTGTTGTAAGAATGGTAATTTCAGGGTGAGGTCCCACCCAGCTATCTTATTGTCTGTGCTTGTACTTGCAGTCTCTTTCTAAGAATCAAGGGGCTGGGGTCTTAAGACGCTGATTCTTGGGATAATCAAAAGTGAATGGGGGGGATGACTGAATTGACAATTGACATGTAAATAAAAGACTGGGCCTTTGATCTGCAAGAGATGAACTACCCAGAGACTTTTAGAATATTAAGAAAATGCTACTAGAACAGAACACAGAGAGAGCATTCTAGAAAGCTGTCTCAAGCAGAACATAGACCATCAGCTTGTATCCATGATTTGACTTCAAGTTGTTTGTTTCTTGGCTCCTAGACACCCCTTCTTTCAGAATCCCTCTGCAAGCTGAGGCTGGTCCTTGGCACTATCCAGCATCAGGAGGTCAAGTTGTGATGCATTCTCTCACAATAGAAAATCAAAGGACCTTGATAAGAGTCCCACTGGTTTGTAGTAGCTTTCTCAGCACTAGCCTGGTCAACACACTAGACAAGAAATCAAGAATAGCCTGCCCTTACAAGCTGATTGCACTTTTCTGGGCCAATATCTCATGCAGATCCACAAGAGAGCACTGCCCTCAGTGGTCATGTAAAAACTCCTTGGTCAAAGAGGATTCCAGAATATGGTAGTCCCATAAGATTATATAGCACAGTAACAACATCACCTCCTTGGTTTGTAGAATTATATTCAATGATGATCACCCTGTGACACAATTCTTAGGAACTATCTTGTCATTAAGTAACATACCAGATTCTCTAAGGCTAGACTCTACACAAAGCAACCCTAGTGTATTATTAGTCAGGGTTCTCTAGAGGAACAGAACTTATAGAATGAATACAAATATGTAAATAGATAGGAGAGAGAGAGAGAAAAATAATGGCTGGAGAATCTTAGAATTTAAAATGAGGGCATTTAATAGAAATGTATGTATAATGTGTAACCTTTATCTAAAAGGGGGCATGGAAAACCTCTGTATCAAGCCAAAAATATGAAGTAGGTAGTTCCAGGAACTTGGCTAACTCAGAGCCTCAGGGCTCTGGTTCCCAATACCTGCCCCTCCTGACCGATCTACAATGAGGGCAGAACTAGGAATGAAGGTCTACTGGTTTATGAGACTCTCCATCCTGTCGACTGGTAGATGAAAATTACATTCCTAGAATGAATATGTTCCCCTCCCTAACTGAATACCTTGGGTTGGGTCCCTCTAAAATTTTCCACTGTTTTTATGTTATGTTTCCTTGGTAACCCTCTCCCCGCCCCCAGCTTGTGATTTTTCCCTTTAAATACCCCTTACTTCTTGTGTTCGGGGTCAAACTCCTCTGGCCAGCATGGTCACGAGATCGACCCCAGTACGGGCCTATCCCAAATAAACCTCATGTGATTGCAGCAAGTTCGATCTCTCGTGAGTTATTGGGTGGTCGCGTCGTCCCAAGACTTGAGTAAGGATCTCCCCAGTTCTGGGGGTCTTTCACTACCAATGGAAAGTCCAAAAATCCAGTAGTTGTTCAGTCCACAAGGCTGGATGCCTCAACTTCTATATGCCAGAATCCCAAATAGGTAGGCTTTAATGCTAATGAAAGAATGGTCTTACCACTGAGATTGAAAGCAAACAGGCAAAGAGATGAAGCTTCCCTCTTTCATGTCTTTTATTACAGGTAAACACTTAGCAGCTTCTTCCCTGGAAAGTGAAAGACAGGGTTGATGGGGGACTGAGCAGTTTGCCCACTTAAGGTGGATAAATAGCTTAACAAAAAGTTATCAAGTCCTTTTTTGCTGCTATGAGTAGATTTATACGATGATAAAGTTCCATTCAACAAGCATGTATCAGCATCTCTATTGTATGCTAGGCCCTAAGATAAGTAAATGAATCTGGATTCACTCCTTCCATCGAGAATGTCACAATAAAAAAGAAATATTAAGTGAAAACAACATGCTTTGGAAATAGTTTCTAGCAGCATTCACATAGTAGCTGCACTTCAAGGGAGAACAAAGGACCAGCCCACTGGGCTTTAATTTTCCTTCTACTGATTTGATCACAAAGTATCTCCACATCTCAGAAAAAAAAATAGTTTATAGCTATTGAAATGTAAGGATATGAAACATTGTGGTATATAAACATATTTACATAGACTATACTGCCTTACTTTCTTGTTACAAAGTTACTGCATGCTCCTGTTAAAAAAGTCAAGGTTTTTTAAATGGCAAAGGAAGTAAAATCCCAACCAGGCACCCACCAGAAGTATGATGAAAAATAGACTTTATGTTAGATCTCTATGCATAATTGGGCATGCACAAATACAGAAAAAAAGGCATACTCTATAATAAAAATCAGTGATAATAGGCAGCCTATTTTACTCAGTTCTGTTAGAGGTTTTAACGTTATATTGTATATGTGTTTTAAATTATGTGATCTCAAAAGATTCCATTAGAAATCAGACAGAGAGCATCTGATGTTTTTTTTGCTTATCACTCTAGCCCTGACTCATTCTGGGAAACCTTTCTTCCTTGTGGTTCTAGAGGAAGTGTCCAGTGCCTCACTTCTTCCTCCCACAGTCCTGAGCTGGGCCATTAGCTTAATGTCATTCAACCGCGGTACAAAATAAGGGAACCAGAAAAGTTTTCTGTGCATCCACCGTCTCCGGCCACCCACTCTCAAATTCAGTTCTGGAACCTTCTGTGTGTAGGTGGCCTATGACGTTTAGCCATTTGAGCTAGTTTATTTGTTTCTATTCTTTTTCCATGTCCCTTTTCTTGGCTGCATTAGTCATGCTCTTTGAGGCACTATGCTTGGTTATTACGTCTCTCCTCTGATGGTGCACTGCCAGATTCCACATTTACTTCTCTTCTGCTCTGGACCATTAGCCATCTCAAGTATGAGCACTTGGGTCGTTTCTTCTCAGGGCAACTGATCCATTCTCATCACTCTGCAGAACGGAGCCTTATCAGCTCAGGCTCTCTCTATTCTTGGGCCTTTCATAAATACCTCTTTGACAAGAATGCTCATTCTTAATGAAAATGCCAAGCAGGGAACCATCCTGACAGAGACATGACACTCTGAGCTGGCACAAACAGCACAGTTTCAGCATCTGGAAGCCAGTAATAAGCAGGCGACTTTCTTAATTATTTAAACAAGTGGATTTTCATGTACTGTGTAAATGGCTGGGAAATCACCAATAACTTCAACAGGGTCTTTTTTCTTTATAAATTCATAGGCAGGACACAGATTTACAAATATTCACACAAAATATTTTCTTAGGAAAAAAAAAACATATCCTAGTTACCTATTGTTATCACTATCAGATGAATGGATGATCCCATGATTTTTTTATTGCCCTCATTTTTGCTTATTTGTAGTTTTAGAAATTTTCCCCTATCACATGCAGTCAAAGTCAGTAAACTGTTCTGTTTGTATCCTGGTCCAAGCAAACCGATTGTACTGGCTGGTTTTGTGTGCCAACTTGACACAGGCTGGAGTTACCATAGAGAAAGGAGCTTCAGTTTGAGAAGTGCCTCCATGAGATCTAGCTGTGGGGCATTTTCTCAATAAAACTCCACCACTTAATAGTACCACTCCCTATAGGTCTATGCAGCCATTTTTATTCAACCACCACTCTTTACCTGGTCATTGACTCCATTGTTTGGACTCCATTTGAACTCTGCACTTACAAAAGAGACATAACAAACCTCAGTGATCGTTTTTACTCACGTACACTTAACTAACATCATGTTGCACATGAACCTTATATACTATGTAGTTGTTTTGATGTTGGTTTCAATACAGTTTTCTTTTTTCCTTTACTAGGCACGAGAATAGCAGTGATCAATGTCATCTTGTCTTTTTATACAAGCAACTATGTTAGGATCTGGTATATTTCAAATGCTCAGTATATATCTGATCAATTGTAAGACCCCACCCAACCCTCAGTCAGTGGTACTTACTTCAAGGTCTCCTGAATGAGGCACCAAGATGCAGATCAATGCAAAAGCAAGAGGTTTATTTTCCAGGGCACTGGGGTCAACCCTCAAACAGTCCCTCTAGGCAAGTAAAAAGAAGGTGACCCTGAATGGCTATTACAAGCAGTTTTTATACTTTTTAGGAGCACAGGTTACATCAGCAAGGTTACAGTTTAAACTTATTGGCTAAGCATATTGACCTTTAAATCTATTGGCTAGCAAGTATGACACGCATTTGAACTCTACCTGGGACTTTCCAGAGGGTCAGGTGACTATCAGGTAGTACATTCTGGGAATTTTTTACCCAAGAATGTTCCTGTAGGTAGAGAATGGAACTTGGCATAGCCTTGAGGGTGTAGGACTGAAAAAAATCCCTGGGGTCCCTCAAAAGTAATTAAATTAAGATTATTCTAATTACAAATCTATGCTTTTCCAGTATGATTCCATAGACTAAGACTAAAAAACAAACTAATTCATATTCTATTTCTTATTCCATATTCTAGTCATATTCCTTCCTACTCCATAAGTCAGCTGATCTGAAACATTACACATTCCATAGTTCATTATCTAATGCAATAACAAATGGCATCTATGTCAGCTGATTGAGCTGTCATTTATGTTTTAAGGAACAAAGATCTAAAGAAAATTCCCTTAGCACAGCTGTGATTTTTAAAATATGACCTGATTTTTTTCAATTTTTAGACACAATTTTAATAATTATATTATGTGTATTTCTGTGGGGGTATGTGTACATGTGCTGCTCACAGAGGCCAGAAGAGGATGTCAGACCCTCTGGAGTTGCAGTTACAAACAGTTGTGATCCGCACCTATGTGGATTCTGGGTCCTCAGCAAACCCACTGAACCATCTTTCTAGCCCATGAGCTAATTTTTAAGACTGCAACATACCAGAATAATGATACTGTGCTACCCACCACTGAGAAAAGATATATTTGGTTTGAAGTAACTGCTAGACGTGAAGTACAGTTTTTAATGTATCAATTTTAAAAACAGAATCACATGGAAACAAAAAAACTTTTAGATTGTTAACTGAAATACTTGCATGACTATTAAACTCAAAACCTCCAGAAAGGGAAATTTGTTTGTCAGTAGGTTGGTTTGTTTGTTTGTTTTCATTTATTTAAATAAGTAACTTGGTCCATGAAAGGGAGGAGCCAGAAATCAAAGGCCTAATTGTTCTGGGTCCTTCTTTGTGGCTATTCTTCAGCTCGGTTCTCAGCAGGCTGCAGTTGAAAGGAAAAGATCCAAGTTCTGCTTAAAAATCAGACTAAAGAGCTTGCTCAGCACCCTGCTCACACTATGCTGTTCATATTCACCACTTAAAAGTCTTTGGATAGTAAATTGTATGCAATGACCTCAGTCTTCCAGGATATTCTCGGCGTATAGGAAGCACCCCTCTGACTTGGTTATGAGGGGAGGAGTATTTTTCATGGCTTTCCCTCTTCCTGAAAGCCTCTCAGAACATCAAGATCCTCGGGTATAAATGAGACCCGGGGAAGAATGTCACGAAAGTGCACTATTTTTCCTACTTGGTTGGAAGAAGGAAAACGAAACTGAACTTTCACTCCAAAACGAAACTGGACTCTCACTCCAAAGGGGACAAACGGGTTTTTTTTTCTTCTCTGACTCACCATATGTGAGAGTGAAGTTTTATGCACAATGTATTTGAAATAATATTCGTGTGATTTCCTAATCAAAAGACTCCTGTGGAGCTGTGATGCAAGAGCATCAAAAGAATGCCAACACTGATCAATAAAGGCAGGTCTTTATAAGGTTTAATAGAATTATATCTTTTGATTATAATAGAATATAAAGATATAAGAGAATTATATACCTTTTGAGTATAGCAGGAAGTGATTTTGGAGTAGAGACTGCAGAAGAATCACAACCAATATTAGACAAGATTACCCATTTCTTGACAAGTTCACAGGTAGAGAGGGCATTTAGTCCTTGAGGTATGACAACCATGCCTATTGTCCAGCAATCCTGCAATGAGGCCGGACTCGGACATAGAAATATACCCAAGACTGCGGCAAGAAAAATACGCGAGCAAGCCTGTCTCCCCTCCCCCGCTCGGTTCCCGCGGGATTGGAGTAGCGCTGGGTCGCTGACGCCATCCTCACGCCTCTGGTTTGCATGGAGCATGCGCCTCCTCCTCATTTCCTCTTCTGGAGCTAGTGGAGTAAAGCTACGCCCAGGCCCGCGTCCTCAGGCAGCGCAGGAACTTCAGCACCCGCGGGGCGGACAGCGCCCGCCGCACCTGCTCACCTGCTCCGGGCGCCGGAAGAGCCCGCAGCCTCCTGCCAGCCCCGCGCAACTGCCGCCGGGGACCGCCCAGATCCTCTCTTCCCGCACTCAGGCTCCTGTCTCTTCCAGCTTCTTACTCCCCTTCCCATTCATAACAAAAGCTACAGCTAGCTCAGGGGCCCAGCGCCAGGCAGAGCGCAGAGGAGCAAGAAAGAATGGGATTCCTTTGGACCGGCTCTTGGATACTGGTGTTGGTGCTCAACAGCGGCCCAATTCAAGCTTTCCCCAAGCCCGAAGGCAGCCAAGGTATGTGGACATTGCTCTGCTTTAGAGTTCTCTTTCATTTGGCCCAGCAAAGATAAAGCTTGATGTGGCCCGTGAGCTCTAAATCTCCCTGCCTAGTTTTTCTAGTCAGATCTCGTATTCGTGCTTATTAACAGAATCGCTTTTTACTTCAGAGAACGAAGATGGATTTTTCTTTCTCCTTTACTTTAAAAATAATAGAGTGATAACATGGTCTTGTTTTGAAAGGGGGAGCGGGTACCTGTTCTTAAAGTGGCTAGGATTTTTCCCTCATTCCATATGCAGGATATGATGATCTCTTTTACTGTACCAGCATGATAATCCAAGTAGTATATTTTCAATTGAAAAGAGCCAAGAAAATGTTCAGTTGAAATATTCAATTGAAAATATTCAATTGAAAATAAGCCAAGATTTAGAACTATATGTTAAATTTCTGATCAGAAAATAAAAGTGTGATTGCATTTAACTCAGGATATGCAGTAATATAATAAACATACCAACTTTGATACTCACCATGTATACAATTGATAATCTTTGCTAATATAAATTTTATTTTATAACCATACAGAATTATTTCTCAAAAAAAACTCTTTTTATACTTTCTCTGAAATACTCCATTAATTTTTTATTTAAGTTTTATTGCATTATGATGAGAAAAGATACATAATTTTGACTTATCTGAATTTGTTAACATTTAAAAACATATTTTGAGTAAATAGAACCACGTCACATTCTCCTTTCCCTTTTGTACCCCAACTCCTCCCAGAGACCCCCCCTTCAATACCTGCCATACCTTTTGGTTTTTTATTTTATCATATTCTTTAAAATTTATAAAATATTGTAACAATAAAAATGACTATTATAAAAGTTGTTTGATATAAAACAATCAATTGAACAATCTTATATAGATGCTTATCTACAGCAATACTAAAAATACATACATCAAAATTTTTCATGCGTTTTTTTATTTTAGTAGGAAACATACTTGACCACCCAAGTGCACAATTAAATTTATATTTGTGTATTTATTCTAGACAAATCCCTGCATAACAGAGAATTAAGTGCAGAAAGGCCCTTGAATGAACAGGTAGGTTGGATGTAACAGTATAACTCCTGTGTTATCTTAGTCTCTGTTGCCATTTATTGTCATTTCCTTGTGATATGTTAGCCATTTTACACTTATAAACTCCAAGACATTAATAGTCAATTGACAAAAAATTAAGGTGATAAATCTAGTTCCAATAATTCTGTGTTCTCACAATTAGTGCACTGAGTTCTCATAGCACCTGGACTGAGGCATGATGATAACCCAGTGAGATCAGTACTGTAGCCACTCTTATGAGACTGTCTAATTTACCAAAGTGTGTGTGTGTGACTTGTTTTGTTTGTTTGAGACAGAGCCTTGCTGGGTAGTTTTGATTGCCACACAATTCTTGATCTTCCTGCCCCTTCCTCTTGAGGGCTGGGATTATAGGCACACGCTACCACCCTTGGTTGAAGATTTGTCTTTTGTCAGTATCACAGGAGAAAGGAATTAACTGATTAAAGCTTATCAGCCCTTTGTTTTGCCTCATTTAATCCTTACAACAGTGCTTTCTGCCTGAATTTTACAAACAGAACTAAATCTCATAGAGAGTAAATCGTGTGGCTCACATACTTGGTAAGTAGTGAAGCAATGATTTAAAAGCAGGTCTGTCTCCTGTTTGTTTCGCAGATCGCTGAGGCAGAGGCAGACAAGATTAAAAAGACATACCCTTCAGGTAAAAAAGAAATCACACTGCTGTTCAGTTTCATATGCGGGTCACAGAATTCTAAACTAAAATGGATGTGTTGGGCTGGGACCTTTCCTTCCAGAAAGCAAGCTGAGTGAAAGCAATTATTCCTCTGTCGATAACTTGAATCTGCTGAAGGCAATAACAGAAAAGGAAACAGTCGAGAAGGCGAAACAATCCATAAGAAGCTCCCCATTTGATAACAAACTGAACATGGAAGACGCTGATTCAACTAAAAATCGCAAAGTGATTGATGAGTACGATTCCACCAAGAGCGGACTGGACCACAAGTTTCAAGGTAAACGACTTAGCAGGTGCTTTCCTGCCTTTTTCTCTCATTTTGAGTTCCTCGTTACCTATTAAGAAAAGGTCGCCTACTTTCAAAATGTATCTAAGACATGTATAACATTTTATTTATCAAGTCCAAAGCTGAGGTAAAACCAAACTTTACTGATAGTGTACAAAAACCTAGAGTCTCTATTTTTCCCTTTAAAGGTTCCTTTACCAAAACAGCTGTGGTGGCTCAGACCTGTAATCCCGATCAACACTCAGGATGCTGAAGCAAGAGAATTGTCACAAGGTTGAGATCAGTCTGAGCTCCATAGGGTACCAGGCCATCCAGACCCTGACTCTGAAAAAGCGAGAAAGGCAGCGATGGTGGTTAGCTTTCCTTACTGATGCTTAAAAAAAAAAAACAAAACTTAAAACCTGATGTCTACATTTTACATATATTGAATTCATTTTGCTATTTGTTTATTTTAATAACTAGTACAAATTAAAATATGATTTCCTCAAATAATTAGATCAATTAAAATACCCCCAATGGCAAAGTGTCCACTATTTAATTATTAAAAGTGTGCTCCTCTTGCCTTTGATCATCTAGCTAGTCCACATCTGCATTTTAACCTAGACTTCTTTGAGTTCTAGACTTACTTTCTTCCTACCTAACATCTTGCTTTGGGAGTTCCAGATGCACTGAAAAGCTGAGTATATCCCAGAGTGAGCTCTGTCCTCCTCACAAGTCCCCTTTAAGAGGTAGGGACTGGAAGGGGAGGTCAGCAATCAGGATGTAAAGTGAATGAATGAATGAATGAATGAATAAATAAATAAATAAATAAATAATAAAAGCAATCTTTCCTCGGGAACTGTGCTATTTATCCTTTTTTTTTCCATGACAGAAATCTAGGATTAAACTATTTTTCCTTTTTTTTTTTGACCTCTTCAATTCTAATCTTCCAAAGCTTACTCATTGTGCTTCTCATGTTATCTCCCAACATTGTTTTTTTTTTACAATCAAAAAAACTACTGTTCTCAATCACCACCAGCTTTACCCAACACCCAATCATGTAGAACTACAGCAAAATCTTTTACACATCTCCCAGCAACCACTCCAGCTTTTTCCAACCTATTCATGAGATGACAGCTGGAGTGGATTTTTTAGTTTACACATCTGGCATATTGCAATATGTGCATGCCATTCTTTGTAGAGGGTGCTCAATATCAAACTCAGGGCCTCATGCATGCTAGGAAATCACTCCACCACTGAGCTCAACCAGCTCAATCTAATTGAGATAGAGTCTAAATTATAGTCTAAGCTACTTTTAAGCTTATGATCCTCCTGCCTCAGTTTTCTGACTGCTGAGATTGCAAACATATGCCTCCATGACCAGCTGCCCTGTTAGTTTCATTCATTTGTTTTGAGTCAGGGTCTTTCATGTAGCTGAAGCTGGCCTGGATCTTAAGGTCCCTGTGCCTCTACATTCAGATGCTGGGATTACAAGCATGCAATGAACATGCCTTCTTTATTTCTCATAAGTCTCTTTAGTAGATTCTCATTTCTCTTGGGACCAAAACCAAAATCCTTTCTATAGTCCCTGCCCCCAGAGTTACTGTGCAGCTCTTCTAGGTTGGTCTAGCACATATGACCTGATAGACACCTTGCCCTTGCCTTCACTGTACTTCTTATAGTTGGCCCATTTATGTTTGTAGCTGTAGCCAGTTATGATCATCTTTATTCAAAACTACATTGAAAGCCTCACAAGAGCAGAGACCTATATTATGGGCCAGTGCCTGAATAGTCATTAATTCGGTGTATGAGTCTATAAATGAGTGAAGAAATGAGAATGTGTGTAAGAGAATGAGTGAGTTGACATAAGTAGGCCTTGAAAAAGAGAGAATTTCTGTTCTGCAGACCAGTGCTTAGAAGTGAATATGGGCTTTCTTCTCTGCCCTTATTTTGTTTCATGGCAACCAGAGAATTATGCTGATTATCTCTGGGGCAGGGATTCCACTTAAATGGGACATTCACAAAACGTCATGGTCTGAGGAGAGCTTAGAAGTGTATTATATGTGTTGGGTGGATAGAGGCCATGATTTATGTTTTGCTACTTGGGGAATTTTAAATCTTGAATTATACTTTTTAACCTAAGGTATGTAGACCAGACACTAGGCATACTGTGTCAAAAACAAGTTTAATCACTCTAGTTGAGCAGAACATTTAGTTTAATAAAGTATAAAAAGAATGCAATGTTTGTTTGGCTTGATTAGTCACACTGGCTGTAGACGCCAGCAGAGACACGGATTTGTCTGTGACTTGACCACTAACTTGAGCAGCTACTTTCTAAATTATTCATTTTACTCCCAGCTCCCAGGTTTTAAATTATAGGGCTAGTCCCCGTGGCTCTGGGCTCATCCTATGATTTACTTTAACTTTACTTGAGATCCTAGAGAAACTGAGCCAAGGGTCTTAGAGAGAAGGTTTTGTGAGTGAAGGTCTCGTTTCCTTTTGTAGTCTGCAGATCCTACAGGCAGAGGGTTTGAACCCACAGAGCATTTGCGTAGAACATTAGAGAAGTGCAAACTTCATCCCAGAAGGCAGAGAAGGGGAGATTCTCTTTGGCAGGGTATATCCTCAGATCCAAGGGCTCCAAATTCAAGATTCTAGCCAGCTTCTTCTTATGTGCTTATGCTTTAGGTTTCTTTGTGTGTTCACTAGGAAAAGAAAAAAACGTATCACGTAATTCCTATCTTGCAAATTAGGAGCTAGATAAAAAGCTCAGTGCATCCAGGGAGCATGCTCAGCCCAATCATCATTCTACCAGCGCTTGGCAGACAGTCGGACCTGAATTCAATTTGACTGAAGAAATGGATTCCGGGTATTTCATGAAATACAAGATACAGCCATCCCCCCACTTCCAGTGTCTGGTACATACAAAGACTTTAATATAATTTTACCAGAGAAATAACTTCCAGGTATTAAATGAGATAATAGAGATATAAGATGCACATGGGAAGATAGTGACAGGGCACAGCCCTTTGATGTGTGTAGAACTCTGTAGCTGCCTAAAGGCTTAAAATAGGAGTCCATGCTGACTCCTTTCTAAGGCTTCGCACAGGGAGCATAAAATCCTCCTTTGTGCACAGTAGGAAAATTGCCGTGAGATATTCTGTTCATTTTCAAAGAGCTTAGAAGAAACCGATGGAACTAAGGGCAGTGGCCAAGTGCTTCACTTTTAACTGCAGCAAGCAAAGTTCCACCGTGGGAGACCTGAGTTAGTTCCGGGCTCAGGAGCCCGCAGTGGCGCTGCAGAAGTGGAAGGCATTTCTTCTGAGTTACCAGCCTTCTCCCCATTGGGAAGTAAATGAGCTGAGAAAACAGTCAACTGGGTTATTTTCCAGCTTCCGCAGGCAGCCAACATTCTTTCTTTCTCAGATCCTGAGGGACGAGTGGGGAGGGATGTAAATTCTTCCAGCTCTGCAGAGACTATTCCCCAGCGCCTGACGTGCAACCCACAGATGGAAAATTCAGACCGAGGCGATAGAGAGGCCCTGCTCCTGAGAAATAGAAGTCAACTTCCAAGCAGCCAAGGGAGGAACTAATTTTGTGATTCTTATCATTCTTGCATTTGGGTCTCAAAAGCCTCACAGCTGAACAAGAGCGAGGCCTCTGTGTTCAGTCACCACTTATCATAATAAGCTTGTTTCCAAAAGAGAAGGAGTCTGCTTGAGGTGGCCGATGCCACCATCCCCACAGTCTAGAAGAAAGACCATACCATGGGAGAAATTCGAGTCCCCGAGGGCCTCAGAAGAAAGGGGCAAAATTGAGATAGAAATAAGCTGTTCTTTCTTTGAGTGAAAGTGATAAAGATTATTCATAGTGCTGGATGTAATGGTGCGTGTATTTAATGTTGGCAATCTGGAGGCAGAAGCAGGCAGATCTCTGTGAGTTCAAAGCCAACCTACCCAATGATACCCTTTCTCCAAAAATAAAAAATAAAAAGCATTATTCATAGCATATCTGACAAGGAATTCAATTTCCATTTTCTCCAGAAGATAATCACAGTCCCTTTAATTAAAGAGAATCTGAATCTGCTGTGCATTTTACAATAATGCACTTGTCCATACACAACTATATGACTCAAAAGGTGCATTTAATATCTTGTTTCATCTGCTCCTTATAACAATTTCATGAAAACTACACTAAATAGGTAGCCTTATTATTCATATTTACTTTCTTTATTCTTTTGTTTTGTTTTCAGTACTGGGGCTTTATAAATCCTAGGCAAAGCACTCGTAACTGAGCTAAACACATAGCCCAATACCCTTTATTATTTTGTACAGTGATCCAATGTTATATAAATAACAAGAGATATCACTGGCCTAAACTACTAATCTTTCCCATCTGCCTCTATGTGACAGAGACAGGTAAATGCTGAATTCAGTCTGCTCAATGTGGTACAGATTTCCAGGATTCTTGTGAGGATGGTACACAGCTTCATTGACTTCATCCATTCTCTCTCATACAACAATTATCATCATTGTTGTTTATAACTTGGGTTTGTTCTATTTCCTTTGAAACAGGAGCTCCCCCTTAGCCCAGGCTAGCCTCAAACTCAAGGCAGTCCTCTTGCCTCAGGCTCTCAAGTGCTAGGATTGCAGGAGTGATCCATCACATGAGCCCCTTCCCCTCCCTCAGAATGGTCCCTTCCTTTAGTCTGAAATTACACTGCATTCCCAGGAAAACTAAGGACATATATTCATAGGCTTCTCTGCAAAGATTTGCATGTTGTTTGTGCAGATCTCTCACCTTATATTAAAGTTTTGATTGCAAGCTCATAAAATAAGTTCCCTGTCTTTTGTCGATTGTGATTTATCACATTAAGTTTTTTACATAGAAGTTCTCTAGTAGCCAGGCATGGCAGTGCATGCCTGTGATTTCAGCACTCAAGAGGCAGGAGGCTAGAGGATTGCTCCAAGTTCAAGTCCAGCCAGGGTGACATAGTATGATGCTATCTCTAAATAGATGGATGATTGATTAATTAATTAATTAAATGTAAAAGTTAAATATTTCAAAAGGGATAGGTTATAAAATGACGCGTAGACTAGATCTGTATTCACCAAGATGTGAAGCTGTGCTTGCTCTGTTTAGATGACCCAGATGGCCTTCATCAACTGGATGGAACTCCTTTAACTGCTGAAGACATTGTCCATAAAATTGCCACCAGGATTTATGAGGAGAACGACAGAGGAGTGTTTGACAAGATTGTTTCCAAACTGCTGAATCTCGGCCTAGTAAGTTGTACGCATAGGAGTGCAGTCTGTGGTGTCCTAAGTCAAGCCTCATATTAAAGTAATGGAATGCTTATGGTGCTTCATACTAGGCTCCAAAGAATTCCCTGGAGTTTCTCAGAAGAGCCAGATAAGCGCACACACCCATCACACAAGCTGTTTGAGAGTCAGATGAGCTGCGCAGCTTGCCAGGGAATGTCTTGTGCCCAGCTGGAAGTCGGGAAAGGCTTCAGAGGAAGAGGTGTTGGACATGAGCTTAGAAGGAAGTGATATAACCTGCTGGATATAACCAGCAGGAACCGAGGATGTATGTGGCAAAACCAGAAATAGCACAAGCAGAGACTTACACTGTATGTTTAAGAAACTCTGAGCAATTGAAGCAACCCCAGTCTCAGCTTGGCTGTTCAGCCCTGATACAAAGCCAGGAGATTTTACCATGGTTCTTACTTCACAGTTATAGGGGACATGTAACTGACCGTGTGACCTACAGCTGTAGAGCAGCATCCCCCATCTCCTACCCCACTTAGTCTCTAAGGAAGCATCCATTGGGTTTCAGAAAGTAGCCCTGACAGCTTGCATGCATAGCCTAAAGACACTTCTTCCTGGAGGGCTGGGCACTCATGGTCACAGTCTACATAAGACAGGATTGTCTGTTGCAAAGAGAAGTTTCCTTGATCAGGGAAAACTGCACTTATCCGTGGGAATAAGGACAAATGTTTAGATTGTTGTTAGTGATGGTGCTGGCTTAGTAAAGTAGTGGTTGTAGACTCTCCATGACTTCACTAGTACTGAGTAGCTAGGTTTCCAGCACCAGGCGTGGTTTCACTTTTGTTGAGCAAGCTTTAAGTTTGATTAGGAAGTTGTTGGTTATGTGAAGGCGTGTGTGCCGCTACTGCATCCTTAGGGCTAATCATGCCATGCTGGTCCTCAATGGAGTCGTAGGTAAGTAGGACTGTCAGCAGCCTGGACTTTGGATGCTCGTACAGGCCTACGTGTTCAACTGGGCTTTACATTTGATCTTAACCAAAAGGACAAGAAGTGATTCAACTAGAGTTCAGATGTTTGTTTGTTTTAAGTCCAGGAAGAGGAATAGCAGTTATATATGCTTCGTCTCTTTATAACAGATCACTGAAAGCCAGGCACATACTCTGGAAGATGAAGTAGCAGAGGCTCTACAAAAATTGATTTCAAAAGAGGCCAACAATTATGAGGAGGCCCTGGATAAACCCACAAGCAGGACCGAGAATCAGGATGGTAAAATACCGGAGAAAGTGGTATGTATATGTGTGTTAGGGATGTGTGCACAGCATAGGCATGCATGTGCGTATGATTCTGTATCTCTGTACAATTAGTGCCTTGCCTGATGCCAGGGAATATTTGGAGAGTACAGCATTTTTAACATACTGAAAATATAGATCATATGATACAACTACTTATACACTACCAGTGTGCTGGAACCAGTACTCCATAGCTTTCTTTGGTGTTTAATTACCATTAACAATGAACAGTATCATGTAGTCCCAGTGCATGTTTGTGCATGCACAGGTACACACACACAGGGAAGTGGATAGATGGGTCAGTCTTCTGCACAAGATCCTCATAACCCCCATCTTGTACTGTTCCTCTGTTCTAGGCTGTGTTCTTCTACCGGCCCCTTCCCCCTTTTTCACTGGTTCAGCCTGCCTATCACCTTTTATCTTGGCTGGCCATTTGCCTTAGTTAGGATTTCCTTGCTGTGAAGAGACACCATGACCATGGCAACTCTTATAAAGGAAAACATTTCATTGGGGCTGGCTTACAGTTCAGAGGTTTAGTCCATTCCCATCATGGAGAGACACACAACCATGGGAGCCAAGAATTCTACATCTTGATCCACAGGCATCAGAAGAAGGCTGTATGTCACACTAGCTATGGCTTGAGCATAGGAGAACTCAAAGTCCACCCCGACAGTTACACACTTCCTCCAACAATGCCATACCTACTCCAACCAGGACACACCTCCTAATAGTGCCACTCCCTGGTGACCAAGCATTCAAATCTGTGAGCCTATGGGGTCCATTCCTATTCAAACCACCACACTTTCCATATTCTTAAAAGAACAAATGTACAAGTCTAAACTGAAACAGTTGTGGTGATTTTCAAGAGCCTTCACTATTCATTCATTCATTTATAAAATATCCCTATGCTTGGCTTGCTGTTCCTGCCATCTAAATGCACCAATGCAAATAAAATATTCTTTTAGAGTACCAAATGTTATGCTAAGAATACCTTGCTCATTTAAAAAGACACAGTCTCTGCTCCCACAAAGGCTAAGTTCCAGTGGAAGACATAAACTGTCTTCCAACAGTGGTCATTTTAAGGGCAACTGGATGAAGTGCTTTGAAAAAAGGCCCCTGGTCTGCACTTAGGCTGAGAAAAGGCTTCGCTAAGGAAACAATCTGAGCTGAGAACTAAATGTCAAATAGGATTATCTTGTAAACAGGAGAGGCCACACGTGTGGCGTATCCAAGCAACTAAAACAAGGACTTGTGGCTGGCACAGAAAGACAGAGTGGCGTTATGAGACTGGGGAGGAGACCCAGCCCAGACCACAGAGCCATATGTAGAGTCTGACATCTACTGTAAAAGGCAAGGGACCATACTGAAGGATTTTTGCCTTCATCCACTTCCTGTTACTACAATAGACTGAATACCTGGGACTGGGTAATTCCTAAAGAAAAGAAATAGGAGCAGGAAGGGTGACTCAGCAGTTAAGAACATCGACCTCTCCTCCAGAAGATGCAGACTCGATTCCCAGCATCCATGTAGTGGCTCACGACCTCCTGTAATTCCATTCTCAGGGGATCCAAGGTCCTCTTCTGACCTCCACCTTCATCAGGCATACACATGGCACAGAGACATATGTGCAAGCAAAACACCCATACACATGAAAATAATAGGGTTTTTTTTTTTTTTAAGGAAAAGAAATGTATTTATCTCACAGCTTTGGAGGGTGGAAAGCTGAAGATGGGACAGCTTCTGGTGAGGCCATGTGTAGGGAAGAGAAAGAACAAGCAAGTGTATGTGTAAGGGGGAAGGGGTGCCAGCCACCTTTTAACAACTCACCCTCTCCCACACAAAAGCTAGGCTGCTACAAACTAACCCAGTCTTGTCAACAGTTGAGAGACACAGGCTGGCAGAGCCACCAACACTCCGAGGAGCACTCTTTCAGCTAGGGTAAAGCCAGATCCTAGACCACAGCTCAGAAAAGAATCCCAGGACAAACCAGGGTGAGGCAAAGTCAGCAACTGTATGGACTGTTGAGACAGAAAGTCATAGGAAAAGAGACAGTCCGCATCGAAGGCATGGGTGCAGGCCCCCTGAGAGGCACACCTGTATGTCCTTACAATGGCTGTCTCTATTACCCTGTGCCTTCTTAAGTTAGATTCCACAAAGAATGCAATGTTTATGTTTAAAAGGTTAGGCAAGCTGGAGTCATAAGACGGCTCAGCAGATAAAGACAGCTACTGCCAAGCATGGTGACCTACATGGCCCATAGTAGAAGAGGCACCAAGTGGCTAAAGTTGTCCTCCGATCTCGATCTCATGACGGGACACCTACATGTGCTCGAGCACACGCACGTGCACATGCGCACACACACACACACACACACACACACACACACACAAATATGTAATTTTAAAGAAGACTAATCAAGCTTACAATTAAGTTTAAATTAAGTAAAATGTGTAAGTTGGTTTCCTTCTGTAAATGAAATTGCAAGGTGGTTTATAAGGCACCTTGTTTAGATTTAGGGATAAGAGAGGTGCTTATTTCACAAAATTATAGCCCTATGTAAGCACACAGCATTTGTGGCTTTTGACACCCCTGTTTGGGAGGTCATTAGCATGCCATTATCTCTGTAGGCAATTTGGGCTTTATCTGCTATGTACTAGTGTCTTGACTGGGTCAGCCGGAAAAGCAAAGTGGATTCCAGAGTAAGGGGTCTCCTTCCCTTCTCGTGTCCTCTTAATTTTCAGTCTGCAGTCCTGCTTCAGTCTCTCAAGAAAGATATTGTATCAGTTACTTTTCTATTGCTGTGATTAAAAACACCATGACAAAAGCTACTTACCAAAAGAGTTTATTTGGGCTATGTTTCCAGAATGATAAGAGTTCATCCCTATCACCATTAGCGTGGCAGTAGGCAGGCATGGTGGCTGGAGCCGTAAGCTGAAAGTTTATAATTTTAATTGTAATCAGGAAGTGGAGAGCAAATTGGGAACGGTGTGTAACTTTAAAACCTCAGAGCTAGCTCCCAATGACACACTTCGTCCAACAGGACCACACATCCTAAACCTCCTTGGAAGGCCCCATCACTTGGGGAAACATATATTCAAATGTCCAAGATTATGGGAGACATCTCATTCCAACCAACACAGACATTAATCCCGAAGGTGAAGCCTGCATAAACTTGCTATATGTTAAAGGCTCTATCCTCAAAACCTTTTCATTGGCAATTTAAACTTCAACGTGATTTTTGACAGGTATATAATCCATATCAAAACTATAGCAAGGGTGTGTGTGGTGTGGTGTGTGTGTGTGTGTGTGTGTGTGTGTGTGTATGTGTGTTTACATGTGTATAGGTGCATATGTGGATGTAAGTGCATATGGATATTTTTACGTGGGGGCTTGTGTACATGTTGAAATTCACACATGTGCCTGTGAAGGCCAGAGTCAACCTCAGGCATTATTTCTCAACCACAAACCACCTTGTGTTTTAAAACAGGCTCTCCCACTGATCTGGCACTCACCAAGCAATATAAGTTAGCTGGTTATCAAGCCAAAGAACTATGCTTATTTCCGTCTTGCTAATGTGGGAATTACAAGTGTGTGCACTGGCCTCAACTTTTATTTTTAATGTGGGTTCAGGTATCAAACTTGAGTACTTAGACCCATAAAACAAGCAGTTTACCAACCCAGCTGTGTCTCTGGCCTCCTTGTGAGAGATTTTAGGCAAAAGAGCTATAAGATTGGATTTCTAGAAAGATACCTTGGCCCCCAGGATATAAGATACTGAATTGAAAAGAGATTTGAGATGTGTGATATATCAGGTAGAAAGTGAGGGTGAAGGACTGCTTGACCTAACATAGGTTACTGGAGAAAGAGATGTACAAAAGATTTAGAAGTAGAGCCAACAATCGTACTGGTGGATCAGATGTGAGGAAATAAAGAAGGACTGGGTATGAGAAATTCCTAGATTTTTGTCTCATCTACTGAGTGGCAAATGAGCTCTCACCAACATAAGAACAAAGATCAGGTCTAGGAAGGGGAAGAAAGAAAAAAATTAAGCATTATCCAGACACAAATGCCCTTAGAAGTTCCAAGGTATGAGTACTCTGTAACTGATGGACACTCTGAAAGGCTTTCTTTTCTAATGACCTAGTCCATCCCACCCACCCCACCCCCATACACTGTGTGAATCAAAACCCTCCCTTTCTTAGTGAAGGACTCCTGAAGAGGGACTTGGCCAAAGCAGATCCACAGACATTCCCAGCCTAGTCTCTCCTGAGCCACACAAAGATACTTTTCTTTCTCAAGGTGGCTTACACTGAGAACCTGCAGGGTCTTGTGAAGAAGGAAGAACTCTAAGGCTTCATATTCAAGGTCACCAGAAAGGAGAGGATTGAACTGGAGTTGTGTCACTTCTAAACAATGTTTATTTTCTATTGTTATCTCCCCTCTCACTGAAGACTCCTGAGGCAGCAATCCAAGATGGCTTTACTAACCGTGAAAACGATGAGACGGTTTCTAACACCTTGACCTTGTCCAATGGCTTGGAAAGGAGAACTAACCCCCACAGGGAAGATGACTTTGAGGAGCTCCAGTATTTCCCCAACTTCTATGCACTACTGACAAGCATCGACTCAGGTAACTGCCACTTTATGACTGTGCGGAAGGGAAATGAGACAGTAATTCTTGGAAGTGTGTGGGTGGCTTTCTTCCTGTTCAGGTTCCTAAGTGCAGTCCTCCATGACATACACTGTTGGCTGGGAAAAACATTTCACATCTTTTTTTTTTTTTCAGAAGCAGTGTACTAGTCATGGAGAGAGTAATCAGGAAATGTGGAGTTTCTGGATAATTTAATCTTGTTAACAGACAGTTCGTTTATTTGTTCAATAAACAGTTATGGAACATCTGCTGTGTACAGGTACCCAAATCTGTCACATGCTGAGATGAACCACCATCCTGCCCTGACCCACCCAGCCTTCATTCTTTAGTATGGCTGTGTTTTTGCTATCAGCCTTTTTTATTTAATTTATTTATTCATTCATTTTGTGTGGGGGCATGTGTGCCAGAGTGTACATGTGAAGCTTGGAGGACAATTTCCAGGAATCAGTTTTGTTCTGTCTGCTGCAAGGATCCTAGGGATGGGACGCAGGTCATCAGGCTTGGCAGTGAGTGCTCTTAGCAACTGTTTTTGCTGTAGTCCTTCAGCTTTCTTAATGCTTTGTTCCCGGCTTTATTGGGGTATAATTTATATACATGTGTATAAACACACACACACACACACACATCCCTATAATCCCACCTCTTGGGAGGCTGAGGTAAAAGGATTACCATGAGCATGGGTCCAGCTTTGTCTATATGGTGAGCTTGAAGCTAGCCTTAGCTACATAACAAGATTCTCTCTTTCTCTCTCTCCCTCTCCCTCTCCCTTTCCATCTCCCTCTCCTTCTCTCTCTCTCTCCTTCTCTCTCTCTCTCTCTTTCTCTCT